>NC_135534.1:159437619-160042619 GCF_045843805.1 Urocitellus parryii | reverse complement strand
CGGCTGAGGGCTAGGCCCGTCCCCTCCCCCAGTGTCTGCAGGTAGGCGGGGGACTGTGAACACCAGCAGAGCGGGCCCAAAGCCTGCTGAGGGGTGGAACCGGCCCCTCCCCCAGTGCCTGCAAGCTAGGCCAACCTGCAACCCACCGGGAGGTTAGGCCCAGCAACCTATGGAGTGACACAGGTGCCCCTGGCGCCTGCTGGGTAGGTGGACCTTTGACCGACCAGCAAAGCAGACCTAGGGCCTGCCAGCATGGTAGACGGATCACACTAATTGGAGGAGGATCACAGCCACTACCTGCCCTGCAAGGGTGATTTTTCAACTATACAAGAGCAATATAAATAAATAGAGGGGGAAAATATCAAAGACACAACAATTTCACCAAGCAGAAAGAAACGCCAGCAGTATGAAACGACAAGGAAAGAAAGGACGACAGGCAATGCAGGTCAACTCAACTTTAGAAGAGGTAATAGCTGCAACAGATGGAATGTCAGATAGAGAGCTCAGGACATACATGCTTCAGATGATCTGGAGTCTCAAGGAAGACATGAGACAGCAAAATCAGAAAATGAAAGATCACATTGACAAACAAATCCAGGAAGTAAAAGATCAATTTCACAGGGAGATAGAGGTAATAAAAAACAAACAAATAGAAATACTAGAAATGCAGGAAACAATAAACCAACTTAAAAACTCAATTGAGAATACTACCAGCAGAGAGGATCACTTAGAAGATAGAACATCAGACAATGAAGACAGAGTATTTCAACTTGAAAAGAACATAGACAGCTCAGCAAGTCTACTAAGAAACCATGAGCAGAACATTCAAGAGCTATGGGATAATATCAAAAGACCAAACTTAAGAGTCATTGGGATACAGGAAGGCACAGAGCTCCAAACCAAAGGATTAAGCAATCTATTCAGTGAAATAATACAAGAAAACTTCCCAGACTTGAAGAATGAGACAGAATCCCAAATCCTAGAAGCCTACAGGACGCCGAATGTGCAAAATCATAAGAGATCCACACCTAGACACATTATAATGAAGATGTCCAACATACAGAATAAGGAGAGAATTTTAAAAGCTACAAGGGAAAGGAAGCAGATTACATTTAGGGGTAAACCAATCAGAATAACAGCTGATCTCTCAACACAGACTCTAAAAGCTAGAAGATCCTGGAATAACATATTTCAAACGCTTAAAGAAAATGGATTCCAACCAAGAATCTTGTATCCGGCGAAATTAAGCTTCAGGTTAGAAGACGAAATTAAAACCTTCCACGATAAACAAAAGTTAAAAGAATTCGCAGCTAGAAAACCATCTCTTCAAAAAATCCTTGGCAAAACATTACAGGAAGAGGAAATGGAAAATAACATTGAAAACCAACAATGGGAGGTAGGACAGTAAAGGGGGGAAAGTAGTCAAAGAGGATAACAAATCAGGTTTAGTAACATCAATAAACAAACATGGATAGAAGAACAAACCATATCTCAATAATAACCCTAAATGTTAATGGCTTAAACTCACCAATTAAGAGACACAGGCTAGTAGAATGGATCAAAAAACAAGACCCAACAATATGCTGTCTACAGGAGACGCATTTGATAGGAAAAGATATACATAGACTGAAGGTGAAAGGTTGGGAAAAATCATATCACTCATATGGACCGCGGAAACAAGCAGGAGTGTCCATACTCATATCTAATAAAATAGATTTCAAGCCAAAGCTAATCAAAAGGGACAAAGAAGGACACTTCATACTGCTCAAGGGAACCATACACCAACAAGACATAACAATCATAAATATATATGCCCCAAATAATGGTGCAGCTGTGTTCATCAAGCAAACTCTTCTCAAGTTCAAGAGTCTAATAGACCACCATACAATAATCATGAGAGACTTCAACACACCTCTCTCACCACTGGACAGATCTTCCAAACAAAAGTTAAATAAGGAAACTATAGAACTCAATAACACAATTAACAACCTAGACTTAATTGACATATATAGACTACACCACCCAACATCAAGTAGCTACACTTTTTTCTCAGCAGCACATGGAACCTTCTCAAAAATAGACCATATACTATGTCACAGGGCAACTCTTAGACAATACAAAGAGGTAGAGATAATACCATGCATCTTGTCTGATCATAATGGAATGAAACTGAAAATCAATGATAAAAGAAGAAAGGAAAAATCAAACATCACCTGGAGAATGAACAATAGGTTGCTGAGTGATCAATGGGTTTTAGAAGACATCAAGGAGGAAATTAAAAAATTCCTAGAGTTAAATGAAAACACAGACACAACATATCGGAATCTATGGGACACATTGAAAGCAGTTCTAAGAGGAAAATTCATTGCTTGGAGTTCATTCCTCAAAAAAAGAAAAAACCAACAAATAAATGATCTCATACTTCATCTCAAAATGCTAGAAAAAGAAGAGCAAAACAACAGCAAAAGAAGTAGAAGGCAAGAAATAATTAATATCAGAGCTGAAATTAATGAAATTGAAACAAAAGAAACAATTGAAAAAATTGACAAAACTAAAAGCTGGTTCTTTGAAAAAATAAATAAAATTGACAGACCCTTAGCCATGCTAACGAAGAGAAGAAGAGAGAGAACCCAAATTACTAGCATACGGGATGAAAAAGGCAATATCACAACAGACACTTCAGAAATACAGAAGATAATCAGAAATTACTTTGAATCCTTATACTCCAATAAAATAGAAGATAGTGAAGGCATAGATAAATTCCTTGAGTCTTATGATCTGCCCAGATTGAGCCAGGAGGATATAGACAACCTAAACAGACCAATAACAATAGAGGAAATAGAAGAAACCATCAAAAGACTACCAACTAAGAAAAGCCCAGGACCGGATGGGTATACAGCAGAGTTTTACAAAACCTTTAAAGAGGAACTAATACCAATACTTTTCAAGCTATTTCAGGAAATAGAAAAAGAGGGAGAACTTCCAAATTCGTTCTACGAGGCCAACATCACCCTGATTCCTAAACCAGACAAAGACACTTCAAAGAAAGAAAACTACAGACCAATATCTCTAATGAACCTTGATGCAAAAATCCTCAATAAAATTCTGGTGAATCGGATTCAAATACATATCAAAAAATTATACACCATGATCAAGTAGGATTCATCCCTGGTATGCAAGGTTGGTTCAATATACGGAAATCAATAAATGTTATCCACCACATCAATAGACTTAAAAATAAGAACCATATGATCATCTCGATAGATGCAGAAAAAGCTTTCGACAAAGTACAGCATCCCTTTATGTTCAAAACGCTAGAAAAATTAGGGATAACTGGATCATACCTCAACATTGTAAAAGCAATCTATGATAAGCCACAGGCCAGCATCATTCTGAATGGAGAAAAATTGAAGGCATTCCCTCTAAGATCTGGTACAAGACAGGGATGCCCTCTCTCACCACTTCTGTTCAACATAGTCCTCGAAACACTGGCCAGAGCAATTAGGCAGACGAAAGAAATTAAAGGCATAAAAATAGGAAAAGAAGAACTTAAATTATCACTATTTGCAGATGATATGATTCTATACCTAGCAGACCCAAAAGGGTCTACAAAGAAGCTATTAGAGCTAATAAATGAATTCAGCAAAGTGGCAGGATATAAGATCAACACGCATAAATCAAAGGCATTCCTGTATATCAGCGACAAATCCTCTGAAACGGAAATGAGGACAACTACTCCATTCACAATATCCCCCCAAAAAATAAAATACTTGGGAATCAACCTAACAAAAGAGGTGAAAGATTTATACAATGAAAATTACAGAACCCTAAAGAAAGACATAGAAGAAGACCTGAGAAGATGGAAAAATATACCCTGCTCATGGATAGGCAGAACTAACATCATCAAAATGGCGATATTACCAAAAGTCCTATATAAGTTCAATGCAATGCCAATCAAAATCCCAACAGCATATCTTGTAGAAATCGATAAAAGAATCATGAAATTCATATGGAATAATAAAAGACCCAGAATAGCAAAAACAATACTAAGCAGGAAGTGTGAATCAGGCGGTATAGTGATACCAGACTTCAAACTATACAACAGAGCAATAGTAACAAAAACAGCATGGTACTGGTACCAAAACAAGTGGGTGGACCAATGGTACAGAATAGAGGACACAGTAACCAATCCACAAAACTACAACTATCTTATTTTTGATAAAGGGGCTAAAAGCATGCAATGGAGGAAGGATAGCATCTTCAACAAATGGTGCTGGGAAAACTGGAAATCCATTTGCACCAAAATGAATCTGAATCCCTATCTCTCGCCGTGCACAAAAGTTAACTCAAAATGGATCAAGGAGCTTGATATTAAATCAGAGACATGGCATCTGATAGAAGAAAAAGTTGGTTATGATCTACACGCTGTGGGGTCGGGCTCCAAATTCCTCAATAGGACACCCATAGCACAAGAGTAAATAACTAGAATCAACAAATGGGACTTACTTAAACTAAAAAGTTTTTTCTCAGCAAAAGAAACAATAAGAGAGGTAAACAGGGAGCCTAAGTCCTGGGAACAAATCTTTACTCCTCACACTTCAGATAGAGCCCTAATAACCAGAATATACAAAGAACTCAAAAAATTAGACAATAAGATAACAAATAACCCAATCAATAAATGGGCCAAGGACCTGAACAGACACTTCTCAGAGGAGGACATACAATCAATCAACAAGTACATGAAAAAATGCTCACCATCGCTAGCAGTCAGAGAAATGCAAATCAAAACTACCCTAAGATACCATCTCACTCCAGTAAGACTGGCAGCCATTAGGAAGTCAAACAACAATAAGTGCTGGAGAGGATGCGGGGAAAAGGGCACTCTTGTTCATTGCTGGTGGGACTGTAAATTGGTGCGGCCAATTTGGAAAGCAGTATGGAGATTTCTTGGAAAGCTGGGAATGGAACCACCATTTGACCCAGCTATTCCCCTTCTCGGTCTATTCCCTAAAGCCCTAACAAGAGCATGCTACAGGGACACTGCTACATCGATGTTCATAGCAGCTCAATTCACGATAGCAAGACTGTGGAATCAGCCTAGATGCCCTTCAATAGATGAATGGATAAAAAAAATGTGGCATTTATATACTATGGAGTATTACTCTGCATTAAAAAATGACAAAATCATAGAATTTGGAGGGAAATGGATGGCATTAGAGCAGATTATGCTAAGTGAAGCTAGTCAATCTTTAAAAAACAAATACCAAATGACTCCTTTGATATAAGGGGAGTAAACAAGGACAGGGTAGGGACGAAGAGCTTGAGAAGAAGATTTACATTCAACAGGGATGAGAGGTGGGAGGGAAAGGGAGTGAGAAGGGAAATTGCATGGAAATGGAAGGCGATCCTCAGGGTTATACAAAATGTCATATAAGAGGAAAGGAGGGGCAAGACAAGATAATACAAATGGAAGTAATGATTTACAGTAGAAGGGGTAGAGAGAGAAAAGGGGAGAGGAGGGGAGGGGAGGGGAGGGGGGATAGTAGAGAATAGGACAGACAGCAGAATACATCAGACACTAGAAAGGCAATATGTCAATCAATGGAAGGGAAACTGATGTGATACAGCAATTTGTATACGGGGTAAAAGCGGGAGTTCATAATCCACGTGAATCAACCGTGTTATATGATGTATTAAGAACTATGTAATGTTATGAAGGACCAATAAAAAAAAAATCCCAGTATTAAATTGAGCATGCTTTTACAATTACTAGTTTGAAGGACCAAAACAAATTTGTTATATCCCAGGTGATTCAAACAAAGATTAAAAAAAAAATGAGCTAGGATTCTGGGATGGGGTCTCAGCAAAGAAGAGCATGCATATCTTATGGTATCACAAAGCAAATAACAACTCCTTCAAGAATCACCTGTCTCATCTTCTGATGACCAAGTCTGCACTTGACTCTGAAGTCAAGCAACACATTCAGGGAACTTGATTATATGGACTTTTTCTTTTTCGAAGGGGAGACAGGAAAAGGTTCTAATGGCCCCCAAGCAAGCACAGAACATTGTGAGCATGTTGGTGGCATCTTCTCCCATACCTTGATTTCTTTTTGAAGATGGGGCTATTGTGAGCATGTTGGTGGCAGAGTTCTGTAAGAATTCGATGACTAATCAATACTTCCATTACCAGATGCTTCTTGGGCACATTTCAGGTGGTTTACATCAGTCAAAACAGCCATTTAAAAAAGGTGGCTTAACAACGTATTACAAACATGCTAAGCCCGCAAGTCCAAACTGAACCAAATATTTCAAACACCTTCCTCTTTCTTACCTATTTGAAATTCTCTTGGCTTTCTCTGTATGGATCAGATTTTTGTGATATTGTTTAACTGTGTCATATAACAACAATGTCAAATTGTTGTGATACTTAATTCAATGTCACCACTTTCACTGCTGATGATCAAACAGTTTTGATTATTATTGTTCTTCTGCCTCCTTGGCCCTCCAAAATACCATAGTCCTACCCTATCTGAAGTTTTGTTTCCTGGGGTTTCAGTTACCCATGGTCAATCATAATCCAAAGTAATTAAGTGGAGAATTTTAGATATAAATAATTGACAAGTTTCAAAGAACTTTTATTATAGTATATTGATCATCTTATTTTGCTATTAGTTGTTGCTCTTCATCTTTAACTGTGCTTAGCTTATAAATTAAACTATATCACAGATATGTATGTGTTGGAAAAAAAAACCAGCATACAGAGCCTCAGTTCTATATATATTAGAATTATGCTGTCCCTGGGGGGTCTTGAAACTTCTCTGTAGATATCAGAGTTCCCATAATTACAGTATGGTGCTTTGCACCTGGGGACTTGTCAACAGGACAGGGACAAGATGCAGGCACCATGGTGCTGACACCACTTTGCATTAACTGTCCTGATGCTGCCACTGTGCACTTCTTTGGATCTCTAAATGTCAATTGTTCACTCTTTTGATCAGTATCAAAATTGATAGATACTCTCTGAAAACTCTCAAAGAGACATGACATAAAAGAAGTTATTCTCACTAAGAAAAATTCAAGGGATTAGTGGAAAGTGTTCCCCTAACAAGCTGTAAATCTGTACTTAATTTCAGGATTTCTATTATCTGACTCATAAAACACTAAAATGGCTATAACAAGAAAACCCAATTTGCTGAAGAAATAGCACACGTTTACATTTTAGCACATTTTTATTTACCTTTATAATCTCCCCTCCAACTGGGCAAGTGTCAAATGGAGTATGAGGTAATGTTTGCACCTAGTCAACAGTCTCAATTCCAGACATCTATAATAAATTTTTTTAAGGCCAAATACTGGTATTGCATGCACACCTGGAGTTTGAAATAAGTTATTGTGCTGCCATGCCTCCTTCTCAGAATTTGCTAGCACGGGCAAAAGGTGAGGGCTCACCTGAAGACTTGGACCTCTCTAAGGACACGAGGTGGCATTTTAAACAGATCTTCCTGCCTGTCCTGTTTAAAGTCAACAGTCTGAGGTTGAACATGCATCTTATCTTTGACAAGTACATCTGACAGAAATGGAGAAGACTTGAGGCCATTTAGTTATTTGATAGTGGATCACAGATCACTCTTACATTCTGGTATTTGTTCACATCAAGTTTTGTTCTCCTATGATATACATTTCCTACTTAGGGATGTGTCCAGAACTATTTCTCTAGGGTATCTCCTCCAAAAGTCATAGACTTCCACAGAAAACCACTGGGTCAGCCTTTACATGGGTGACCAGGAAGGACCCACAGCTAAACCTCAAGGACAACAGTCACTGTAGCCAGGCAGTTAAAAACATGAAATGTGTTTCCTCGAACAACCACTTTCCCCTAGATAGAAAAAGTTGAGGATGTGGGATTGGCACTGCAACATTCCATAAAACACACTCCTGGAAACCTTTCTGCACTCATCATCTCAGAGCCTCCAAGGAATATCCAAGGAGCAAGAAAACTAGGTGCAAATAACCAAATTGTTATTTGTTAGCCATTTGCTTCTGTGTGCATTGCAAAGTGAATTCAAAATCCATTTGAATTTTCCTTCACATATTGAAGAATTTCAAGATAATAAGATCATCTGGAATTCTTGATATTCAGCAATGGGTACTGATCTGCTAAAAGGAACATCACAACAAGGGACTCGGCTTATCACAGTCAGCACAGTTCAGATTCTCCGGGTGTCAGTCTCTACTTCCATGAAACAGAGAGGTTGGTGTTGATAATTAATACTAATAAAAATGTCAGAAGTTGCTCATTAAAGAAATCATCAAATGTACCTCAGAACCACCCAGAATTTCATTTTTTCTCACTATAAAAATGAAGGGATTGGAGCATATGATCGCTTAGGTTGCTTCCCATGTGGTATTTACAGCTTGAGATAGTCCACACACAATCAAGCAACTGATGCAAAGTTGCTCATTCAGAGGAAAAATTCTTTTCACTAAGCTGCATCCAAACTCATAAGGCAAGCTATTTCTGCATTTTCCCACCCCTTTTCTCCTTTTCTTACACACTGTGTGCTAATTCTGACTTTGTACCTTAGCTCAAGTATCTCTTTGTGTGGTACTCAGAACTGTAAGTTATTTTTCAAGATCTTCTTTTCCCTGTGACTGAATCTGCCTACTTAAATTTTATGATGTGTAGGAACAGAATCACCTTTGTAACTATTGTAAATGATCTTCCAAGTTATCTAGTGTTAATGTTTTAACATTGTAACATTTAATGTTTTGAATCTTTTAAAACATGTTTCAGTCATGAGAAGCAGGTAAGAAGCTCCTGTGGTGATTGCATTGTTGATTCAAAATTTTTATTAAACATCAGCTCAAAAAGAGAACAAGATATCAGAGGGGATACTCAAGAAGGAATTGAAAGTTTAAATTGTTTGCCAATCTTTTGCACATTTCAGCAACTAACCAAATTCCATCTTCTCATGTCTAAGTAGAGAAGAAACATACGTGGTGAGTTCCTTCCAAATAGGTGTGCGCCATTCTCTTTCCACAAGCTACCTTCTCACATAAATGGCAGGAATTATTACCATCCTCATTTGACAAACAGGAAAATTGGTTTTGAGTATGTAAGTAACATCTAAAATGATAAAAGCAGGTGAAGTTAAGGTTAAGACTTTACTTCTGTCCTCCAAACTCACATCATTAAGGAAGAGTCTAAATCAGAACTAGACTGTAGATACCAAAAAGTCCCTCCAAAGGAAGAAATTACCTAAATGATGTGAAAATGCCCAATTACCATCCAAAGAATGGGCTTATTTCTCAGAATCATGCACTTGTGTGGACATTCTAGAAGACAATTTGATAAGGTGTTCAAAAATTAATCTCTCATTTGCACTTCTAGAAATAAATTTTCTGGAAATGGTCATCAAATATGTTCTTCATAATAATGTTTATATTAGAAAAGTGTATCAATTGTACACTGTATATACACACACTTATAAAACCCCATAATGGAATGTAATACAATCCTTAGAGTTAAAAGTTATAAGAAAAAGATATTCAAAAGACAGTAAGAAAGGAGGGAAAGCAAGCATTTCTACAAAACAGCAAAGGTAATATCGTCTGATTTAGTCCATTCAACTTAATAGATGGCTGAGAAAAAAAGATAACAGATTAAACTAATCAGTTGGCCAGCCAAGTATTACAAAGGATGTTATACCTGCTCACAATACAATCCAGGTGCTATGAGTGCTTCATTTCATTCCTTATGTCTTTCTGTATTCTGAATTATGTATCCCTTTTATAATTAGGGAAAAAAACTATTTTAATTTTGCAAAGGTAAAAGAACTTGGTCATCACCAAAGTAAATTTTGAGAATGGTTCTTAAATGCTTATTTAAAAATGGACCACCTATGGCTTTGAAAATAATATTCAATTAACTTAAATTATCAATTAAAAATTCTAGTATTCCTTAAACACTTACATTTAAGTTATAAATATCACTATCTATTTATAAACCAAGTAATATATTGATTAAATCTGGTCTCATATTAACAAGATCACAAACATTTCAAACTGATTTTTAATTGATTTTTTAAAAAATAAATGACAGCAGAATGCATTACAATTCCTATTACACTTATACAGCACAATTTTTCATATCTCTGGTTGTATATAAAGTATGTTGACACCAATTCATGTCTTCATACATGTACTTTGGATAATGATGTCTATTACATTCCACCACCATCCTTGTTAATCCCCTGCCCCTTCCTTTTCCCTCCCACCTTTCATCCCTATCTAGAATTCATATATTCCTCCCATGCCCCCCCTCCCTATCTCACTATGAGTCAGCCTCTTATATCAGAGAAAACATTCAGCATTTGTTTTTGGGGGATGGGCTAACTTCACTTAGCCTTATCTTCTTCAATGCCATCCAATTAAGTGCAAATGTCATGACTTTATTTTCTTTTATTGCTGAGTAAAATTTCATTGTGTATATATGCCACATTTTTTTATCCACTCATCCACTGAAGGGCATCTAGGTTGGCTCCACAGTTTAGCTGTTGTGAATTGTGCTGCTATTAGCATTGATGTGGCTGTGTCCCTGTAGTATGCTATTTTTTAAGTCTTTTGGGTATAGACCAAGGAGAGGGAAAGCTGGGTCAAATGGTGGTTCCATTTCCATATTTCCAAGGAATCTTCACACTGCTTTCCATACTGGCTGCACCAATTTGCAGTCCCACCAGCAGTGGATGAGTGTGTCTTTTTCCCCACATCCTCACCAACACTTAAAGTTGTTTGTCTTCATAATAACTGCCATTCTGACTGAAGTAAGATGATATCTTATAGTAGTTTTGATTTGCATTTCTCTAATTGCTAGAGATGATGAACATTTTTTTCATTTATTTGTTGATTGATTGTGTATCCTTTTCTGAGAAGTGTCTGTTCAGGTCCTTGGCTCATTTGTTGATTGGGTTTTTTGTTTTGGCAGTGTTTAGCTTTTTAGTTCTTTATATACCCTAGAGATTAATGCTCTATCTGATGTGTGAGGGGTAAAAATTTGCTCCCAGGATGTAGGCTCTCTGTTCACCTCACAGATTGTTTCTTTTGCTGAGAAGAAACTTTTTAGTTTGATTTCATCCCATTTATTGATTCTTGGTTTTAATTCTTGTGCGATAGGAGTCTTATTAAGGAAGTTGGGGCTAATCCCATATGATAAAGATTAGGGCCTACTTTTTCTTCTATTAGATACAGAGTCTCTGGTTTAATTCTTAGGTCCTTGATCCACTTTGAGTTGAGTTTTGTGCATGGTGAGAGATAAGAGTTTAATTTCATTTTGTTGCCAACATCATTCTAAATGGAGAAAAATTAAAGGCATTTCCTCTAAAAACTGGAACAAGACAGGGATGCCCTCTTTCACCACTTCTATTCAACAAAGTTCTAGAAACACTGGCCAGAACAATTAGACAGATAGTGCTAATTTAAGTTCTTCTTTTCCTACACATATCAAAAAATTAATGTGATATGTATAGGAAAAGAAGAACTTAAATTAGCACTATTTGCAGATGATTTGATTCTATACCTAGAAGACCCCCCCAAAAAAAAACTCCACCAGAAAACTTCTAGAACTAGTAAATGAATTCAGCAAAGTAGCAGATAAAAAATCAACACCCATAAATCAAAGGCATTTCTGTATATCAGTAACGAATCCTTGAGAAGGAAAACTAACTCATTTAAAATAACCTCAAATAAAATAAGATACTTGGGAATCAACTTAACGAAAGAGGTGAAAGATCTATAAAATAGAAAACTACAGAACCCTAAAGAAAGAAATCAAAGAAGACCTTAGAGGATGGAAAAATCTTCCTTGCTCTTGGATAGGCAGAATTAATATTATCAAAATGACCATACTACCAAAAGCACTATACAGATTTAATGCAATTCTGATCAAAATTCCAATGGCATTCCTCACAGAAATAAAAAAAGCAATCATGAAATTCATCTGGAAAAATAAGAGACTCAGAATAGCTAAAGCAATCCTTAGCAGGAAGAGTGAAGCAGGTGACATCACTATAACAAACCTAAAACTATACTACAGAGCAATAGTAACAAAAACAGCATGGTTTTGGCACCAAAACAGACTGGTAGACCAATGGTACGGAATAGAGGACACATAGACTAACCCACAAAATTACAATTACCTTATATTAGACAAAAGTGCCAAAAACATGCATTGGAGAAAAGATAGCATCTTCAACAAATGGAGTTGGGAAAACTGGAAATCCATATGCATCATACTCATTTTTAAAGCTTAATTATGGAATTAGCAAACAACAGATTCAAATGTCCAACAAACAAAATGTTCCTGAGCTATTAAATAAATCTGATTAGACACCTTTATGGTATACTTAACAGTCTAGTTCTGTCTATAAATGTAACAAAATTACCATATCACATCCCAATTTAAAAGTCTCAAATTTTAAAATAAGTTATACATTTAAAATTATGATCTCAAGTCCAGTCAATTATATAACACTAAATTCTCTTAAGTATTAACAAAGACTTTAAAACCTAAATACATGTAAAGTTTATTCTCAAATGTCATTCAAAGCCGGGCATGACAGCACATGCCTGTATTTCCAGCAGCTCTGGAAGCTGAGGCAGAAGGATGGCCAGTTCAAAGCCAGCCTCAGCAAAAGCAAGGCACTAAGCAACACAGTGAGACCCTGTCTCTAAATACAACATAAAATAGGGCTGAGATGTGGCTCAGTGGTTGAGTGCCCCTGAGCTCAATCCTTGGTATACCCCCCCCCAAATGTAATGCAAATATTTAATGCAATGCATGTATTTATTTATTTATTTTGACTGGGTCTCACTAAGCTTCTGAGGCTGGCCTTGATTTTGTGATCCTCCTGCCTCAATCTCCCAAGTCACTAGGATTATAAGTATGCACCATCATGTCTGGCTAATTTATTTTTTGTTGTTAATTGTTATAGTCAATACTAAACTTCCAAGGGTTAAATGACATACCTATCTAATAAGGAAGAGTTTCTCAATCCTGGCTACACATTAAAATCACCTAGAATTCTTTAAAGGTTGTGTGGCAGGAGAGGGGTGACACAATATCTAGAGTCAATCTAACCAATTTACTTCAATCTCTGTGGATGATTTTCTTACTCAGAGATATTCAGGTGATAGCAATAAGGTAGAAAACCTCTGGTCTAAGGAAATGATACCATCCCAAGGAAAGAACTGGCACTAGTATATTGTGGTAAATAGTAATAAACTGGAATTGCTTGATTATTTTGAAAAATATTTCAAGGCTGGCCACAAGACTGCATATTCCGCATGAAACTGAGACGAGTCCCTTAAAATATTTCATTCCCTACAAATGTAATCAGGTTACACATTAACTGATCCTGTCGCTTGAATTGAGTCTACAATCCCACACACTCTGATAGTCTATTTCCTGCCTGGTTTTAGTCTTAAATCTATTCATAGTTTTCCTGTTTGACAGGACACAACTTTTACATATTTAAATGATATTTGATAGAACGTTGTATAATGTTCATGGCTTTATCACAAAACTAATGTCATTGTCAATAGTGAATATGTATAACCAGAAGGATCAGGGAAACTCCAAGGGAAACTGTCAGATAGAATGGAAGAACACTGGTATTTAAAGTAAATAATTTTGCATATGGAAAATATAAAAGCAAATAGTCTGATTTATTTGTGAATGATATCTCTTCTGAGATCATCTGAGCATCAAGCCAGATTACCCCAAGGGCATTTTCTAACCCCTCACATTCAAGCACTTATTACTTGAGCTAGCCAAAGTCCAGGAAATGGCTGCCCAGAGTAGCTACATCCTAATGGTAAGGGTGACTTAGAACTAAACATTCACCCATTACTTAAGAGGTTCTAGGGACTGCAGAGAAAGATTCCTTGGTAAATAACAGAGCAGAATAAAAATTATAAACAGAACCTGTATTTAAAAATATGTGGTCATATATTGGATCTTAAAAATATTTGTACCCCAAATGTAAGCAGCTTGAGAAGGTCAAGAAATCTCAATCCATACATATATAGAGGAGGTTTTCAATGGTAGTATCCTTAGGTACCTGGCTGAAGAAAATGAAAAGCCTATCCAAATAATAGCACATTCATCCTCAACCATAACAATGGTTCATGCGAATAATTTTCAAGATTGATGACAAGGTAGCAGTCAAAATTAATGTTACATACAAAGAAATATGGTGACATGAGCAAAAATCAGCACAAAAATACAAGCAAGAAGAGACCTATGGAGACTTTAGAGATTTAAATAGCCAAAATAACCATAAGTCCCATGCTTAGTGACATAAATGGCAATCTTGAAAACATCTCCATGCAATAGGGAATCATAAAAATGAGCAATCCTAGTCAATTCAGGCTATTATAACAGAATAGATTTGGTGGCTTAAACAACATTTACTTCTCATAGTTCTGGAGGACAAGAAGTCCAGGTTCATGAGATGGGCTGATTACTGGTGTCTTGTGAGGACCTTCTTCCTGGTTTGCAGATAGTCATCCCATTGAATTCTCACATGGATGAGAGAATATTCATCTCTTCATGTTTATTTTGATAAGGGCACTAACCCTACTCACGAGGCCTCCACCCTCATGATCTACTTACCGCTTAAAGGCCCCATTTCTCAACATCATTATCACATTGACAATTATGATTTCAACACATGAAGTTTGGAGGGACACAACCATTCAGCCCATATCAGTGACAAAAAGGATTAAAAAGAGTCAAAGTGTTAAGTTCTAGAATTTAAAAATATAATTATCAAAAATAAATAAATCAATAAATAGCTATGTTTGCTAACAGAAAAGAGAATTGATAAATAAGAAAACAGAGAAAAATAGACTGGCCAGAAAGTGATGTAGAAAGACAAAAAGATGAAAAATAGAATCTGTTAGAAATTACAGCACATAGGTAGGACAGAGAAATAAAAAATGATACACTGAAGAATGGAAGAACAGTTTCACATTACCAATTTTACCCTCTCCCAAGCCCATGCATTACAGTACAAAAACTGATATCCTCCATATGGGGTTAGTGAGTGAGGTCACAGCATGATGTCACTGTAGACTACAATACTAGGCCTACTCCAGTGAATCCCAGCATGAGAACAACTCCAGTAATCCTAAGCTTCACACCAGGCAGAAGGGCCATATACCCATTAACCCAGATAATAGGCTGATCTACCCAAGGACTCCAACAGGGCTCCAACAGTGAGCTTTCCTTCAGATGCTAACAGCTGGCCCATCCTGAATATCTGGATGGACTGATTAATGAAGGATTTCTTGAGTTGAAGCCATTCTGGAACACTGGAAAGAGGTATCTATTTCTTTAAATGCACAGATGCCGAGGCCAAAGGATCATGGATATGCAGGAAATGCCACCATCAAAGAAACAAATTAAAACACCTGTAACACTATGGAAATGCTTGATGAAGAATTCAAAATTATTTCAAGAAAGCTCACTGAGCTATAAGAGAACACAGGCAAAACAACAATGCCAGGGAAATAATAAACAAAACCTGAAGTTTACTAAAGTAAGAAATATTTTCAAAGAACCAAACAAAACTCTAGAGTTGAAAAATAAGGAAAGCCTAAAGAATTTATGGAATACCATCAGGCACAATACCATCATTATAACATGTATTATAACATATATATTGTAATATTTCCAGATTAAAAAAAGAGGAGGAAGAGAAAAGATCAGAAAAAATATTTCAAGAAATAATGGCTGAAAGCTTCCCAAATTGGGGGAAAGATGGATATTCAGGTTTGTGTATCTCAAAAGTCTTCAACAGGTTCAGCCCAAAGAAGACTTCACCAACACATACTGTCAAAATCAAAGAGAATTTTAAAAGTAGCAAGAGAAAAGACACTTGTCAAACCCCCTTAAGAACCATCAGTGGATATCTTGGCAGAAAACCCACAAATCAGGGAAGAGAGTGTGACATATACTAAAATTTTGAAATAGTAAAATTTCCAACCAAGAATATCTAACCAGTCTTAGGTGTTCTTCCAAGTTGTTAACAATAAAATGTTGACTATTATAACCAAAAAATATTTTATGTAACCCCATGTAGCCACAAAGAAAAGCCTATAGTAGAAACACACAAAAGAAAGGAAGTAAAGCATACCACTGCAGAATAGCATCAGATCACAAGGGAAATAGTAAGAAAAAAAAGAACTAAGAAACTACCAAAAAAAAAAAAAGCAGAAAATAAGTGAAATGATGGCAGTGGTAATAATAACTTTACATTTAATGGACTAAATTCTCCAATCAGAAGACACAAAGTTGTTGATAAAAAAAAAAAAAGACTGAACTACATGTTTCCTACAAGAGACTCACTTCAGCTTTAAGAACACGCTCAGATTCTGAATAATACAACACTGCAGAGGTGATGTGTGAATGGTGATGAAAGTAAGGGATGAAAAAAGATATTTAATACAAATAGAAACCTAATGAGAGCAGGAATACAGATATAAATATCAGCCAAAACAGACTTTTTAAGTAAAAGACTATAACAAAAAACAAAGTAGGTTTTTTCATAATGATAAAGTGGTCAAGTCATCAAGAAGATATAATAACCATAATCTATGATTCATTTATATATATATATATATATATATATATATATATATATATATACCCAATACCAGAACACCTAAGTATATAAAGCAAAATATTAATAGAACTGAAGGGAGAAATGCAGTACAGTAAAAGTAGAGAATTAAAAATATCCCACTTGAATAGGTCTTCCAAAGATCTCAAAGAAGCACTTGTCTTAAGCTGAATTTTAGATCAAAAAGACCTAATAGCTCCACAGAGTATTCTAACCAGCAATAGGAGTTCCTATTCAAGAGTACACAAAACACTCTCATAATAGATTATATCTTGGACCCCACCACACACTGCCTTTTTCTTTTTCTCTCTCAGCAAACTTAAGACATAATATCAGACATTTTTCCAACCACATTGGTATGAAAGTAGAAATCAATAATAGAAAGGGAACTGGAAAAATTGTACTGCAAATTAAACACATTCCAAAATAAGCAATGGATCAAAGAAGATATCAAAGAGAAAGTTTAAAATAGCCTAAGATGAACAAAAATGGAAACATACCAAAAATTTACAGGATGCACAAAAACTCAGAAGGAAGTTTGCAGCAATAAACACCTACATTAAGAAAAAAGAAAGTACTCCAATAAACAACCTAACTTTGTACCTCAAGGAACTATAAAAAGAACACAGTCTAAAGTTAGCAGAAGGAAGGAAGTAATAAAATTGGAAAAGAAATGAAATGAAATAGAAACTAGAAAAACAATATGAAAGATCAATGAGGCTGAACTGATTTTTGGAAGATGTAAACAAAATTGACAATTTTTTAGGTAGACTAGGAAAAAAATACAAGACTCTAAATCCTAAATGAAAGAGGAGACATTACAACATATACCACAGAAATGCAAAGGATCATAAGAGACTACTATGTAAAACTACATGCCAACACATTGGGTTACCTAGAAGAAATGCAAAATTTCCTAGAAACCTGGAACCAGGACTAAATCTTAGAGAAATAGATAATTCTAAAAGACCAAGAGAGAATTAGGAGATTCAATCAATAATCTAAAATCTTCCAACAAAGAAAATCCCAGAATCAAATGGCTTGAGCTGGGAGAGTCTATCAAACATTTAAAAAACTAATGCCAATCTTTTTCAAAATCTTCCAAAAAACTGAAAAGCAAGCACCTTTGTTTTGTGTTGCTATAACAAATACATGAGATTAAGTACCTTATTTAGCTCATAGTTCTCTATGTTAGAGAGCATGGTATTGGCATCCTGGCAAGGGGCCCCCTGTTGGTGTTATAACAGGAGAAAAATCAGAAGGGAACCAACTGGATACAGAAGAGATCATGTGGTAAGACAGAAAACAACATGTTGGGGAGAGGCCAGGCTTGCTGTTTAATTGACAGCCTGTTTTCAGGAGAACTAACTCCATCCTGGGTGAACTACCTTTGTTGCTTCCAAGGGTAGTGCCCCCTTGACCCAAATGCCTTCTATTAGGTTCTACCTCTTCAAAGTTCCACTACTTCAACACCACCACACTGCAGACCAGGCTAGCAGCACAGGATACTTTGAGGGACACATTCAAATCATATCTAGACTATAGTAGGAGGGAGCACTTCTAAGCTCATTTCATGAGGTCAGCAATACTGATACAATGGCCAGACAAGGACACTACATGAAAAGAAATTATAAGGCCAATATCCCAGATGAACACAGATGTAACATACCTCAACAGAATACCCCCAAACTAAATTCAACTGCAGGTTAGACAGATCACAGACCATGATGAGTAGGATTTATCCCTGGGATGTAAGTGTGTTTCAATAAGTGCAAATTAATAAATATGATATACCACATTAACAGAACAAAAGCTAAAAGTCACATGACCATCTGACAAAATTCAAAATCCTGTCATGATGAAAACTTTCAACAAACTAGGAGCTTCAATGTAATGAAGGTTAGGTGACAAGCCTACAACTACAACTTCCACAAGGAAGAGCTGAAAGTTTTCCTTCCAGAACAAAGAAGACAATAAGGATGCCCACTCTTGCCACTTCCATTCAATATAATAGTTACAGCCAAAATAATCAGGCATGAAAAATAAAAGTTATTCAGATCAGGAATAAAGAAGTAAATTGTCTAGTTTGCAAATGACATGATTTTATAGGTACACAGAAAGCCATAAAGACACCACCAAAAAAAAAAACTGTTAGAACCAATAAACTCAGAAAACCTGCAGAATAGAAAAATTTCTATGCAAAATCCATTTGTGTTTCTTTTTTTTAATGTTTATTTTTTAGTTTTTTTTTTTTAGGTGGACACAATATCTCTATTTTATTTTTATGTGGTGCTGAGGATAGAACCCAGTGCCTCACCCTTGCCAGGCAAGCACACTAACACTTGAGCCACATCCCGAGCCCCCAAATCCAGTTGTGTTTCTATCACTATCAACCAACTATCCTAAAAAGACATTAAAACAATCCTAGATACAATTGTACCAGAAAGAATACAAACAAATTTTTACTTAGAGGAAAAATTCTGGAGATTCAATGTATACATAGTGACTATAGTTAATAATACTGAATTGTATACTTGAAAATAAGTAAGAGAATAAAATTTTAATCTTCTTACCAAACACACAAGAAAGTTAATGAAGCCAGACCAATGGTGCATGCCTGTAATCCCAGGAGCTTGGGAGACTGGGGTCAGAGGATCACAAGTTCAAAGCCAGCCTCAGCAACTTAGTAAAGTCATAAGCAACCTAACCAGAACCTGTCTCTAAATAAAATATACAAAGGGCCAGGGATGTGGTTCAGAGACTAAGTGCCCCTGGGTTCAATCCTCGGTATCCAACCCCCTCCCAAAAGTCAATGAGTATATTAATTTGCTTGATAGTAGTAATCATTTATATATCTAAATATATATCACATTTATATATTAAACACAATTTTTATTTACCCATTATACCTCAATAAATCTAGGAAAAAAGTAAATAAAATTTTCAACAATAAAAGAAAAAGATATGGAGAATACAGGGAAAAGGTTTTATCTAATTCTGACTAGAATTCCAGAAGCAAAATGCACACAAAATGTGCTTTAAATTGGTTTCTCCCTTCATAAAATAAGAAAGGTACGATTTCCTCCTGAGCAGTGGTCACATTTAAGTAGTTAAAATGTGTCTGGAGAAGCATATTCAAGTACGCAGGCAGAAGAACCACTAAAATATAACTAGGATTTATAATGTAAAATTGAATAAAAGCTTCAGTTAGTTAAATTTGCAGACCTACTTAAATTTGGCCACACTTCAAAAATATCTGTTGACATGGAAAAAATTACCTTAATAAAGTCATATAAATGTTTACTTTTCCAGCAATAGCACACGTATTTTGTAGATTAAGGATTGTTCTTTTAAAATTTTATACACAGGTCAATTTAGTTATGTTCGGATTCTAAGACTTCTAATTAACTATGACTATGTGTGCCCTAGATTTAAAAGTCCATTTAAGTCAGAATTAAAGGAGCCTTGATAGTTTACAGGTACTTGGATGCTGAGAAGCCAAAACAAATTTAAGTCACAAAACTGCTCACTCGTTTGCAATCTGAAGGAATTTGTTCCTGTCAGATGAGAGAGACAAGGAACTCTGTTTTCAATGGCAATAGCTGGCTTCAGAAAAGAAGTTTGTTTTTATGTTCAAAGGATACTTGGCAGTTTGCTTGACTCCTTTGGCACATTTACCTCATTCCCCCCAATCTTTTGAAAAAAACACTGCTCTGATGCTTCATTTTATTTTCTCAAAGCTGATTGCCCTTCACAAAACAAATCACAATAGGCTATATTTCAGAAATTAAAGCTTTGATATATAATTATTTACATTTACATATGCATATGCACAAATAACTCTACACATACTAATAACCACATTTACTTAACAGCAAATGTATATGGAAATGTGTAGGAAAAGTTCTATCATTGAAAGCCAGGTGGTATCTCTCTAATTGTACACATAAGTTTCATTTACCATTTTCTATAGTCCAAGGTCTTTCCTAGTTACATTAGTGTTGACTCCTACCTTAAAAGCATGGAGTTTCACAGAGAAGACACAGCAGACATTTCTGCTAAGTGCAATGGCAGAGGCACATATAGGCAAGTGCAGAGAATGGAGGAGTGCCCAGTGTCAGCCGAGTCCAGAGGCATAGTCCAGCCTAACAGGCTGATGGGAACAAAACTAGTTTGATACCTGCCCCCTCCCCCAAGAGGACAATGCATGAGATTGTCACAAAAGAGCGAGAAGGAAGGCATCAAAAAGGGAAATAGGAAATATTCTGGTACAGAGGAAAGAGCAACAGCCCAGGAGGGAGGTCATGATGGTAGCCTTCACAGCTATACACAGTTGGGAATCACTGAAGCACAAAGTTGAAGGTGATGGGGAGAGGGGACAGGCTGTCCAGGTGGTTCAGGCCAAGTCACCAGAAGGCCTATACTCCATGTCCAAGTGCATCAGTTTTATAGTGAGGTCACTGGTGAGTCATTGAAGGGTTTAAAGAGGAAAACAGCAGAGATGCTCATGTGAATTATTGGACAAGGAGGATATGGCCAGGTTTTGAGTAACAGCTCCAAGGCAATCAGGGTAGAGTGGAGGTGATAACTTCAAGGACTTGTCAGTAAAGCATGATGGGTCCTTGTAGGAAAAGTCTACACTAGCATCAATGTGTTTCTTGGCATGACTGGAGAGATGGTAGAAGATTCATTAAAGTGGAAATACTGATGATCAAGGATGGAAACTGAAGGAGGAGGATGAGGTCAGAGTACAAAGGAAAAATCACTCCTACATCCCCCATGGAAATGTACAGCAGGCTCTGAATACACTACTGGAAGATAAGTCAGCAGTTCAAGGCTAAGGAACCTGATCATCCCAGAGGTGTAGGGTTAAGATTGCTATAGTAATTTATGATGGTCCTAAATTTTCCATAGGTATATACACAGTTAATAAAGAAAGAAGGACTTCAGTGTAATTTCCAAAAGAAAGAGACACTGGCACCAGATATAAGGACATTTGACACTGGAACCAAGTTAAACCCCTAGTGGAATGCAGAACTCACTGACATAAATTAGCAACTAAGACCAAGCCTGGCTCTTGGCTCAAGGTAAATATGTTGCCATGTCATCTACTCTGCCTTTAAACTATTTCTAGAACATATGAGAGAAATACAGCAAAAATTATCTTCCTCTAACATATCCATATTTTTCTCAAGAGACTGAAAGTTTTGAAAGAATTTTATGTTTATTTTGTTTATATAGCATCCCATAGGATAACCCCAGGTCACTCAATTTTTTTGTGCATAAAGCTACATATATAAAAAATATTATCTACATAAAAATCCTAGTTATCTGTCATTTATTCTCTTGTATTCCCCTAAGCCTTCTATTTTGTCATATAAGCAAGAGCACTACATGTTCTTTTATTATATACAGTTATTCTGTGGAGACACTGAAAACATCCCTGAATTAACATAATGTTCCAAGCCAAAAGGTATTAACAAGATGTTAGAGAAGACAGAAATCCAAGAATTTTATTTTAAACAAATTCATGAAAATCCTAAGTTCTTTATAGTAATATGACATAACATCCTATGACATTGTATTATCTTTTCCAAAGTGCAGACACGAAAGTTTATGTGATTGTCCCTTTAACACAACAAACCAAACTACACCTTGATTGGGCTCTACATGAAATTATGTAAGTTGTCCAGGGGTGAAGCATAGATATTACCTCATGTGCCAATACATACAGTATTGTGACTTTTCATTTTAGCGGTGTGCTATATGAATTTTTTTCTTTTACTTTACAAAGAAGTCTTTGTACATTTTTAATGTAGCATGTATTAGCGAATCTTAACATCACCAAAAACTTGCTTTGGCTACAATAACAGCCTACTTTATAAAATTATTTTCTACTACTTTATTTTTGTATAAAAATGTGTTACTGTTAATTACAAATGTTAGACTTAAAATTATTTAATACTCAATTTAAAACATTCTCTAAAAGTAATATATAGGTAAGGCATATGTCTTTAATCTACACTTAGATGTTCTACCTCATTTAATATACTGTTCAAAATTTCTTCTGATCTCATTTATTAGAGGACAAAGAACATTTAAGACTAAATAATGCTCATGCATATTTCTTAGCTCTGGGAAAAAAAAAGGTAAAACGTGTAAAGGAAAGAATATTACTGCATATAACCATAAGTCCTACCAGAATGTGGGTTGACAGACTGTAATTCCTTTTTGCCTCTTAGAATATGGCTGGATGATGTGTCTGAAACCTGACACCTCATGAAAGCAGCATCTACCTTCTCTACCTGGAAGCTTCCTTCCTTGGAACTTGGTCTCATTTCCTACTCCAGGAAGCATCGCCACATCACCCACCCTGCTGAAGAAGGACAAACATTGCCCAAGAAGTAGTCTCTCATCTTACATCTCTTTCCTATTCCCTACAAAACTTAATTATTCCAGTAGGAGAAACAAATTAGATTTTAACTGGCAGCTCCATTTCTGTTCTATTTGTCTTTGATGTTTATGCAGAGTTGGTGTTCATGCTATGGTATCCAGAAAACTGAGGTTCAATATATAAATCTTGAAAAACGCTCAAAAAAATAAGAAATGTAATTCAACCAGGAGATACTACCTGAAGCTGTGGGAAGAGGTATGAAGTTTCATCATAGGAACTCTTAAAGCAGAGCTCAGAAAGGACCCTCCAAAGATAGACTCAGTGAAGCATATCAGAAATATTTTATGGGTCAGTGCAATTAGTGACTAGTATCAGAAGTACTTAGAACAGAAAAAAAAAACCTGTTTTAAAAAAACCTGCATGCTGTTATATACTATTCTGCATTTAAAAAAATATTTAAAATCCCAATGTGTTAGAAGTCTTTCAGAGATCTTTAAATAAACTGATCATCAAAATTCAATCATGGAGGCTGGTTTTATATATTATTATATGACACAAACCTTTCCAATATTACACTAAATTCTGTAAGAAGATCCTGAAGTAGACACAAGTCAAACCAGGTACAATACATAAGAAAAACACATGGTCAGACTTGGGAGAAAATTCTAACTACAATGCCAATGGAGTGAAACTACCAACCTTGGTAACCAATGACAACTTTACCAGCTAAAATGAAGCACAATCACCAATCTGAACAAACATGGGGATATAATTTTACCTGTCCCAATTTGCCTATCCTTTGGCTGGGAGACCTAGCATTTCAACTAACCAGAAAACTGGGCATGCGTTCCTCCACAGCATGGACATGGAATCTAAATTACTGGACATACTATTTTCATTCTATGCTCTCAGTTCTTCTCTTCTGATACATATTTAGAAACTACAATACCTAGGGAAAAATACATACCTGGAAAGAGTGGGAGCTACTGGTGAACAATGCATGATGGGAGGTGTGGAATAAATACTTATAGTACCGTGAGATGGAGGAGGAGAAAGATACAGTGATCCTGAGACCTTGAAATAACACTCACTGCAATATGTAGTCTTTGATGCAATCAGCTGTTTCATTTTCAGATACAAAGGAAATAAGAGAAAATTCCTTCTCAAATAACTAAAGCTGCAATTGACAAACGTCTGTTCCCAAAATATTGGATTAAGAGCTGTGCATAGTAACTGGCTCACTAATTGTAAAACAGAATGAGATCTTAGAGCTCACAGGTAGTCAATGAGCAAAGCCAAGAGCAAGCTGCATATCCTATCTATTGGTAAATACCAAGACTTGATAGACTTTCATCATTCCATAGTAAATAAACAGGAGAAAAGAAGATATACTAAACTGTTTAGAGAGAAATCTAAATGTTCACCTAAAACAAAAAAAATAATTTTTAAAAAAAAAAAAAGAATAGAAGAGTAGCGGGCTGGGGTTGTGGCTCAGCAGTAGAGTGCTCACCTGGCACATGAGAGGCCCTGGGTTCGATCCTCAGCACCACATAAAATAAAGATATTGTATCCACCTACAACTAAAAAATAAAAATTTAAAAAAAAGAATAGAAGAGTAGGGGCTAGGGTCGTGGCTCAGTAGTAGAGCACTCACCTAGTGTTGTGCAAGATGCTGGGTTTGATCCTCAGCACCACAAAAAAATAAATAGATAAAATAAAGGTATTGTGTCCAACTACAACTAAATATATACATATATATTTATATATGTAATAAATATATATAAAAGAATAGAAGAGTAGAAAAATCATGGCAAATTAGACTGGCAAAATGATTGAAACAATTTATTTGATTTTCATGGTTTTCTGTATCTCCTTTTTACAGTGAAAAATTTTTTTTAAATCAGCAAATTAACCTCTTATACCATGGCACTGTGATATATAGTGATTATAATTACATAGTCCTTCTTTGTGTTCCCTATGGATTTGTTCCTTGAAGCAAGAATCTTACCTTGTGTGTTCATTTTTAAGTATTCAGAAGGTTTCTTGGACCCAACTTAATCTGGATCTATTCTAGAATCTCTTAAAGGACCTCAGCATTCCTAAAATTCATACACTTCACACTAGATTTACAACATTATAACAAACAACTTCTATTCCTTTGCACTGATACTCAGTAACAGCAAATTAATTTGCTTCTTTTCTTTAGTTCAAAATTTGGCAGGAGAAGAACAAAGAAGAGAAGATGCAACAATTCAACAGGCAGTAGTCCCTGGTTAGCAGATGCATAGTCATCAGCAAAAAGGTTGCTTGGCTTTCCTTCTGGATGTAGAATCAGATCACCCAGAGGACCAAGATATCTGAGAGTTATAATCAAAGTCATGCAGCATTCCCACAGTCTGGAGATGCAGTCAACCACGTATACTTAGATGGGTAGCTGCATACCCTTGGGGCCCAGGGCTCACAGAATCAATTACTCAAGCATCACTGAATTGCAATTCTGAAAATAATTTCCATATATTTGTAGACATTGTTAAAACCCTGAATACCCCCAATTTATCATGTATGATGGAATTTTTTTTAGCAACCTTTACTAGGACCTAGTTGGTTTGATTTGTAATGATGTAACCTCTTAAAATAATAAATGGTATGATTAATTTTTTTAAAGTCAGGCTAAATATAGGACATCAGTTAGTAATCAACATTGATGGAATATTTTTTTTATTCCACAATGTCAAAAATTCAACATTTAATCAATAAAAAAATCAATATGCATACCTTTATGGTCTATAATAGTTCATTAGAATTTAATGTAAGTATATTCTCTGGAGATACAAAGTACAAAATATGCTAAATTTGAGTAATATCATATTTATTTATTTTTATAAAAATAAATAGTGTTTTGATTCTACTACAAAACTATTTTCTTCTGTGAAATGTTCATAGGGAAGAAACTGGGACTGTTCTGTTGAAAGATACCTGAGGAAATAGACAGAAAATGAAAATTGCCATGAGGCTGCAAAACAAATCTTAGTCTACATCTTGATTCTACTTAACAACTTCCACGTTGTTCAGTGTACATCATCATTGTAAATGTGCTAGACTGAAAAATGCTAAATGAAGTGAATGTGAAAAGCTGTCCTTCAACAAGATAATTCTTTCCCACAAAAGAAAGTCATTAAATAAAAATTTTAAGAAAACTTTTTCAAACGTTCAGATCATTGTGGACTCACATGCAGTTATAAGAGGAAATGCAGACATATCCCATGGCCCTTTTCTACATTCTACCTTAAGAGACATCTTATAATTCTGTAGTACAACATCATAACCAGGATGTTGACATTGATATGACCTACCTATGCTACTCAGATTTCCAGTTTTCACAAGCTCATTTGTGTTTATGTACTATAGTATGAATCTTAAATACCCCCAAAGGCCATTAAAGGCTGTTAAAACTTTGTTCCAAAGGTGGCTGATTAGGAGGTGGTGGACTTATAAGAGGTGGAGCTTAATAGAAGGTCAGCAGGGTATTGGGGTCTTTCCCCCAAAGGGATTGTGGGACCTTAGCACCTCCTTTCCTCTCTTTTGCTGACAAGTCATGTGGTAAGTGGTTTTGTTCCACCACATTCCTGCCATGATGTACCACCTCAAACCCAAAGACAGCAATCAATAATCACGGATGGAAACCTCCAAACTACGAGCCAATATAAACCTTTCTCTTTATAAATTGCCTCCAATATTTGTTATAATGATGTAAAGATGAATATCACAGAATGTGTGTTTAGTTTGATACAAACACATGCATTGTCAAAACTCAGAAATTTCATCACGGCACTGGGATCATTTCTGGGTCTTTTTATGGCCACACTCACCTCTGATCTGTCCCCTTCTCCCTGACCATTGGCAACCACTAAGACTTCTCCATATCCTTAACTATTTCACTACAAGAATGCTCTGTTAATGGAATCATATAGTATAGAACATTGTTTTTAGGGTTTGGATAATATGTATTTCAACTAAGAGTTTTAAAGTCATGGGCAAAAATAAAATTTAAAAAAGCACACACACTCAGAAATGACATAGCTCCTGTTAGCTGCCATTTATAACTAAAGCCACCCAGAGCACAGGGGCATTACGTCAAGTGACCAACAAAATATTCTTACCACCCAGAAGTGGTTATTTTTCTATGCATAATGTGTCACTAATAATTAATGTCAGAAAGTTTTTGATCAATTTTCAACAACCACATTAGTCAAGAAAACATAATTTATAGTTTTGTTTGTTTTGTTGTTTTAGCAAGCTTTGTAACAATTTGTCTAATTTTGCTGCTATATATAAAAGAAAGAAATAATAATTTGAGAGAACAAGTCTATTAGCAGGTCAAAGGCACAGCTAAATATCACTAAGTGGGATGGAAAAGAGGGCCAGTGCCACTATTCCAGCTGTCACTGAAGATTCCTTAAAAGAAAAAAAAAAAAACTGGCTCTTTCTGTTATTCCTGGTAATCTTTCAACAATAAAATTGAAGGACTCTACTAACAAAGATTTCTGTGAAGCAAGAGAGGATAAAGGGCCATAACAGTTTCAGGGTGCTTCAGTTTGGATCTCATTCTGGACTACTCCATGTTACATAATGAAATGACCCACATTAAAATGAAGGAATCCACTAGGACTCCTGCTTCCTGACTGCAGGTCTTTCTCTTAGAGTCAACAACGCAGGACATCAGAGTGTAAGGCGTCCTGAAAATGCACTGATTTTTCCTGGTTCCCTATAATTTATCATATGAAATATTCTTTCCCCTTCAATCTCACTTTGACCAATACTGCTGCCAAATTTTATTATGTGAACAATAATTTGCTCGTTCTCTAATGGAATACCTTCTTGAATTACTATTAACCATGTTCTAATTTTCTCCTCAAATTTTCCAAATGTCCCCGTATAACAGCTAGCCTTCTTTAGTATCTAATGATGTTTGTAAACTCTGTCCACCTAGACAAATAGATGAGTAAAGGTATACTCAACATTGTTAAATGTTATTTGTAGAATCTATGCAAGAGTACATAGGTTTTTCATAGTACAATTCTTTTGACTCTTCCTTATGCTTAAAGTTTTTCAAGATAAAATGGGGGGAAAATCCTTCCATCTCTGAAAAGGAACTAGAGACAATTATGATAAATTAATAATATTGTTCAAATGGGCCTCTTAATCTCATTTTTTAATCCCAAAGGCATTTTTTTTTCAAAAGTAGCTTATTGTACATTTCAGTGCCTTGAAGGTTAAAGGGAATCCTGTCTCGCAGATGGTAGCCCTGACACAGAATGATGTCATGAGAAGTAGTCTCAATTGATGTGGGGCCTTGAATACCAACTGACAGTTATTTCACCAGGAAACTTGGCAACAAGGCCGTGTGCTTTATATATGATGTCACTGTTCAACCCAAGAAATAGCTGCATGCTTTGCAAAGCTGTCTTCAAAGGAAAAGAAATTGAACCTATTAAGGAAAATGGATGAAAACATACTTGAAATTTTAAAACAACTATATACAACTACATCAGAAATCATGATTTTTAAAAATATCTAATGAGAAAAATAGTATAATTAGACCAAGGAATCACCACAAAAAGGATCATAAGATCTAAAACTCAGCATTTCTTAACCTGAAATGTGATATTGTTCCTCAATTAGAAACATTAATAATTTAGATCATATTCTCTTCAAGAGACATTTTTTTTTACACATTTCTAGCAGGTCCTAGTTTTTGCACTAACATTTGATATATTAGGTAATGTAGGGTACTGAGAAATGGAAAATGTCAGAAAATTGACTTTAACCAGGGCTTATTTCTATAGACAAAGATCATATGTCAATATTGAGAAATAGACCAAGAAAAAAAAGTTGAAAACAGTAGAACTGACAGGAAGTGAAGAGTGATATGAAGAGTGAAGCAAATTCACAACGATGAATTTCTTGGTCAGACCTCCCCTTCTCTCTTCAGGATAGTGTATGATCTCATTATAGCCCTTCAGGGGCCAGCTAAGGCTATTGAGACCTTCTAGGAGTTCTGGCTTCTACCCTGGTCAGCTAGATAAAAGAAGACCTGAACACTTAGGTCCAATCCCTAGCTCTGCCCTTTAGTCATCCTCCACTAGGTCATTTAACCTCTACAAATCTCTTCTTATCCTAGTCTACAAATAAAGATGACCAAATTTCCATGCTTGAGGGAACATGTCATTTCATGACAAGGCTCTGTCTAACAGTGAGGTACTATTTTTCTAGGATTAGCAGGAACATTCTACTTCAGTCTACTCTTCTGTCTCCAGGGTTTCCTAAAATGTAACCCTGTTTGGGTTTCTCAGGATGAGCTACAGCTGGAGTGACCACAACCATGCTGCTCCATCCTACAAGTCCCTGAGATAGGATGGATGTGGGAAAGACCTCCCAGCCAAAGAGCTGCAGGGAATTAGAGTGAGAGTTCCCTCCTGGAGCATGTTCCCTCTCACCATTGGTGTACTGAACAGTGACAAAGGGTGTCCCAAATCAAAATCAGCCAAATCTGCAAACTTAATATATTCATTTAAAAACTGATGGAGCACGAAAACTAGTAGCTTCCTTCTTTCCTTACAATCACAATGTTCAAGAAGTTATTTTGTCCATTAGAAACAGAAAAGAGGGGGGGTGGCTTGGAAAAATTGAAAACTTGTCCAAGTTCATATAGTAAGTATTTTGCAGAGCCCAAGTTCATACCTAGGACCAAATGGTACCAAAGTCCTTTGGATGCATTCTACTAAACTGCCTCAAAGATTCTCAATCGAAGGTAGATAAAGCACATCCAGGAAGATGTAAACAGTTAAGGTATACTTTAAAACCATTTTTTAACTTGAATTATTTCCAGAAGTAGATAAAATTAGCAAATGCTTCTTAAAATTGAGCAAGAATCACATTAGTTAAGGATCAAGAAAGAAAAAAGATCATACATTCATAGACCTGACACAGCTACTGTTCATTAAGCACTTACCAACTGGCAGGCACTGTGCAAGCTGATGATATGGAATGAAAAGAAAGGGATTTGTGAAAATGTAAATTAAATACACAAAGTATAGGTGGAGGCTAAAAGACAGAGGAACACAGAGAGAAAGAACATTTTTCTTAGACCTTAAGGTAAAGGACAGTGTTCATGCTTTCCTATGCAAGCCATTCTGAGCAAGTATGTTCATGAAGCTGAGATATTTAAGATTTATACAATGAATGACAATTGCATGAGTCCCAGAGCAGGTGTCTTATAGAAGGTTGTCAATGATGAAGTTGGAGGCCTTCTCTAAGGCATCCTGACTTATCTTTCTATACCAATGATGAAAACCGCTATTTTTTTTTTATTCTTTCTCTCCTTCCACAGTAATGGAACCCCAAATCCTTAGCTAGGCAAATAGCCACATGGCACAAAAATTACATTTCTCAATCTCCCTCAAGGCTAGACACATCCATATGACCAAATCTTGCCAAAATCATGCATGCCCTCTTCTGTCCTTTTGTTGTTTCTTTCTGGGTAGAGGTAGTTATGACAGTAGAGGTAAAGCAGCCATCTTGACCACACCTGAAAACAGTGTGTTAAACATAATACAATGGGAAAACCCAGAAAGAGGGAACCCTAGGCTATGAAACCAGAAACCAGCCCTGAACCATCAGTGTTAATAAGAAAGAGAAATACATTTTTATATCATGTTTAAATCACTGTAATATTAGACTTTCTTTCTATCCGAACTTCTTCCTAACTAATGCACAACCCTTCCTTGCAGTTATTCCTGGGATAGATCTGAGGGGCAAGCAATGTCCAAGCCACTATTAGCAGAAGATCATAAAGACACATTTTACAAATAAGTCACACAGAAAATCATACTGTAGGACATGATGCAGGTTTCAGAAAGAAAACTTAGAAAATTTTAGCCAAAATAGTGACATATTTCAAACAATAAAGTTGTGGGTAGAGAGAGGTGACTGTCATCATCTATTTCTATAATATCAATTGATTGTTTACTCATACATAAAAGCCAAAATAAGCAAATCTCTAAAGCAGAAGATGAAAAAAGTCATTAAATCACATACTACATGATAAATGATATTAATTCAAGAAATAAAAATCTAAATGCTATTTTACCAAATTCTAAGTATAAATTTAACTTTTAGTTTGCCTTTCTTGAGAATTTAAGTACTCAAGGTATTTAGAAATTCTATAATGTTTCCTTTTCACATTCTACACTATGTAGAGGATTTGTTGGCAATTGGAAGTAATACTATAGTGCATTATATAGTAATTATTTTAACTTGATATTCCCTCAGGCAGAAAATTTAAACATTGATCCAAAAAGTCTCTCAAATTTGGAAATTACTTGTGAGATATTTAATAGTGTTAGAGTCCTGATTTAAAAAAAAAATTAAATCAGGGTTAAACTGAAATGTGACTAGGCAGAAATTTAAAGTATGTCAGTATTAAAACCTAGCTGATATGTTTTTCTCTCCTCAAACTGCTGCCTCAAATTCTAACAAGCCCAAATTTCATATGGAATTTAATAGGGTTACCCTTCTGTAATGGTACATATTGTTTATGTCAAACAAGAACTCACATGGTCTCAAAAGTAATTTTTAAGGCTTATTTTCCTTTTCTTGGCATGGAAGAAATATGGGTTTTGGTTTTGATACACAAATCCAAGTTTTAAATCACCTTACTTGAACTGCTCTGGAATGTGTTATACACAAAGCATACAATGCCATAGAAATCGCAGCTAATTTATGTAATTAAGGAAAACAGAGGAAAAGAACATTTTGTCCAATGCTCAATTAATGAGCCATTCCTCATCTAGGGATAAGCAAAATTATTTTGGCTTGGGATCCAGACTAAGACATTGTTAGCACTCCACAAATTTTTCTTGGAAGAAAAATGTCAACTAAATAATCTTCCTGTAACAAAAATTAATGTGATATTCTTGCTCAGAAAACTTTTGCCTTTGATAAACAAGATTGCTAAGTATTTTCCAAAATGGAGGGAATGTTTCTACAAGTTGCTTCTTTTCCCCATTATCTCATCTAGTGGAAAAACAGATCTAATATTATTTAGTGAGCTCTGCTGTCCTCCATTGTGAAATACCACACTGCTGTTAATAGGCACTCAGAAGGTGGTTTCATGTGAACAATGCTTTACACTCTCCAGCCAAACATAGGCATCACTTCTTAAATAGCAGGGCATGAATGGAAACAGACAAAAATGAAAAGAAAAAAAAAGAGACATTTTGGAAACAAAAGCAGTTGGAAAAAAGTAAAACAGTAAGACCAATATACTTTGGTAGGTAAGTGTTTTAGTTTCCCAGGGCTGTCATATGTACCACAAACTGGGTGGCTTAAAATAATAAAAAGTTATCCTCTTGAAGTCCCAGAGGCTGGAATTCTGAAATCAAGATGTTGGCAGGGCCATGCCTGCTCTAAAGGATTGAGAGGAGACACTTCCCTACCTCTTCCTGATGTTGAATGGCTCCTGGTCACGCTTGGCTTAACTAGACTTGCAGCTGCATCACCCTGCTATCTACCTCCCTCTTCACACAGCCTCCTCCTCTGCATGTCATCTTCTCTCCTCTTCTTATAAGGATACCTGTCATTGGATTTAGGATCCATCCTAATTAAGTATGACCTCATCCCAATGACATTTAAAAATGCCATTTTTCTAAATGAGGTCATCTTCTGAGGTTATAAGTGGATGTGAACTTGGGAGGAGAATATTCAACCCATTATGGGAGAACAAAGAACATATTGGAGTAATCATTTTCCTGATTGCTGGAGGCTGACCTATGGAGAGACAAACCCTAGGCTACAAAGAGAACAGTGGCCTGAGCAGTAGAGATGATGAGAAAGCTTGAGGGTCCGTGTGTTGGTTAGTTTTCTGTCACTGTGATAAAATATCTGAGAAAATCCATTTATGGGAGGAAAGATTTATATTGGATCATGGTTTCAGAGGTTTCAGTCCATGACTAATTGGCCCTTTTTGTTCTGGGCTTGTGGCAGCACAGTATATTCTAGTAGGAGCACATGACAGAGGAGACCCATTTACCACATGGCAACCAGAAGGCAAAGAGAAAGATAGGAAGGGGCCTGGGTCCCCACATGCCCTTCAAGGGCACACCCTCAATTCCATTAGGCCCTCCTTCTAAAGTTTTCACCACCTCCCAATACCTCCACAGGTTAGCAACCAGGCCTTCAACACATGGGACTTTGGAGGACATTCAAGATCCAAACTATAGCAGCCGGGGTATCAGGAGCTCCAAAACTGTAAGGTCAAAGATGGCAGCCATTCCCTGTGGCAGTATCTGTCAGAGTCCACTAGCATCTAAGGGATGCTCAGGTGCAGAAAGAGCAAGCATGAAGCACTAGGGGTGTCTGAAGTCAGGAAGGATGGAGGACAGCATTCTGTCCCGAGGAGGAGATTACAGGGGGCCTCTCCGGCTCTGATTCTCCAGCAGTGTTTTTCAGACTGGAGGCATGTGGATCTGGGAGTTCTTTGGGAACACTTGTTTGATTTTTGTGAGTTTTAAGAGACATCTATCCATCTTTGAATTTGAATCAATTGAATACTAAACTTTTCTTACTTAAAATTAAGAACACTGGAGTATTTTTTCAAGTGTGTGTTTTCACTTTAATGAAAATTTAGGAAAACAAAATATACATTCTGGATTATCTGACATCTATGCAATTTCAGCCTGCATCTTCATGGTCACAATTAAGAGGCACCAAAGTAGGGTGATTTTAATTGTTGCAAGCTAGTGGGGTGAGAACAGCAGTGAATGTTCAATCCAAGTGAAGGGCAGCAAACCCACTGCTGCTCACAGAAGGGGCTTTTCAGCAGTCCCAGCAAAGAAACAGAGCACTAAAACTGGGTCATTGTGAAGACAGGCAGGCATGCCAGCACCCAAACGTTCTGAAACAAGTACAGTCACCTGGCTTCCTAAGCACAAGGTGGTTCATACTGGAACCTTCTTTGCTATCTTCTTTTTTATCCTCTTTTGCTATTCACTTAAATTAAATGAAATCTCAATAGAACTTCTAATTGTTTTATGTCAAAAGAAAACTGCATTGCCAAAATTATTGTCAACTCTATCAATACGATTGATACTCTATCAATACTACTGTCAATACTGTTTATACCAAGAAGTATATCCAAACAAACAAAAAAATTAAATTCAGTTTTCAAACAATTCACTACATGTAGGTAATTGACTGTAAGACTTGGATTGTCTTTCTGCAAAACATGGATGGCATGTCTCCAAAAAAGGTCTTATAACCACCTTTTAAGAAGTACAATAGAGTTAAATGTACTCAGAAAAAATGCAAATTTCTGGATAAAATATGTGATTTGCAAAATATTAGTCCCATGGATAATTATGCATTTTTGGCTTTTTAAAATGAACTATCTGGATTTTTCCATGGTATGTGGTTGTCATTTATGAAAACCTTAGTGAATAATTTTTTTTCCTCTCAAATATTTCAGGTTTAAAAAAAGTGATTTTCTAAAATTAAAGTTGAATAAGGGAATATACACATCAGAAGCCTGAAATGTAATGTTTCTATAATCCTAAATTTGGAATCTTTCAAAACTTGAGCCTCGGCAAATTAAACAAGTTAATATAGCAAAACTCTCTTTGCTGACAGTATAACCAACAGTCTCTGCCACCCTGAGTCCAGGAAGGGATGAAGAACTTTGTTGATGCACAGACTGAACAGCTGTCAACAACTAGAAGGTCACAGGAAATAGGTATCAAAGTCACACAAGAGGCAGGCCCTTCCATACTATTAAAAGCAAGTCATGGCATGTAAAAAAAGGTAGCACATTAAATCTTCCAATAACTCTCTTTGTGTATAATACAGCATACATATGTAGGACAAGATATATATACATATACTTGTATATTTACTTTGTTCTCCATTATTTTTTGCTGAGACCACAACCATTTGTGTTTAACTCCTATCTTGCAATCTGGATGCTACTGAGGGGCCTCAGGAGTTCACAAAGCAGCCCAGTACCTTTTCACATTGGGCTTGACATACTCCAGGTCCAGTATCATTAAATGGCTGAACTGGAAGGAATAGGAATTCAGGAAACATGAAGCTTTTCTGTACAGAATGATTTCCATTTTAAGTGAAAACCCTAAACATACCTGTGTTTAATTTGTTTTCCCTCCTGGAATTTAAGTTTCATGACATACACTAACATTCTGGCCCTCTCCTTCCCTACTTCTCAGTCTCAAACCCCCTTCTTTGGGAAAGAGAGCAGATGTTTCTTGGGCATTCTTAGGGACAATTAAACAATCAAACATTATTTCTTTCCAGGCCTCACCAAGTCATACAATTCTATGCCCCTTGAGCTTTCCATCAATAACTAGGTCTGGGAGCTGTTCTTCCAACTCAAAATGTCATGATGGTTTTTTAAAAATTAAACCATTCCAAAAAAATATCCAATGAAATTTAAGTCTCTCTGAGATTCTTAACACCCTTAGTGCCTTTCCAGAAACAAATACTATTAACAGTTACTATTAACTTCTTACCCGAGATGGGTTAAAGATGGATAAAAATTCCTTGCCATTCCACCATTGAAAATGGCATCTAATTCCTTGAATTTGGGCTGGTCTTTGTGATTTATATGTTCACTAAGAACATGATCACATAAATGGAATGTGGCAAAAGTAATGCTCGGGAACTTCCAAGGTCAGGTCGTAAGCCTTATGGCATCTACCTGGCCTCTTGGAACACTCACCCTGTGAGAAGCGCATGGTCTCATAGGAAGTTTTACTACTCTAAGACTGTCATGTGGTTAGGAAACCCAAGCTAGCCACATAAAGATGGCACAGAGAAAGACAAATTAGAGAGATGACCCAGATCATCCAAATATCCCATCTCAGACACCAGACTTGTGCGTGAAGAAACCATATTAAATATGGATGTGGTGTGGAAAAGAATCAACCAATCCAATAATGGGGTAGGAATGTGGCCCCTTCAAGTAAGCCATTTCTATCCATTCAAGCTACCTTACCTGAGACCCCAGTTAATATGGAACATAAGCAAGCCTTCAACAGTGTCCTACCTGTGAGAAACAGGAAGTCCAGTGGCCCATTTTCAGAATACATTATTTAGCTTTAAATTTAAAATTCCTGGGATGTAAGAAAAACAACCACATTGGAAATAAATAAAATGGTTACCAGTAGTTAACTCACAGAATAACACAACAACCTGTGAATGTGGCAAATACAAAGTCCATACACCTGAACAGCCCTTTGACAAACAGGAATTAGGGGAAGGGTTCAGCCTAATTAACAGAGATAAAATTATCTGTTAAGGAACAGTAACTTAAGAAATCAGAACTGAGCACTGGTCAAAATGCACTCACCCCAAAAAGACTTCCCACCACAAGACAGCAAAGGGAGGTGGGATAAATAAAGATAAATGCATTTAAATAACCCAATTAGAGACAGTAAAACCTAGGTGACTTTCTGGAAGACTGTGTGTCCTATAGTACTCAGCCAATGAAGAACCAGAAAAGGAACCTTACACACTAGGGGATAAAATGCTAATTGTAACTGCTTTCTTGAGGCCCATTCACCCAGACACCAATCTTGCAAGACAGTCAATAAAGTCTAGATTCCATTGTACCTCCTGTTTCCAAGTTCATTCTCTGGATTTGGGCAGGTGAGCATGTATCTCACACTGTTCAAATTTCTCATACACAAAATCAATAGCATAAAGAAAAATGTGTTTTTTTTTTTTTGGTTGGTTGGTTCTGCAGTAACAGATAACAAACAGTATTCTTCCAGAATTTTTCTATGCCTAAATAAATATATTCTTTTCCCTTCTGCATGTATTGTTTCTGGCTCTCAAGGTTTTGGTTTTGTTTTCTTTTCTTTCAAGTTTAATGTCATATCATTCTAAGTCACAGTACACAGACTTACTTAATACTTGGTACAGTTTGCAGAGTATATAATCAGTCCAATAATAATGGGCATTTAGATATCTTACATTATTTTCCATTTATAAGCAATACTGAATGAACTCATATGTAAATCTTGTGCATAGATATTTCTAAATGCTTGACTTATTATCATAGATTTAAAATAATTAAGTTCTCAGAGGTTTCAAGGAGAAATCAGTTAAATGAATGTCGATAATCACTTGACTCCTCATGGGATTGACTCCTAGAATAAGTTTGGTAGGTTTTCTCTGTCTTAAGTGAAACCATATTGTAACTACTGTTGCTAATTCAATTAAAAATGTTATTACCGAAGGTAAGAGCTTCTTTTTTTGTTTTGTTTTGTTTTATTTATTTATTTTTTATTTTATTTTATTTTTTTTTTTTTTGGCCAGGTACAGAGGCACAGGCCTGTAATCCCAGCAGCTGGGAGGCTGAGGCAGGAGGATCACAAGTTCAAAGCAACAAGACCCAAAGCAACTTAGCAAGATCCTGTTTCAAAATAAATAAATAAATAAATAAGCAAGTAAGGGCTAGAGATGTGACTAAGTGGTTAAGTGCCCCTGGGTCCAATCCCTGGAACAAAAACAGAGCATTTGTTTTTCTGATAGAATCACAAATGCAAATGAAGTAGAACACCACATCCTGGTAAAGATAAGGTTCATTCTAAATTAAGAAATGCATAGTGGAGAAATATACTTGACATAATTTGAAATTGTGTCCAAATTGTGATAGAATACCAAAAAAATACTTGTCATTTATAAAATTATTGTCAGGTATGTCTTATAAGGTTAATGCCTTACAAATTTCAGTTTAACTATACAAACACACATTTAGTTTTACAGATTTTATTTATCTACATATCAATAATATATATAACTATATCTGTGTACTTATCTAGTAATTATAAGTACATAGAGCCACATAGTTTACATACATAACTCAATAAGCAAATAGAGACATTTTGGTAGCAAAGCTAATGCTGCTAAAACATGCTTCTGCAAGACACTGTGTTTTCTCTCCTTGCTCCCTATTAACAGTGAGACTTTAGAAGCCTGTAGAACTATTTTTTAAATCAATCCTTGTGTTCTTCAATAGTATTGAGTATTGGTTGCTTTGGGGAAAAAAGACTAAAATGTATTGCATTCTGCTCAAAATCAATCAGAAATCTTTAGTATTCAAAGTGCCAATCAGTGAAAAGCCAAAACATGTGAGCTTTTGAAGATTTTTTGCAAATGGCAATTATGAAGTCAATGCTTGCAAACAGAAAGACCTTGGAATTAATCTTATGAATACAAGGAGCAACTGAAATAATTAAATGATGAGAACTCACCAAATGGTATGCACGATTTAATTTGAAATTCTTTAGCTTCACTTTGGAATTGCTCCACTGTGAGAAAAATATTTTTATGAATTTCCAGAATTCCTATCTTTACTTGGAAATTGTACATTCAATAATACAATAAAAACAATATTCTGAAGACTTAAAGTTTCACAGCATCAAAATTTAGCAAACATGTTACAAAGGATCATTAATAGAGGTAAGTTATTTGATGAAATTTGTCTTGTAAAAATTTTATCAAAGAAGAATCTTGTGAATGGAGATATAAAGACAAAAAGTGGATGGAATAATTATACACATTTGTGAAAATATGAAATTTTAAATATTTTCCATTTTCAGAACATTCTCTTACTTAAGTACCTGAGAACCAATTGACAAAATAAGTTCTCAATCAAAAATATATAAGGTCTACACTGAGCATGGTGGCACATTTTAGAGGTCAGACGGGGACATTGGTTATCAAATGAAAAATCATATTAACAATTTCTATGCATCAACAATCAATTTAGAAATGATTTAAATGACAGCAGAATAAAATAGACATTATTATTGCTGTGGGTATATACGTGACTGCATGACCAATGTAATTCTGCAACCTGTACACTCAGAAAAATGAGAAATTATATCGCATCTGATTCAAATGTATGCTATGTCAAGACCAGTGCACTGTCATGTGTAACTAATTAAAATAAATAAATTTTTTTAAAAAGAAATTATTTAAATGATTTGATTATTTAGTGATGCATATTTACACTTTACCTGATATTAGAAGGCAATATTTTTAAGTGTACTATTAAGTAGCATGAAGTACTTTCACATGTTGTACAACCATTACATAACTATCCATTTCCAGAATTTTTTTCATCATCCCAACCAGAAACCTAGTACCCAACAATAACTCTCCATCTCCCATGCCCCTGGTAACTTCTACTCTACTTTCTGTCTCTATGAATTTACTCATTATATACCTCATGTAGGAAGGAATAATCATACAATATCTGTAAATCATTTGCCATAGACTGAATTTTGGGGTCCCTTAAAATTCATATGGTGAGATCCTAACCTCCAATGTGACAGTATTAAAAGTTGGGGCCTTTGATAGGGGATTAGTGCCCTAATGAAGGATCCTAGAGAACTTGCACTCCTTTTGGCAAATGAGGACATAGAAAGAAGACAGCCATCTATGAACCAGGAAGTGGGCCCTCACCAAACACTAAATCTGCCAGCTCTCTGACTTCCCTGCCTCCAGAACTGTGAGAAATAAATTTCTCTTGTTCATAAACCAACCACTTTATAGTAGTTATTAAATATTTATTATTACCCCTGACTCTATACTTAGAGCTCTTTGAAAAATGAGGCCTAATGTATGGCAGTAGCATACAGAATATCCTCCCACTTATAGGATAAATTTTGGATACTATATCAACTATAAAAATTTATATTTTCTATACTAAAACTGTACAAAATGTGGTTTCCTCAAATAAGGAATAAGCTGCAAGTATTCAAAAATGAGATTAACACTGAAAAAGTTTTTTAAAGTGACACTGGCTAACTGCAACACTGGTTGCTTCCACTAGAAACTGAACTGTGAAGTTTTGTGACTACCAATTGAAAATAACAGACCTTAGAAGTTTCAAATTTGCCCACTGAGATAAGAAGAATACAAAGATGTCTTAAAGACCACAATTGTGAAATCACCAACCTGAAAGATCTAAGCCAAAGAAATAAAAATACCTGGCTTTTCACTTTTATGATACAAAAACCAAAACAAAACAACAATTAAAGAAAACATGATTATGCAAATGACTACAACTTCAAAATAGCATAAAGAAATGAAGTTGTTCTATCTCCAAAGGGTGTAAGACCCAAAAATTCACAACTTTTTTTAATTAACAAAAAGGAGATGAACATCAAAACATGTGGTCTTAGTAAAAACATAAATGGAACAATTTGTCAAGGAACTTTGAAAATGACTAAGAGAAATAAGAGTAATACATATATAGTATCTGGCCTAATGAACTTTCTTCAAGTGTCTATAGAAATCAACACCCATAAATCAAAGGTGTTTCTGTATATCAGTGACAAAACCTCTGAAAGAAATGAGGAAAACTATCCCATTTACAATAAAAAAAAAGAAAGAAAGAAAATACTTGAGAATCAACAATAAAAACTATAGAACACTAAAGAAAGAAATTAAAGAAGACCTTAGAAAATGGAAAGATCTTCCTTGTTCTTGGATAGGCAGAATTAATATTGTCAAAATGACCATACTACCAAAAGCACTATACAGATTTAATGCAATTTCAATCAAAATCCCAATGACATTCCTCATAGAAATAGAAAAGGCAATCATAAAATTCATCTGGAAAAATAAGAGACCCAGAATAGCTAACGCAATCCTTACCAAGAAGAGGGAAGCAGATGCCATCACTATACCAGACTTGAAACTATACTGCAGAGCAATAGTAAAAAAAATAAATAAATAAATAAGAGAGAGCATGGTATTGGCACCAAAATATACTTGTAAACCAATGGTACAGAATAGAGGACACAGAGACAAACCTACATAATTACAGTTATCTTATACTAGACAAAGGCGCCAAAAACATATATTGGAGAAAAGATAGTATTTTCAACAAATAGTTGAAAATCCATATGCAACAAAATGAAATTAAGCCTCTACCTCTCACCATGCACAAAACTCAACTCAAAGTGGATCAAGAACTTAGGAATTAAACCAGAGATACTGCAACTAATAGAAGAAAAAGTAGGCCCAAATCTCCACCATGTTGGATTAGGCCCCAACTTCCTTAATAAGACTCCTATAGTTCAAGAATTAAAATCAAGAACCAATAAATGGGATGGATTCAAACTAAAAAGCTTCTTCTCAGCAAAAGAAACAATCAGTGAGGTAAATAAAAAGCCTACATTTTTGAAGCAAATTTTTACCACCTGCACCTCAGAGCACATCTGATAGAGCACTAATCTCTAGTATATATTAAAGAACTCAAAAATCTTAACACCAAAAAAACAAATAACCCAATCAATAAATGGTTCAAGGAACTGAATAGACACTTCTGAGAAGATGATATACAATTAATCCACAAACGTATGAAAAAATGTTCAGCATCTCTAGCAATCAGAGAAATGCAAATCAAAACCACTCTAAGATTTCATCTCACTCCAGTCAGAATGGCAGCTATTAAGAATACAAACAATAAGTGTTGGCAAAGATGTTGGGGGAAAGCCACACTCATACATTTCTGGTGGGACTCCAAATTGGTGCAGCCAATATGGAAAGCAGTATGGGGATTCCTTGGAAATCTGGGAATGGAACCCCAGATGACCTAGCTATCCCACTCCTCAGTCTATACCCAAAGGACTTAAAAACAGCATACTTCTCTCTTTGCCCTCTTTCTCTTCTTTCTCTCCTCTCTCTACCCTTTCTCTTTCTCTCTGCCTCTCCTTTTCTTCCCCTTTGGGTAGCCCCCCAATAAAATCTCTTGGTTGAATCTCTGTCTCAGGTGAGTCACTCGCCTTTCACCGGAGAATTTGCAGACCTAGAGAGACAATTAAATTGTGATTTAGTCATTTATGATCAGATCACTGCATGTGCCAAAAAAGCCTGGCTCCAAATATCTTCCTGGGATCAAACAAAGTTAGATTTTAACCAAATTAAACAGGGACTGGAGGAACAGTCCTCCTATTTCATAGCGTACCTGTACAAGGGAGCTAATAGGATTCAAATGCTTCTGAATTCATAGTTAAATAGCTAGCATTTGAAAACACCAATAAAATTTGTCAGGACATACTCTGACCTGATCGGAAGAAAGGAACAGTCTGAATTCATTTGCCTTTGTGCGGGTGTTGGTCCCACACAATTACAAGGTTTTACACTCACTGCTGCTTTAAAGCAGGTACTTCAGCCCCAGTCCCAAAGACGACATTCTCCTGGGTGGTGTTTTTTGTGGTAGGACTGGGCATTTGGTGCAGGACTGTGAATCTCCATGTAATAGGGCAGAAATCTCTCCTGGTTCCCAAGGTGGAGTTAAAGAACAAAAAGCTACATGGTGAGGGGGGAGGGGAACAGATATGGTAGTGGCCCACCTCCATTTCTGACCTCACTTCAGCCTCCTTCAGGGCCAAAAAATGGAAGACTGGACCTACCCCAGGCCTGCCAAACAATTGGAGCCCTGTGATTCACGCTGGAGGAGGAGTTAGAGTCCCAGGCTTTGACATCATCACAGCTGACCATGGTGGATCCTCATTATTACCAGCCAGCTCCGCCCAGACAATACTTTTACGAACAGCCAAGCAACAGGCCCTTTAGACCAAGTTTGGGGAAAGGACTTACAGATGGTCAATGGAAAGGACCAGAGCCAGTGATTATGTGGGGCAAAGGTCATGCCTGTATTTTCCCAGAAGGTGCTTTTCATCCTATTTGGGTACCTGAATGCACCATCAGGCATGGAGGACATAAAACCAACATTCAAATGACTGAAGATTGACCCAGAGAAGCCTTCCCTCAAAAAGAAGAAATCTCAAAGGAAGAGAAGAAGAGTGATGGCCATGAGAAATCGAACAAGGAAGCTAATCTTGTGGAAGGACCTGAAGAAATTGATGCTACAGGCTACACGAATGATTACCAGGAAGGAAATTTAAATCTCCAATGATGATGCTTGCTGCAATAATAGTTCTATTGAGCTGTCAGGTAAAAGGGAATCAGGAAGAAACTTACTGGACATAGTTTCCAGATCCCCCCTAGTACACCCAGCAGTGTGGACTGGAGAATCCATCCCAGTATTTACTAATGACTCATACATGATGGGAGGACTTGCAGATACTCATATTGCCCACAACCATATGACTAGATTTAATTATTTTGGCTATAGTGCTCAATTACCTTTGTGTTGGTCCCACAATAAACATGCTGGCTGTCTAAAAGTGTCACTTGAGGAAAAGACAGCCATTGGGAGACTTAGACCAGTTAATCATACTGTTCCTGGAGACTCAAAACCTTATATCAGATCAGTTATTAAAATGGGACTTTCTTAGACAGTGCGAGTGGAGCATGGATGAATAGATTAAAAAATGTAGCATATATACACAATGGAATTTTACTCAGCATTAAAAAAGAACAAAACCATGACATTTGCAGGTAAATGGAGAGCGCTAGAGAAGATAATGCTAAGTGAAGTTAGCCAATCCCAAGAAAACAAATACTGAATGTTTTCTCTGATATAAGGAGGTTGACTCATAATGGGATTGGGAGGGAGAACATGGGAGGAATAAATGAATTCTCGATAGGGAAGAGGGGTGGGAGGGAAAGGGAGGGAGCAGGGATTAGCAAGGATGATGGAATGTGATGGACATCATTATACAAAGTACATGTATGAAGACTTGAATTGGGTGTCAACATACTTTATATGCAGAGATACAAAAATTGTGGTATATATGTGTATTAAGAATTGTAATGCAAAAAAAGAATAGCATTACCTTAGATTAGGTAGAGGGAAGTGAAAGTAGGGGAAGGCAGGGGATGTGGGGATAAGAAAGATAGTAGAATGAAACAGACACTATTACTTTATGTATGCATGTGACTATATGACCGATGTGATTCTACAATATGTATAATCAGAAAAATGAGAAATTATATCCCATCTATGTATGATATATCAAAGTACATAAGTGCATTCTACTGTCATGTATAACTAGTTAAAACAAATTAAAAAATGGAACGTTCTCATAACAAAAAAAAAACAGCATACTACAGAGATTCAGCCACATCAATGTTTATAGCAGCACAATTCACAATAGCTAAACTGTGGAACCAACCTACATGCCCTTCAGTAGATGAAGGGATAAAGAAAATACGGTATATATACACAATGGAATATTAATCAGCAATAAAAGAGAATAAAATCATGGCATTTGCAGGTAAATGGATGGAGTTGGAGAATATAATGCAAGGTGAAGTTAGCCAATCCCCCCAAAATAAATGCCAAATGTCTTCTCTGATATAAGTAGGCTGATTCACAGTGGGGTTGTGAGGAGAAACTTGGGAGGAATAGACAAACTCTAGATAGGGAAGGAAAAGGGGAGAGAAGAAAAGGGGGGGATAGGGAAGATAGTGAAATTAGATGGTCATCATTACCCTAAGTTCATGTATAAAGACACAAATGGTGTGACTACTTTGTCTACAAGCAAAGACATGAAAAATTGTGCTCTGTAAGTGAAGTGTAAGTTGAATTGCATTCTGCTGTCATATACAACAAATTAGAATAAATACAATTTAAAAAAAGAAAGCACAATATTCAGGCCATGAAAGTCTACGGACATGACAGACTGCTACTTCTGATGAAAACTGCCTCCTTCATAGCCCCATCTTTTATTTCCAATTGCCAGCCAGGCAGTTTGCTTGGATGCCTCCCACCTAACTCCAACTCAATATCTGAACAACTAAACTCTATTTGCCCCAAATTATTCTTTTTCCTATATTTCTAATTCATTAAACTTCAGTACCACAGCAATAAACATGACTACCACTAAGACAAGTACTATCTCTGAGTTACCAGTTGCTTCTCTCTACTTTGCCTTTGAAGTCAGTCTGCTACCAAATTCTACTACAAGAAGAAATCTTTCCTCCTTTCCACCCCTACATCCATGGCCTACTTCAAGGCCTCATTATGACTCACCCAGATCTTTGGAATATATCCTCCCCATTCATCTTCTCAATTGGGTTCTTTCCTCAAATCCATTCTCCACCATGATGTGAAGGTTACCATCTTGAAAACCAAATTGTTTCATTTCTTTATGCTAAACTATAAGCGTGTGTGCACACAAGCACACATACACACACACACAAACTCACACAAACAATCATAAAACAACCTGAAGTAACTGGGATAACAACCAAACACCTTACCAAGGTTCAAAGAGCTTTTACAACCTGGTATAACCAACCACCTAACTTATGTCCCATTATTGCCGCCACCAAAGTCTATATAAACATACCTATTGCTTTATTACCCCAACAAAACACTCTCCTTTTTCATGCTTCTATGCCTCTGCAGCACTGTGCTCTACCAATACCCTGGTTCTCCCCTTTTCCCCACTCAATCAAGAAAACTCAAGTACATCATCAATTACTCAATGACACCCTCCTCTCTTGAGCTGACTTTATCACTACCTCTTCCACATGCATACAGCATTAAGTTAAAACATTTATCACAGTAGATATACTGAATAAATATATTATATTAAAGCATAAGAATCTTGTGCTTTAGGAATCTTGTTGAGGAATTCAGTTCCTAAGGCAACATGATGGCGCATTGGGCCTATTTTTTATTCTCTGTTCTAATGCCTAGGTCCTTGATCCACTTTGAGTTGAGTTTTGTGCATGGTGAGAGAGAGGGATTTAACTTCATTTTGCTACATGTGTATTTCCAGTTTTCCCAGCACTATTCTCCAATGTTTGTTTATGATACCTTTGTCTAATATGAGATAACTGAATTAATGTGGGTTTGTCTCTGTGCCTTCTATTCTGTCCCATTGGTCTTCTGGTCTGTTTTGGCCCATGCTGTTTTTATTATAGCTCTGTAGTATAATTTAAGATCTGATATTGTGAAGAGAAGGGGCTTTTTTAAAAGTCAGTATTTCAGACATTAAAGTAGCCTAAAATACAATTCATGGATTAAAAAAAGGAAAAGGAGGTGACTGAAAATAAGACTAGTTTGGTTAGAAAAAAAAAACAGCTGAAAATTGGATAGTGTATCAGAGCTAAAAACTAAGGCATCTGGTTAAAGGAAGTTTTGTGAGGCTAAATGACATTGTGTTTATACTAAAAGCAATAATACTTCGCCAGTGAAAAGAAAGAAACCAAATAAGAAAGATAAAACAATTTGGTGGTACAGAATATTCTACAAACTGAAAGTAAGGAAGCAGTCACTGTGACTAACTTAGTAAGTTGTATATAGAATGTACCAAAAATTGACACACATATAAAACAAAAATGGAAAGTGATGGATATTTGAAAGGATTTGATAGGAGTTCAAGGTGCAGAGATGATTAATGTAAGGAGGGATCATTTTTCAACAGGGACTGTTATGGTTTGGACATGAGGTGTTCCCCCCAAAAGCTCCTATATTAATTCATAAATGTTCAGCAGTGAAATAATTAGATCGTGAGAGCCGCACCCTTATCAGTAGATTAGTTCTTTTGAAGGAATAAACTCTGAATGGACTAAATGGGTGGTGATTGTATGTAGGCTGGGTATTGCTGCAGGAAGTACGTCACTAGGGGAATGCCCTTGGGGATCATGTTTGGTCTCTGACCTCCTTGAACATGTTCATTTGTTGGTTCATTCGTTCTCTCTCTCTCCTGCCCCCTGTCACACACACTCTCCCTCTTTCCTCTTTTCCTCTCTCCCTGCTTCTTGACTGCTGGGATCTGAGCAGCTCTCCTCCACTGTGTCCTTCCACCATGATGTTTTCCCTAGAAGAGCAATGGAGTCAGCCAAGGATTGACTGAACTTCTGAAACTTTGAGCCAAAATAAATTTTCCCCCTTTGAATTGTTCTTGTCAGGCATTTTTGTCACAGCAATGAAAAGCTGACTAACACAGGGACACTGGCATTAGGTAGAGAAACTGTTTAATGATTTGGAAAAAAAAAAAAAAGTCTTCTCCATCTTCAACTTCCAATGGTAGCAAGAGACCTCTCCAGAATATCAGGGAAGGGCAATAATTTGACCTCTAGTATTATGGGACATATTTTAGATATTCTCAGCATTGACATCTCCATAATTTTTATAAAAATGAGCCTCAAAACATTCCCACAGTTCCTCAAAGATCCCAGGACAAGATAAGCCCAGAAAACAATGCAGGAAGCTGTGGAAGGAAGATGCCTGGGAATCTCTTCTGGTGCTTAGCTACAGTTAAGTCCTTCTGGTGCTTAGCTACAGTTAAGTCCTTCTGGTGCTTAGCTACAGTTAAGTCCGGGGTCTTTCCTGATATCTGACTGACACCTTTCTGTAGTTTTCCACTCCACAGTGAAGTTGAAATTCCCAGGAACACATGCAGCTGGTGGGACAGACTGTGGGGAATATGGGCTTCCGTTAGACCTGAAGCACTGAAGGAGAATCAGCTAAGCACAAGGTCATGGAGATGACACCCCACCCTTGGCAGAAGGACAGAGAGCAAAGATCCCTAGCATTGCACCTGGAGGGATTCCTTTGAAACTGTTTCCACTTTCATGCACAAAGATTGAGGTAAAACTTTATGAAATTTTCAAGAGTCAAATTACATGAAACATGTTACTCAATACCTTAGAACCCATGTGAAACGCGTTTGCACATAAGGCCCTTGTGCCTTATGTCATTTTACAGGACTGTTACGCCTCCCTGACAGCAGCTCCACAGAATAGTTGAAATACTCAGCTCATGGACACACCCCATCTAAATTAGAGATGAGTGCACACAACTACTTGCTGGAACCTATGAAAATCCTAAATTATAATTCAAACATTTTGACTTCAACAAAGAACATTTTTTTTCCAAACATATTTTCCCTTGGTTTTTAAACCCATGTGTATTTCAAGGGGAAAAAAATCATCTGTTTCTGATTCATTTATGCTTAACTCATCAGGATATCACTAGAGAAGAGTTATTGAGTGTCCACATCACTTTCCTCTCTCCCTATACTTCCATTATTTCTCTTTTTAAAAATAAGCAGGTGTACTATGTCACAATAAAATGGACATGAATTATAAAAACACTACAATTTTGATTAAAACCTCAAGATACATGTGCTTTGAAAGATAGCATTAGAGTTTTCCTCTTTCCCTGATTTCAAGTTGTGTCATTTTGCTAGGTGGGGGGAGTATTTTGCTTTTTAAGCGAGAGAGAGATGAGGAAGCATGAGATGCCCAATAATGTACAATAGGCCAATTCACAACTTATCTCAATGGTCTTATGTTTTATTATAAGGTTCCTGAGAAATTATCAAGAAATGGAACATAGCAAATACACCAAGTCCTCCCCTATCTACTAAGGATTAATGATATTAAAGTGTATAAATTTGTTTAAAAATAGAAATCCACGTTTTCCCTATAAACAATGTTATGGAATTAAGATCCAACTTCATGATCATCAAATTAACCTGAAGGGACCCCAGACTAGCACTGGCCGGGATTAAGAGGCTGTGTGCAGAAACAGAGAACATGAGCTGTGGAGGCAGAAAGGGCTGGGTTCAAATTCAGCTCAGCTCCTTACTGCTTGCTGATGGCTCTCCTCATTCCTCAAAGAGATGGAGCCCCTCTGGAAGTGCCAGAGTGGGGATGAGAGAGAAGGCAGACACAGAGCTGGCCCCCAGCAATGGCTGCCTGCTGCAGTTATCCCTCATCAATCCCGTGGTTATCCCTGAAGCATCATCTAAGAGAAAATGCTTTCAAGACCCATGTCAATATGTCTAAGCCAAGTGGCCTGAGGTCCATCTCAGGAAGGCGGCAAAAAATCACACAACACAGAGTCGTTTTTAAATCGAGGGCAGGACACCTCTGCGACCTTAAGGGTTCTGCTTCCACACGGGAAGGAGAGCGTATTGGAAAAGAGAACATGAGCCCATGTTTCCTTTATTTTATAGCAGGGACATCAGAGTCAGGGATAAAGTTTCAAGGGTGGAGTCTTGCTTCGTGATGTCTTGTGGTCAGGAGATTGATTGACATCTTGGCAAGTCACACCCATCTCAGGTGCTGCTTGGGATCTTAGGCAGAACTAGAGGAGGAAGCTCACCTGCATCCTGAGATCAATCCCTGACAAGGAGTTTGCAGTGCCAGACCTACCCCTTTATTTGGCTACTATGAGAAACAGCCACACACACACACAGTCCACGGATGTCTCGTGACACTTGACAACAGGACAGGCCATTAGTAGTAGGAACTCAGAGACAATGGGCACTATATACTGCAGCTCTCAGAGGGGTGAATTGAGGGATTCTCCCAGTATATGCTGCATTCTGTGCTGCCAGACGCACAACCTGGTCCATGAGAAACCCCAACCAACCAACCAACCCTAGCCCACTGCCCTTCAACCAAAAATCACATGGAAAGCATCATAAAGTAATTATAAAACTCACTGCCAGTACCACTGGCGGCTTCTCACTCTTCAAGGGAGTACTTTAAAGTTTATTTGTAGAAGGGGACTAAAGCAGGCCAAATTCTGGCACAAGCCCATTTGCACAGGCAATGGTGAGTTTGGGGAGATATTTGGCAGCAGGCAGCCTCTTGCCTCTGGTGTTCCTGTTGGGTGGAAAATTTTTACATAAAAGCTGGCAAAGAGCAGGTTAGAAAAGGGATAGACCACAATATAATCTAGCAGGTCTTTATGGCCTGAGCAGTGCCGCTGCTCACATTCATGGGTTGTGAGGGCTGGAAAGGGCCACAGAGATCAAATTCTCAACCCCCCTTCCCTTTACAGATGGCCAGCAAAGGCTCACCGAAGTTATGAGGCTTGTCTGAGGTTGCACTGCCCATTCTGTGGTTGCTGTACTCAGTCTGCATTCTCTCCCTCCCAGGCCCTGTATGAGAGAAACAAGGTCATACCACAGCCCCTTCTACTGAGGTTACAAGGAACTTTTCTCTTTGAGCTCAAATGTGCCAGTGAACCTACAGTGCACCCTAATAGGTGAAGACCAAAGAACAATAACTCAGAAATGAGAGGCAATGATTTTTAAAAGGGCATAAGAAAATGAGGACTTCAGTTACTTTGGGAAGTTGCAAAGAGGAGATATAACAAGTCTATAAAATGAGATAAGGCACGGGGAGTCTTATATATAAACTGACTTCAAATAGAAGCAGTTTTACTTAGTAAATAGCAAGGAGATTGCACTTAGGAAGGCGAAAAAAAAATCACATACACATGTACCTTTTGCCCTAAAGCCGGGGAATAGAAATAAATACATTTTTGCTTTGCTTTGTTTTAAGGCCTAAATACTACATTGAGGTAGGAGTATGCCTGCCATTTTCAAGGAACATCACAAAGGCCAGTGTTGGTAGAGAAAGAAAAAGGGAGACAAGGAGGAAAGTAGAGAACAGAAGTGGACTGATTGATGGGGTGGAGAAAGCCACCTGGGAGATAGAAAAGCACTGGGGATATTAAGAAGAGGAGTGACATGACTCCACTCAAGGTGACCAGGATTACCTGGATTCTGCACTGAGAAGACACTGAAGGTAGAGCAGGGCTGACACTGAGACCAGTTGGATAGCGCTTTTCCAATAATCCAGGTAAAATATGTCATTTGAACAAAGTAGTTCACATTGGAGATATAAGAAGTGACTTGCATATGCACCTAGATGGAGGAGTCAGAGCATGGCTAGTGAATCAGGTGTGGAGTGTGGAGAAATAGGAGTCAGGATCAAGTGCAATGGTTTTCATATGAGCAAATGGATAACCAGGTTGTACTTCAAGGAGATGACAGCAGTTTCAGTGGTGATAATTATAATGTCTCACCCTCAGTCCCAAAGAGCTTATAAAATACCATATTAACAACACAGACTGCCAATATCAGAGCCATAACATGATATTGTAAACATGAGAGAATAAAGAACCAGACGTGGATATTTAAATGACTTGACGTCACCAGATAAACTGAAACCAGAATCTTTGAGACAAGGATCCAATGACTGGCCACCACAAGTGGTGGGGTGAACTGACAATGGCTCCCCAGAATATGTCACACCCTACAATCTGGAAAAGGTATCTTTGTGGATGCAATTAAGTTAAGGATTTTTAAATGATACTTTTTTCTTGGGTTTTCCAGGTGAGTCCTAAAATGCCATCACAGGAGAGGAAGAAAATGACACTCATAGAAGAGAAGGTGAAATACACACAAAGACTGATTAGAGTGATGTGGTGTGATGGTTTCAATATGAGGTGCCCCCCGCAATATGAGGTGTGCTAATGGACCAACCAGATGGTAACTATAGGCAGGGGGGTGGCTGGAGGAAGTGGGTGAATAGGGGCATATCCTGGAAGGGTTCATCTTCCCTGCATTTCCCTTCCCTCTCTCTGCTTCCTGGCTGCTTCCATCATGATATTCTGCCTTTGCCTGGGGGTCCAGAGCAATGAATTCTGCCAAGCATGGACTAAATCTCTGAACCCCTAAGCCAAAATAAACTTTCCCTCCTCCAAGTTGTTCCTTCAGGTATCTTGGTCACCAGGATGCAGACCTGAGGAACACATATGGCCATGAGCCAAGGAAGACTAAGGAATGCTGAAGCTACTAGAAGCTAGAAGGGGCAAGGAATGGATTCTCCCCCAGGCCTGGAGAAGGAGCATGGCATCTGCTAGCACCCAGATTTTGGATTTTCACCTGCCAGAACTATGAAAGATGTTGTTGTTGTTGTTGTGGCTGCTGTTTTAAGCCACTTGGCTCATGGTAATTCATTACAGTGTCCTTAAGAATCACATACAGCTTAATGGCTTAATCAAGGAGTATCTAACATGCATTGTGCTACCCTGGACACTTTTTACCCAAGATAGATAGGGTACAGTCCTTTCCTCAAAGGTTTAATTATCAAGTTAAATTGATCTAACGTAAGTGTTTGATCAAATCCATAAAATAAGAAGTCAAATCCCTTGAAGTGTGTTCTGAAATGTGGGTAAATGACTGTCCATCCGGTCACAGTAGAAGAGGAGGTACCAAGGTTGTGAACCCCTGAAGAAATTCCAAAGAGCTTGCAACTTACTTGTATTTGTTTCAAAAAGGAACAACATGGAGAGTAATAAGCTGATTACTTAGATCATTGCATTCAAAATGAAAACATTTTCCAAGATAGCCTGCACTATAGGGAATACATTTTTCCCCACCCAACACAGAGAAAAGACTTGGAAATGAAATAAACTTAGTGGAAGTGCTTCCTGTTACTGTTTCTAAGGTTCCAGATTCAGAAATCACCCAAGACACTAGAGGAGAAGCTTTTAAAATTTTGGATAAAAAATTCTACTCTACCTTTTAACAAAAAAAAAAAAAAGAAGAAGAAAGAAAGAAAAAAGAATTTACCACTAAGACTTCTAAGAAAAAAAAAGGACACACAAAACATAAGCCACTTAATTCAAATTCAATCATTAGTTATTGTCTCTCAAAAACAGCCTCAAGGAACCACATGGCTAACATTCAGCTTTATCTGTTCCATGCCTGAGCTTCTTTGGAGCAGCTGATGGGAAGGTGGCCCTGCAGTGCAGACCTGCTCTCAGCAGGTGTGGCTCTTAACACTTCCAGTACAGCTGCAGGGAAGAACTGCCTGAGCTCATGGTTGGTTGACAGGCATCCGAAATCCCACCTAATCAGCGATCTTCTACTCAGGGAAAGACCTAGAACAAAGTCCAGGAGGAAATGGCATGTGGCCAAACACAGGGACATTCAAAGTTGGATATGAATAAAATGTACCTCAAATACTCTAAACAGCAGGAGCCCACAGATCCCTCTCCATTCAACCTCTATATTGAGGTCTTGCTCCAAATGAGATAATTTTTCATGATACACAGGGAAAGATGATTATCCACCAACTTGTTGCACACTAGCAATGCTGTAAAGAAATTGCCAAGCTATAGATCTTTGGATTTGGAAGTTCCCTCATTGTCTAGCTCTGGTCATCAATGGAACTTTATCATAAATCCCTGTACTAATCCCAATTAAAAAGATGCCAGTGTGACCTCATCAACCTGCTTGTCATGGCTGCCATAACTTTCTGATAAATGTCAATCACTTTTAAACTTCATTAGAGGCACAGAGAGCAGAAAACTGATCTGAAACTGAGCTTTATGCAAAAGGAAAAAAGCAAATTGTTACTGAGGAAAAATCTAAATGAATCCTTTTAGCTTTACTTGCTCTTTTTTAATTTGTTTTAATTAATTACACATGACAGTACAATGACCTTGACATATCAGACATTTGAATCAGATGGGATATAATATCTCATTTTTCTGAGTATACAGGTTTACTTGCTCTTAATTGATCTAAAGCTTATTAATTTTCCAACAGCTAGGAAATACATTATTAGCCCCCCACTAGCTTTAGTAATAATGTCCCTGATCTGTGGGGTGCAACATTTGCCCGGGTTCCTCTTCAAGAACCTGAAGGAGGCTTTTGCTGAAAACATGGACTTTTCACTGACATCACCTCAACATAGATCTTGGTGAAGTCACACGGGCATCTTTCTTGATGCTTTAGTAGTATTAATACAGAGGTTTATGCTGAAGTTCCACTGAGGGCCAGAAAGACTGAGGGAATTCCCAAATCCGAGATCTAGGAGTCATTTGTCCAATAGGTGACTGAAATGGGATGAAAAGGGTTGGCACTTCTGTCTCCATATAGTCTGACTTCTTTGTGCCTTAACTTTGGGGTCAGCTCTACATATACACCTGTTGAACATTCGAGAAATGTTTTGTTCGAAACTATAATATAGGGTTCATTTGACCTAGCCTTGCCTACTCTTTCTACCCCTCTTCAAGGCTAAAGACAACTACCAGCCGCCCTAACCAGAAACAGAAGACTATAAAAGGAGTGAAAAGAGGTAGCAACTGAGTTTCTGGAAGATCTCCACCTAGTCCCAGAAAAGATGAATGAATATTCTTCCCTTCTGTTAGCCCATTCCTCTCCGTCATTCCTCCTAACCTGTTTTTGTAACCCCTTGGCTCCCTGGAGCAAAGAAACAGATTTGTGAGCAAAAGTTCTCTCTCCTCCAATCTTTAGCCACTGAATAAAGCCTTTCTTTCTCCCCAACATTTGTCTCTTGGACACTGTGTTTTCCCTGGGATGAGCTTGTAAATCCAGGTTCAGTAACAAAATGACAAGCTGAAAGAGGCAGGATGTGGACTATATTTACACTTCTTGGAAATATCCAATTTGCCAATTTAAAATATACAACCTCTATTTGGAGGTAAGAGGTTGTCTCCAGAGAGGTGAGTTTCCCCCAAAAAACTTTCCAAAAGAGATAGCTAGGAATAGAGTTAGCTGCACGATATAAAGGAAAAGAAAAAGTTTTATCTCAAAAGCTACAGTGGAAAGAGAAAAACTACAGCTGACAGCACCCATCTAATCCACCAAGCTCTGAATTCTTTCTTTCTTTAGCTAAGGATTTGAGAGACTTGAGACAGGGGCTCACAAACTGCACAAAAGAAACCTCCAGGCTCGTATTTCTGCTCGCATCCCCTGGCATAGAAAAGAATGGCAAACCTGAAGGGTGGCCAGGTAAGCTTTGGCTCAGAGAAAAGTATAGTATCTTGCTTTCATAGATCAGTTACAATTGCCTTGTTGTATTATGAACCAGACATGCAAGAGGTGTTTTTTTTTCTTCTTCCAACAAACAGACACTATTTTATTAACAGTTCCAAGAGATGGAACACTGGTTTTTATTTGTAACTCATCAAAAGACTAGGACTTATCAGGTGATTTGGGAACTAGAAATAGTATGTTAGTAAAAAGGCCCCATTTTATTAAGGACAATGGTGCCAGCAGCCCAACCAGAACCCCACCTGGGCTTACATTCAGCTCACAAAATGCTAATCTGTACATATTCATGAACACAGCTACACAAGAAGAGCCTGAGAAGATTAATTTTTGTTTGGCAAAAAGTTCTTTTGTTCAGTTAGGTCTGTATAGTGCATGTCTAACCCACTCTCCCTACTCCACCACATCTCGCTTTAGAATTTTAAAAATGATGAAGTGGGAGCTGGGGTTGTGGCTCAGGGATAGAGGGCTCACCTCACACATTCGAGGCCCTGGGTTCGATTCTCAGCACCACATACAAACAAATAAATAAAGGTCCATCAATAACTAATAAAAATATTTTTTTAAATGATGAAGCAGGTAAAACCTCTTCTAGAATAAAACACACATGCCTATATTCAGTGGTTCTCATCCTCTGAGTTTTGAACTACTTTAGCGCTCCTAAGTACTGGAAAGTGCTTTGTAAATCTACATATATCCAGACACCAACTAAGTGTGTATGTATGTTTATATGACTTTGCAAGTATATCATCATAGAAACCAGCTTGTGTTTACAGCCTCCCTTGCCGAGTTCTACTGGGATGATACGGATTTGGACCCCTCTGAATCTGCTCAGGATCGCAATAAATGAATGTGGGCAGAGGCAATGTGTTCCTCTCTGAGACTATCCCCATGTCGTTCTCAACCTGCTCTTTCCCCAGTTGTCATTCAGACACAGGCACCTGGGTGACCTTGGAAGCTATGTGTTAAAGATGGCAAAGCCTCCATAAACCAGATCCCTTAATGACCTCTGCTTGAGTCTTGCCAATTAGGCTTTATGAGAATAAGAAATAAACAATTCTCTTAAAACTTTAAAAATTCAAGGTTTTTTTTTCCCCCATAACAGAAAATGGTTCCTTAAGTAATAATATAAACCTAGGTACTGTTGAGATTAACAACATATGCATTCATTTTACAAGTAATATCAGTTTCAGGACGGTTTTTGTCTCTGTATGTATTCTCAAAAACACTTGATCTCTTTTTTCAACAATTACAGGCCCTGAACTAAATGTGACACAGACAGAGTGAGGAGTCAGTCAATCCCTGTCCTCAATTTTACAATGTATTCAGAATGACAGACATATAATAAAAAATACAAACAAGGGTATCATTAAAAATTACAAATGCTTGAAGGAAACTGGGCATCTCGAGAGAAAATGACAGAAGTGACCTAATCCAAACTGGGTTAGGAGAGGTGAGGGACACGATTTTCTAGGAAGTGACATTTGAGCAATAGGCCACCAATGAGCATACATTAATTCATCAAAAATAAAGGACAGGACCCTCCAGGCAGACAGCAGATTGTGCCAAGTCCTTGAAGTATGAACAGTGTTGGTGACCTTGAAGAACTCAAACGAAAAAAAAAAGGCATCATTAAGCTGGATATGTGAGCATGAGCAAGGAGACCAAGGAGGAGAGAAGGGAGGAAGTAAAAGGGGAGGTGGAGAGCTGGGGGAAGGGGGCCAGACTTCGAGGACCACAGTGAGGACTATCAATTCTATTCTGAGGTATGCATTCTCACTGGGGCGATAATGCCACCAAGGAAATGAAACATTGGCTCTTAGGAGTGGGAGAAGGTAGATCTTACATAATACAATCATTTGTGGCCGCCCGAAGGGCCACTGTAAACAAATAGGTGATACATTTATGGCATTAAAATCTCATGAGGATGGGAATAGACAAGCAGAAAATAACTAAAAAGTCTCCTTATTAAAGTGATAATGAGAAAACAAGGCTGAGAAATAATGGTCTAAAGGCAGCAGGAAGTCACTGAAGAATTGAAGCAGCCAAGTGCCACAATGCAATGTTAATTTCACAGAAAAATCATCAAATAGGAATCATTCATATTTTTCCGTGTCAAAAAAGATTTTGTGAGTTAACCAGGCAAAATAGCTGACTGGAGGTGCCCGAAGTGATTCTTTCCATAACAAAGAACCAGAACAGAAAAAAAGCAACAGCTATGGCACTGGACTTTTGAGGAAGAGCATTAGAATGCCCTGGGGACCAAACAGGGACATTGTAGAGCACAAAGATGCATGATGGCCTCATATAGAAAGGAGCTAAGCATATAGCATTGGCCATTCCATCTCTCAAGACCAACCCTAACCCAAGAGGCACTTTGTTCAGTGGGGAAGGTGAAAACAGGAGGCCCACAACAATACCTACTCACACCCCAGTTTCCGGAGGCATGCACTGCTGGACTTACAGGCCCTGAGCCCACACAGGGCAGCTGCTGGGTTACCACACTGCTGCATTTCTGAAGAGAAAGAACCCAATTTACATTGTGCCCTTTCAACCCAGACACTGCTTCATGTTATAGTGTCTTGAGGTCTCACCCACTTGGGGTCCTATAATATAGCCAGGTAGCTGCCTCCAGCCTTTCCTGAGTGGCTCAGATGTCCAAGTCCTCAGGGCATCCTCCTGTGGCCCTAAGAAGCAAAGAAGCACCATTCTCAGAGGCTGAGACTATGGAGGCACTAAGAAGCAAAGGGTTGGTCCTGCCTACCTACCTTCAAGCTGGGTAGACCTCCCTAAGCAGTTTGTCCCCCAGAGGCCCCACAAATCACCCACATATCCCTCAGATATTGCCAGATACCATGCCAACCAGTCATGCTATGCCACACCCTCCTGCGCCCACAAGGAGGTCCTACCTTCACACAACCTGTGGAAACTGACACCCACACAACCCATACCTAAATCCAGGTGCAGGTGTACTGCATCCCAAGATGAAAACACCTAAGGTAGCTGCATCCAAGCTGGTAGTGCAACCCAACAATCCCTGCAGCCTAAGTCACTAAGACACCAGAACCCTGATTACAGCTAAAGAAGCTCCATGGACACTAAAGCATCCACCTGAAACCAAAGCAAATGTAGCACATCCAAACAACATCCTAGGACAGATTGTCAACAGAAAGTCTTTCCTTTGAAAATCACCCTGTAAAATTGGTAGAGGCAAATTGATACACTAGATGCACAAATACCAATGTAGGTACACAGAAGCATGAAAAGAGAAAGGAACACAATGCCTCCAAAAGAACACAGTATACTCTAGCAAGAAACCTAAAGAAAAGGAAATCAATGGATTTCCTGCAAAGAATTCAAAGGAATGATTTAAAGGACACTCAATGACATATAAGAAAATATATACAGTCAGTTCAATGAAGTTAAGAAGACAATTCATTTTAGAAATAAGAAACTCAGCAAAGAGATTAAAGAATTTTAAAAAACTTGCTATTATAGAACTCAATAAATAAAATAAAGAATAAAAATCCACAATAGCAGAAATGATCAGGGAAAATGAGAAGTTTCTGATTCTGGAGACAGATTTCTTGAAACTAAGTAGATAAAAAAAATAAAAAGAAACATTTCAAAGAATAAAGAAAGTCTTTGAGACTCATGGGACACTAGTAAGCAAGCAGTCACATTATGAACATGACAGAAGGAGAGAAAAGTCATAGAAAACCTATTCAATGAAATAACTGCTGAAAACTTTTCAAATCTTGGGAAAAGATATGCACCTTCAGGTTCAGTAATCTCAAAGGATCCTCAATAAAGTCAAACAAAAGAAATACCCCTCCCAGGCATAGTACAAACCCTCTGATGTATAAGAACAAGAGAATTCTACAAAATAGTAAGAGAAAAGCATCAAATCACTTATAAGGGAATTCCCATAGTAGACGTCTCAGCTGAAATCTATAGGCCAAGACAGAATGAAATGGTATATTCAAAGTCCGAAAGAAAAAAACAATACCAATCATGAATATCTAAAGCTGTCTTTCAGAAATAAAGGGGATATAAAGATTTTTCAATACAAGAAAAATGGATTTCATCACAACCAGACTGGCCCTATAACAAATCATTAAGGTAGTACTACATTAAAATGGAAAGGATGACAACATAAAATAGTACAATTCAACAGTAGAGCAGATGCACAAAAAAGAGTCGAATTCTGTCAATACAAAAAACCACCCAGATCACAAAGATAATCAATAAGAGAGGAAGAAAGGATCAACATATATATAAAATAACCAGAAAAAATTTAACAGAATGATGGGAGTATGTATTTACTAATTAATAATAATCTTGAATATAAACATATTACATTCCCACATTAAAATATATACATTAACTGAATAAAGGGGAAAAAAGAACTAGACCCAACAATATGCTACCTACGAGAAACCATTTCACCACAGAGTGAAAAAGAAGGAAAGACATACCATACAAATTGGAACTCAAAAGTAATGAAGTTAGGAATAGAAGGAGTATAGCAGGAGTAGCTATACTCTTGTCTGATAAAATACTTTCAGTCAAAAACTGTAAATAGAGAAAAATAAGATCTCATATAATTATAAAGAAATAAGTCCAAGAGAAGTAGTACATGTCTTCAGTACCAGCTACTATTCAAGGTCAACCTGGACAACAGAGTGAGAACCTGTCTAAACATACACATACACATAAACACACAGATCAATTCAAAAAGAGGAAATGACAGTTGTAAATATATATTCACCCAACACAAGAGCACTGAATTATATTAGGTAAAGCAAAATTATTAGATCAAAATTAAGCCTAGACTCTAATGCAGTAATAGTTGGGGACTTCAACACCCAACTTTCATCAATGGACAAATCATTCACAGAAAAAAAAAATCAACACAAAAACGTTAAAATTAAACCATACTATAGACCAAATTAATCAAAAAGTTACAGAATATTTCATTTAACAGCTACAGAATATACATTCTTTTCAACAGCATATGGAACATAGACTATATGTAAGGCTACAAAAAAGTCTCAAAAAATGTAAAACAGTCAAAATCCTAGCATAGATCTTTTCTGACCACTGTGAAACAATAGAAATTAACAAGCAAAGCTTAAGAAATTACAACTGTATGTTGAAATTAAACAATACTCTTGAATGATCAATGGATTAATAAAGAAATTAAAATGGAAACAAAATTTTTTGAAATAAATGAAAATGAAAATACTAAATACTAAATCTTATGAGATACAGCAAAAGCAGGACTTAGAGGGAATGTTTTAGCAATAAATTCTTACATCAAAAAAGAGAAAAATTTCAAATGAACAACCAAATGATCTGACTCAAAGAATTCAAAAAGAAAAGAAAACTTAAAGTAGAATAACAAAAAGCAGACACAAATTAAGCAAAACAAAGACAAAAAAAATTAGAAAAGATCCATGAAATTAAAAGTTAGTTTTTGGAAAAGATAAACAAAACTGACAAATTTTCAGCTAGACTAACCAAGAAGTGGGTAGGGGTGGGGGAATCCAAGTAAATAAAATCAGAGACAAAAAGAAGACAGTACAACTGGTACTTCAGAAGACCAAGGTTCATTAAGGACTATCATGAATTCCTGTATACCAAAAAAATTGAAAAACCTAGAAGAAATGGATGGATTTCTGGACTCATTACAACTTATCAAAGTAGAAGTGGGGGGGCAAAAAACTAAACAGACCAATAACAAATAATGAGACTGAATTAGTAATAAAAAGTCTCCATATGAAGAAATGTTCAAAATCAGATAGCTTCACTGCTAAATTCTATCAAACTTTTAAAACTATTACAAAGTACTGAAAGGGGGAGAACCCTTCCCAGCTCATTCTACCAGTCCAGCATACCAAAACCAGACAAGGGCTCAATAAGAGCACTACAGACCAACATCCCTGACAAACATAGATGTAAAAGTTCTCAACAAAATCAAATCAAGAGCACATAAAAGGTTATACACCATAATCAAGGGTGATTTATCCTAAAGATACAAGGATGGTTCAACATGCACAAATTAGGTATAAAAGGAATATACCTCAATGCAATAGAGCAAAAACTACAAACCTACAGCCTACATTATACTGAATGGGGAAAAGATTTTCCTTTCCTTTTCTCTAAGATCAGGAAAAAAAATGAAGATATCTACTTTATTTAATATTGAAAGTCTTAGAGCAATGAAATAAGAGAAAAAAATGAAAGGCATCCAAATAAGAAAAAAGAAGATCAGAAAGTTAGTGAACTCTGCAATAAAAATAAAATTCTGATGAAATCAATTGAAGAGGACATACAAAAAGGGGTAACAACATTCCCTGTTCATGAATTGGAAGAATATTATTAAAATGTTTGTACTATCCAAAGTGATCTTCAGATTAAATCCAATTCCTACCAAAATACCAAAGGTATTCCTCACAGAGCTAGGAAAAACACTCTGAAAATGTGTATGGAACTATAAGAGACCCTGAAGAGCGAAAGCAACTCTGAACAGAAAGAAGAAATCTGGAGGCATTGTAACACCCGATTTCAACGCATACTACAAAGGAATAGTAGCCACCAAAGCAGGTAAAAGCACAAAAACAGACACAGAGACCAATGAATTGAACAGAGAACCAGAAATAAATTCATATATTTACTGTCAACTGATGTTTGACAAAGATAGCAAGAACATACATACGCTGGGGGAAAGGAAAATCTCTGAGATGAATGATCCTGGGAATACTAGGTATCATGAATGATCCTGGGAATACTGGGTATCTACATGCAGAAGAAAACGAGACGCCAATCTCTCACTATGCAAAAATCAACTAAAAACAAATCCAAGAGTTGAATATAAGACCTAAAAGTCCGAGACAACTGGAAGAAAATATAGTGACAAGACTTCAGGACATTAGTCTAGGCAAAGAGGCTTTGAATATGACCCCCAGAACACAGAGAAGAAAGCAAAAATTCATAAATGTAACTATATAAAACTAAAAAAATTCATGCAACAATGGAAATAATCAATAAAGAGACAATCTACAGAATGGGAGGAAATATTTGTGAACTATCCATCTAAGAAGGAATTAATTTTCATAATACTTAAGGGACTCAAGCAACTCCAGAAAAAAAATATCAGAGTATAAATAGGTGAATGATCTAAATATACATTTCTCAAGAGATGATATACAAATGTCCAACAAATATAATAAAGTTGTTCAGCATCATTTATTATCAGATAAATACAAAATATAAATCAAAATGAGATACCACAATGAAATATCATCTCAGCCCAGTTAGAATGGCTATTTTTGAAAAGAAAAAAAATACAAATTCTGGTGAGGATACAGAGAAAGGAGAATTGTCACACATTATTGTTGGGATGTAAATTAGTAAAGTCATTATGGAAAACAGTCTGGAGTTTCTCAAAACACTAGAAATATAACTACCATGTGATCTAGCAATCCCACTGCTGGGTAAAGAGCCAAAGAAATTGAAATCAATTATGTCAGAGAGACATCTGTACCTCCATGTTTATTGGAGCACTGTTCCCAATGTCTAAATAAGAAATCAACCTAGGTGTCCATGCGGTGAATATATACACAATGAAATAAAAAATAATGAAATTCTGTCATTTGCAGCAACATGGATGACTCCATGGGACAATGGACTAAGTGAAATAAATCAGCCACAGAAAGACAAATATGTCATTTTCTTATGTGGATTCTAAAAGGTTGATTAAAAGAGGTGAGGAAGAGGGGGATAGAGAAAGGATTGTTAAGGCATACCAGGATGCCATTGGTTAGGAGGTGTAGCTTCTAATGTTTTACAGCATAGTAAGTCAACTATGGTTGATAATAACTGAATATTTCAAAGCAGCTAGCAAGAGAGGCTTTTAAATATTCTCTACACAAAGAAATGATATATGTCTGAGGTTACGGACATGCCAATTACCCTGATCTGATCATTACATATTTTATGTATGTGTGTGTGTATATATATATATATGCATTGAAATGTCACACCATACCCCATTAATATATACAATTACTATGGCAATTAAAGATCAATTTTAAAAAAAGATTTTTTATATTAAAATAGTTGGAAACCTCTGATTTTTATCATTTTAGAACTTTGTGGTTAATTGGCATTGGCACACTAGAACATGTAATTACAAGAACTTCATTCTATAGATTAAAAAAAAAAACTCAAAAATCTATGTAATTGTCCAAAGTCATGCAATCAGCAAGCAGAGTTTGGATTGTGGTCTTCTGCCTTTTCCCTTAGCACTCTTCCCAAGATTCTACATCATGCCATGCATGCAATCAGTTTACACGACTTCATTTTATACTGATTCATATTTGACACCACTTTACACAGTATGATTCAGATGCACAAAAAGAATATAATGTAATTTCTTTTTGTCACATTTTTGGATCTTTAGAGGAAAACTAATGTCTTAGCTACATATTGTCCCCTATCTTACAGATTATATACAAGACTAAACAAAAGAATCCTTTGACCTATTGATTTGGTTAAATGCATTGGAACTGGGTGAAATATTATTCAGCCTTTATTTTAACCATTGGCAGAAGATTGCTGAAGAAAGCCTATTAATCCACATTTGAGTGAAAATTATTTCTTAGACTTCCCCACCCCCCATAAAAAGGTCTGCAGAGACAGGTGTTGTTTCTCTTTTATAATATATATAAATATATATTATATATATATATATATTATATATATACAAATATATGAATATATTATATGTACACTATATATATAACATCAATCTTCTTAAAATTTATATATATACATATATATATATATATATAAACATGATTTTGGACAACTTAGTTATTTATCTGTGTGTGTATACATACACACACACACACACACACAGAGAGAGAGAGAGAGAGAGAGAGAGAGAGAGAGAGAGAGAGAGAGATATCTCAAAGTGGAATTCCAGTGTTTATAATAATAGCCAAAAAGCAGAAGGAACTCAAATGTCCAACAATGAATGAATGGATAAACAAAATGTGGTGTGTGTGTTTATGCAAAGAAACACTATTTAGCCCCCCAAAAGAAGAAGATTGTGATAAATACTATAACACCCACGAAACTTGTGAATACCATGCTAACCAAATAAACCAGTCACAAAAAATGACAAATACTGGATTATTCTATTTCTATGAAGTACCTAGTACTATAGTCAGGTTCGTAGGCAGAGAAATTAGAATGGTGATTATCACTGGGGGGCTGGAGAAGAGAAGATAAGAGTTGTTTTTTAGTGGGTATAGTTTCAATTCTGCAAGATGAAAAAAAGTTCATTTTGGAGGGGCGAGTAGTGACAGTTGTACAATGAAGTACTTAATAGGGATGAACTGTGTATTCAAAAATTGTTAAGATGGTAAAGCTTATGTCTTACAATGATAAAAAATTTTTTAAAAATTTAAATGATAAAGTCAAAGATAATTTTAGGTGGTTTCACAGTCATGTCAAAGAACTTCTGTTCACAAGTATGCACAGTCAGAAAACCTAAATATCTAGACCACATCTTGGAAGTCTCAATATTTGGAAAAGCTAATGAGGTTGAAACCAAAGCCACAAAGTGAACATTCTAGGTTCAAGATAACATTATACTTAGCACCCTCTTGAATTGGATTTGGCCAATAACATGTGAGCAGAAGCAATGTCCATGGCCTTAGAGTGAAAGTATTTGTTTAGACTCCTTTAGACTCCTCCTTTTCCTGCCCTGGAGGCCACGGGTGTGGAGGTGGAGATGGAGCTGCTGTCAGCAGGGATTATTGTGGGCACACAGTGGACCCAGTACCCAACAATTTGCACAGGAGCTGTGGCCAAATGGGGAAATAACCTTTTGTGGTGTTAAGCCACCATGATTCGCAATCATTGGTTGCACGTAATCTCTCCCATCCTTATATAGAGTTTTAGAAGGAGTGTTAGAACATGAGAAATCGAATTTCAGCATGTATCAGTAAAAAGGCACTCTTTAATAACAGCCATTTTCTCTGCAACAGATTTCTGAAAGAAAATTCACAATGATCATTCTTCATGAAATGCACAAGATTATAACAATGACTATTAACAGTACAGAAAATTTCATTTCTTTCCATAGGCAGGTTGACATCACATGCTATGCATGACTCAGTGTAGAATGTATGCGTGTATTTTGTTTGGCTTGTTTGTGGTCGAGATGGCGAGAACATCCTAAATAATAGGCACATGAAACATTTCCTTTCTCCCTCCAAGAATGTAGCAGCAGTTGCTACATTGCACTTGGAAAGGGAAGGTGTTCGGCAGCATGTACTCTTCATTTCATCAAGTGTCAGATTCCTGGATGCTTTGGACAGTTTTCTAACTAAGGATCTGTTAATCTTCTCGGGGCATGGTGGCTAGAAGAGAAAGTACACAGAAGCCAGTCTCCAGCAGGTTTTGTGGGCGGGAGAGGGTGGAGGGCTTTCCTCTCCCTTTTTCCTGATCATTCCTCAGCTGCAGAGTGACTATGAGCTGAAGCTATTCCCAAACATCTGAAAACCATTTATAAAAAACTGAGGTTACTACAAATAAAGACACTTTAAGCTGGTGGTTCATATCTTTAGTTCATGATGTAACGAGACACTAAAATAATAGTGTGTGCTCTAGTGGGAAAAATCATTGAACAGAGTTATGAGACACGTGGTCCACTCCCACCATCAAACTGGGACAAGTCACTCAACTGCCTAGGACCTTATTTCTCTCATCTGTAAGTAATAGAGGTCAGATCAGTGTCTCCCCAAAAGTGGTCTTTGGTCCAACTCTGGGTATATGAGGGCAGTACCTGTAACAAATGCAGATTCTTAGGCCCATCCTACTCATGTAAATCAGAATCTCTGAGTGTGAGGCTCAGGAATCTGCATTGAAAGTTTCTAAGCACTTAGTCAGATATCTCTATGCTTGGTGACCTCTGGAAGTATATAATATAGCAGATAAAATATTGGGAAGGAAATTATCAAAGACAAATGAAAGCAGATATTCCTCAAACTGACTTGCACATGCTGAACTTTGTGAACCACAAGATTAAAGAATCACTAAGCCTTCTTCCAGCTATGCAGTCCCATGTCATGAATGGGGTAGAAAAGAAATGTTGCTTCTGTCCCACCCACTCCATCATCCCCAAAAATGCACAATTCTCTACTTAGAGATCATCCTAGTACAAAACAAAATATTAAAACTGATATGGAATTAATATCTATTCAGAACTATTTCCCCATTCATTTTACCTCATCTCTATTCTCTACTACAAAAAAAGTCTGAATATCAATCACACCTTAGAGAATAAATTTTAATACAATAGATGATATTTCAAGGCCAGATCTTTACATCATGTTAACTCCATGTTCCCTCATAAAACTGTTTCCAAATATGAACACCAAAATTTGTAAAACCAAATATTACTGTGCTGCATCTATCAGCAAATAGGTTAGACTCTGTTTTACTTAAAACAGCATGAAATAAGATGGAAACAGTTACTGAAAATATGAAAACTAAAACACAAAAATGAAAATGAAGAAAGTATGTATTATCGTGTTTGAAACCCAGAAGGTAAGCAATGATTCCATTCCCTCAATAAAATCCCGAGTCTCTTAGTTGCAGAGAGGGTCAGTATACCCAGAACCAGTTCCCAGACCTCTAGAACTCCAGTTCAGTGTCTTCTTTATAATATTGGGCAAAGTCTCACACTGAGAATTGAAAAGCATCAGTCTTAGAAAAGTATGTATCATAACCAAAATGATTTTTAATGGGATTTGGAAACAGGTAAGGATGAGAAAATGGAATTATGAAAGAGAATACATAGTGCTAACTTCTAGTCTAACATGGCAGATTGAACACCATATTTTCTCCATTCTTTCGGAAATGTCTTTTAAAATAACAGTAAATAAATAAAGATGACAAGAGAACTGGAAAGGAGACAACAGCAGACAAAAGATGCCAATAAATTCTTGGAATATGGAAAACTCGTGGAGGATGTAACTGGCTGAACAGAATTGTGCCTGCAGAGAAAGACAATGATGAGAAGCAAGACCATTTGGCCTGTAAAACTTCAAGAAAGAAGACTTCCAACTTGGAGACACCTGGAGCTGTAGAAAGGGAGGGAAGAAGAGAGTTGATCTACAAAGAGGAATACTGGTTGAAAATCTATGAAGATTGTTAGAAAATAAAACTGAGAAAAATCTTGTAAATAAAACCATAAAATAAGGAAATAAAAATAAGAGAAAATATTTTTAAAGATATATTTTTGATATAGGAAACCCATAACTAATAGGCATTTCATATAAAGAAGATATATAAGATATTGGGAGTAAATTATCAAAGACATATGAAAGCAGATATTCCTCAAACTGAAGGAGATAGATCTATTGAAAGCCCACAGATAACCTAGAACAATGAATTTAAATAAACCACACCAAGCCACAATATCATGAAACTTCAACATAGCACTCAGCAAATTATGGCTCGTAAGCCAAATCTTGCCTATCACCTGTTTTTGTAAATAGTTTATTGGAGCAGAGCCTTATTCCATTTATATAATCATTCATTTACATATTGTCTATGATTATTTTCATGTACAACAGCAGAGTTGAGTAGCTGGGACACAGTATGGCCCACAAAGCCTAAAATACATACTACATTGCCCTTTACAGAAAAATTGTACCAACCCCCATTTAGAGCACCAGATATAAAGTAACCATTCTAGAAATATTTTTTTTAAATCAGACTAGCAACACAGGTTCTAGATTAGAAATGTCAATGGATGCTCAAAGAGATATTGTAATGCCTTCAAAACTTGGGTGGTGTGGTGGAGAGTAGATACAGGGAGATAATTATTTTCAACATAGGACTATAAACCATGCAAAGTAAGAAACAAGTGAGAGAGCAGAATAATTTTTTTAGACACAAAACTAATTTAAAATTTTACTTCCATACTCATACTTTATGGTTGTGGAATCTGTAATAGGAAATTTGCAGAATAAAAACAGTAGAGGGAAGTCTTGGTATGACAGCTAAGTGGGCAACTCTGCAGAAAGCAATCAGATAGGAAGACAGCCCAAGACTGTTGAAGGAAAAACCCTAGCAAAGGAACAAATAGGATTGTACTGTGCCTTGGCACCTGATAGGTCTACGTAGCATTAGAGGAAAAGAGTGACAATTACATAAATTAAGAATTTTCTTTCTACCAAGGCAATTGTTAACTCCCTTAAGAAAATATGATAAGTAGGGGCTGGGGATGTGGCTCAAGCGGTAGCACGCTTGCCTGGCATGTGTGCAGCACTGGGTTCGATCCTCAGCACCATATACAAATAAAGATGTTGTGTCCGCCAAAAACTAAAAAATAAATATTAAAGAGAAATAGAAAAATCCACATAGATGATGATTTTGATACTCTTCTCTCAGTATTCAATATAATAAGTATAAAGAAAATCAGTAAGTGTACAGATGATTTGAACAATGCTATCAACAGGACTTAATTGATATTTATAGACTATTCCACCAAACAACAGCCAGGAAAAAAGTAGAAGACACAAATCCGTAGAAAATCTAGTTCTTTTCAAACACACATATGAGTGTATTTACTAAGAGTGAACATACTCTATGCCATAAAACAAGTGTCAACAAATTTTTAAAAATTCAAGTTCCATAACATGTATTCTCTGACCAAATTGGAATTAAATTAAAAAAATCAATAACATAAAGATATCTGGGAAATCCTGTATTGTTTAGAAACAAAACAATATAGTTCTGAATACCCACTGGTCAAATAAGAAATCAAAGTGAAATAACAAATATTTTGATCTGAATAAAACTGATACATCAAAATTTATGGCATATGACTAAATAAGAATTTAATAACATTTAAATCATTAAAAAGCTATATCAAAAAACCAAAAAGGTCTTATAGCTATGATCTCAGCATATGCCTTAAGAAACTAAAAAAATAAGACCAAATAAAACTCAAAATAGTATCAGAAAAAAATAATATAAAAGAGGAAATTAAAATATAAGCAAGGAAATAGAAAGCAAGAACAACAAAGAAAAATTCATGAAATCAAAAGTGGTTCTTTAAGAAGGCTTGATAAAATTGAAAATTTTCCAGATTAGTCAGGAAAAAAAAGAAAGAACCAGTAGCAGAAATGAGTCAGACAACATAACTACATACTCTAATAATATTAAATTAGATAATAAAGGAGCACAAAAAGAAAAACAAAAGAAATATTTATTAATAAAACTGACAAAAATGTGTAGGACTATATACTGAAACAATCTGATATGGCTTAAAGGACCTAAACAAATAAAGAGATATACCATATCCATGGATCATAAAACTTAGTATTGTCAAGAGGCCAATTTTCTCAAAATAAATCTATAAATTAAAATACTCCCAAATAAATCCCTGCTTGCATGTTTTTAAACTACCAAACTGATTATAAAATTCATATAAAATAACCAAATCTATGATCTGAAAATGAAGGACAAAGTTGGAAGGATCACATTCCTGAGTTAATGACCTTTTATAAAACTCCAGTACACAAGAGAGCATGCTACTGGCATAGCAATAGACAAAGAGTTCATTCAAGTACAATGGAAAACCCAAAAATAGACCCCACATGAATAGACAACTGATTTTAATGAAGGTATGTATATAGACAGCATAGTGTAGAAAGGGTAATCTCTACAAAAAATTATGCTAGAATAATCGAATTTCAAATTATGTGAAAACTGAACTGTGGTCCATGCATACAAATGAACTCAATATGATATGTAGATTAAATGTAAAACCAAAAACTAGAAACTTTTAGGAAAAATATTTCTGTGATCCTTGAGTAGATCAAATGTTTCTTAGAAATGAGCAAAATCACAATACACCAAGAAATGATTTGATAAGTCCAATTTCATCAAAATTAAAAACTTCATCAGAAGATGCTATTAAAGGAAAAGACACACCACAGACTGAGAAAAAATTTTTCAAATCATGCATTTCTTCAAAGACATAGCTAGAATACATCAAGAATTCTCCAAACTCAATAATAAAAAACTAACAACTCAATAAAGAACCAATATTTGAATAGAAATTTTTCCAAAGAAGAGTACTGTCGTGCATAATATGCATAATGACATTTCAGTAGATAATGGACTGCTTATATGATGGTGGTCCCATAAGATTTTATCACTTAGTGACATCAGAATAGTCATAGTTTATGTAAGTACACTCTATCAGGTTCAAAAAATGACAAAAATCGTGCAATGGCTCATTTCTCAGAACATTTATCCACCATTAAGTGATACATGACTATATATGCAAATAAACCCATGAAATAAATAAAACCCTTGAAAAAATGTTCAACATCATTAATACTTAGTGAATTGCAAATTAAAACACAGAATAAACTATTACTACAGGTATGGCTAAAATAAAGCACCACACATGCCAGGGGTTGGCAAAGATAAGAAGAATTCTAAGTCTCATGAGCTTTTGTAAGAACGTAAAATGATAGAGTGGCCTTCCTTTATCCTCAGGGAAAATTCTCTGAGATACTCAGAGAATGCTTAAAATCTCAGGTAATGCCAATGGTTTTTCTTATTCATACATTTCTATGGGAAACTTTGATTTATAGATGAGGCAGAGTAAAAAATTAACAAAAACAACAATGATATGGAACAGTTAGCAATACAATCATAAGTTATTTAAAACTTATAAATTATTTCTTGAACTTTCCATTTAATATTTTCAGACCACAGCTGACAACAGAGAATAGAAAACACAGAAAGTGAAACCATGGGTTGGGGGGACCACGGTGTCATCTTTAAAAACTAAGTTTCTTAAAAAGTTAAGCATACACCTGACATATGATTCAGCCATTCAACTCCTAGGTATTTACATAATATAAATAAAAAACACATATTCGTACAAACACTTGTACACAACTGTTCATAGCAACTTTAGTTATAATAGCCAAAAAGAAACACACTGGATATTAATAGGTGAAAGTTGATGTACAATAAACTGTGAAAAATCCATACAGTGTAAACTCAGGGGGAATAAAAGCAAGGAACTATTATTGATATATGATACAGCATAGATAATCACAAGATAATTATACTGAGTGAAAAAGGCCAAATCAAAAAGGATGCAGGAGGTCTGATCCCATTTACAAAAAATTCTAGAAATGTAAACTAATTATGTTCCTAATGATATGGATGAGAGGGAGAGATCACAAAAGGTCATGAGGAAACTGGGATAACGGTGTCATGGGTGTATGCATACATCAAAACTTATTAAGTTGTACATTTTAAATGTGTAGTTTACTGTATGCCAGATATACCTCAAGACAATAAAAATGAAAACGATTGCCTCTAGGGATGGTATCTAAGCTTAAGAAAAACAGTGGAGCAAGAAGTTGCTGTTTCTTTCTAAGCTCTTAGTAGTATTTTTTAACCACACAGTAGTTATTACTCTAAAAATTAAAATAAATTACAGCAAACACATAAACAGACCAATAAAAGACAAGCAAGTCCTTTTCAAGCTCCTTAGTTGAAAAATCTATCCATAAAGGCACAGATTCTTTTTTTTTATTGGTCGTTCATAACATTACATAGTTCTTAATACATCATATTACACGGTTTGATTCAAGTGGATTATGAACTCCCGCTTTAACCCCGAGGCACAGATTCTTTTCAGCCATTCTAGAACTATTTACTTCACTACTGAATTCCTAGCAAGTATAGCACCAAGAACACCACTGGAAGTGAAAAATATTCAATCTTTATATTTTAATGAGCCATCATTGATATACTACCAAAAGGACTCAAATTGCCACTAAGTGACATTTTTAAGCAATAGTAGTAGATTTGCACTGATGTGGAAACCCACTCTCTTGATGGACTTTCTTCATTGTCACAGTTAGGTTGTAGAAATCATTAAGGAGTTGATAATACCTACTATTTAAAAGCACTAGTTACACCCATTCTCATGGGGGAAAAAATGGCTAAGAGGGTGAGTTCAGGTTCAGCTTATGAAGTGAAATTAATCAGTAAAATAATCAGTTTTATAAACCTAAGGAGTGAGCGGAAAAGAATCTGAAAGGAGACTAATTCAGGCAGACTAGAAGGAAAAGGAAGTAACTTCTGAAAGTAGAAATATAGTAAGAAGAAAGAAATGTTGAGATTTCCAAATAATTTTCATTTGTATTAAAATTGTTCTTTGAGCTATTGCTGTAATTCATTTAATTTGTAGATCTCAGACTATCCTTCTACAATATATATAAAAGAGAGGTCTGGTAATATGTACATGGATTGAGTACTTTAATTTAAAAAATGAAAAGTTTAAAGAATATGTAAATTCCAAATAATGTTCAAATCATCTGACACTGTCTCCTGGTTATAGGATGATTTCTCCTTGATTTGATATTAACTAGCCTCTAGGAGTTCATAACCCACTTCAATCTAATGTATGAAATATGATATGTCATGAGCTTTGTAATGTTGTGAACAACCAATAAAAAATAATGATATTAACTAGCCTCATTTTTTTAATCTATGTAATTCAATAATTACATAATGTCCAAGGTTAAAAAAAAAAAGAGTTTCTCTGACAAACACCTGACCAGGTTAGACCCATCTTATATTCTACCCAACCAGCTACCTTTTTTTAAAAAAGAGAGAGCGAGAGATAAATTTTTAATATTTATTTTTTTAGTTTTCGGTGGACACAACATCTTTATTGTATTTTTCTGTGGTGCTGAGGATCCAACCCAGCGCCCTGCGCATGCCAACCAAGCCGTGATACCTTTGTGCCACATCCCCTGCCCACCAGCTACCATTTTTAAACTGTCCCAAACCCTTTCCTCAAGTTTAATCAGGCTGTTCACAAGTGGAGAATAGCCCTGAAGAGTGGAAAAGGACCAAACCATTTGGAATTAGATAATAAGCCACTGCCAACCCACACACAAGGCCCAAATCTGCTTTTATCAACCTCATCTATAAGACATGATTGAGACCTGGTGCAAGAAAGGAAAGGTGTGTAATGTTAGGAAAATCAATTTGTTTTGAAGGCCAAAATCTGGAATGACTTGAAGTGATCTGAACAGGCAAAGTGGAAAGTATTTAAAATTATATATGTATATATGTCAAAAGTCTAAGAAACTGAATTAAACTCCTCTTTAGCATTTTTGCTACATCCAACATTAGTTGACATGTTAACAAAATCTTAAGGATAAGGTAGAACTTCTCCTGTGGGTATAAAAAAATAAAACTGAAGTTGTCTTCATCTGGTTTGAAGTCAACCTGCCTGGAGTTGTTGGAGCTGGCAATACCTTTGAGAACACAGGCCAACACCCTTATTTTACAGATGAGGAAATGGAAGGTTAAGGACCTTGACCAAAATGACACAGCTAGTTAGGGGCAGAGCCAGAACTGGAGACTACATGCCAAGACTCCTGAGCCTTTTTTCTGTTCTCAAGTTTACTTTTGGAGAATAATTCTCCAAAAAGGTCACCTTAAGAGTTGTCATTTTTGCACAACGATTTTCAACCTACTGCACAAGGAATCACCTGAGACTTTAGGAATCTTGAGCCTGGGCCTCCCCTCTCCCCTAGTCATGTAATTCAGGTGGGGCAGTGACCCTAGCACAGGGAGTTCCAGAGCTCCCTTGGGTAACCCTACTATGCAGCCATTGATGAGAAGGCCTGCCTGGAACAAGGCATGGTGGGAATAAAACCTGCTGTTAATTAAGACAAACTTTTCCTATCTAAGCAGGTGTTCCCAGCTGAAAATTTCTATCACTGATTAAGGTAGCCTCTCAGGTCCTAGTTGGCTCTGGGTCCTTCTGAGAATTCACTTTCGATCCTCTCTCAACCTCAAGAAGTGCACCTCAACAATTAAAATACAGAAATAGAATAAGAGAAATAGCGAAACAAGTTTCAAAACACTAAGTAAAAGTGAGGGCAGGAACCCCCACCCCCACCCCGCCCCCTGATTTGGACAAGTCTCACTAAGGAAACAAAGGGAAGCTATCTGGCAATAATTTTGGGCAAGAGTAACTGAGTATTTTCCCCAATAACCCAAGTAACCCTACGAAAAGCAAATCTATGTGGTCAAATTATGTACAAACTGCCTAAATCGTAGGTTTTCAGCCAAAGCTACCTGACTCTGAAAAACAAGCCAAGGCTAGATACCACAAGCATCTTGACGCTGACTTGACTCTTGGCCCCGCCCCCTTCCCTAAGCAGCTCCCTCCAGTCTTGAAGTCCTATACCACGAACTGTGAATTAGACACTTTCTCTCAGGGTCCTTTTACGCAGCCTGGGGGGCTAAGCAACCCACTCAGAACTCCCCGATTCCTGTACACTGTGTGACCCAGCAGAAAACCTCGGGAGGACTTGACAGGGTGTGGTGGGGACCAGCCCTCGTGCGCCCGCCTCCTCTGCTCTCTGGAAGTACCCGAGAGCCCACCTGGTCTGTGGTCCGATCTGCCCTGACACACAGCCACCGGTGGCCCCAGGGTGACTGTGTCAGAAGTTCACTGAGTCCGCTGAAGAGCGGAAGTGAGGAGGAGTATCCCAGCACCCTTGTCTCGCAGGCACCGCCCCAAGGCTCCCCCAGGAGCCAGAGAAGGGACTCCTCAGACTGTCTGGAAAGGTGGAGGGGTCGCGGGCTTCCGGAGAGATGACAGCTCTACCATCAGACGCCGCCTTCTCGCCCCGACTCTACCCATGGGAAGCAAGACCTAGGCGGCACCGGCGAGAAGCCGGGGCAGGGTCCCAGAACTCAGGGCAGAGATCGACCCCGCCAGCCTGAAGCTTGCCGCCGGGGCTCGCCTTAGCTTTCCTCCACCTGTCCCAGCTCGGGCGGCGGCGCAGACTTGGAACAGACCTTCGCGGAAAAGAGCGCGCCCCAAGCTGTAAAGCGCCCCACCAGAGCACGACCAGAAGTTCAGGAAGGACGCTAGAAACGCAGGCTGCCCTACCTGTCCGGCGACATAGAGCAGGCACCAGGTGCCACCGAGGAGGCGGGCCAGGAACCCCGGGTTTCTGGGCGCCTCCCGCCGTGCCATGGTCCCCCGCGGAGACCAAAGGGAGTCTTGGAAGAGACCCCTCCCTGGAAGCTGTAGCCGCCTCCTGCGCGGACTGCTGGAGCTGCGCGGTTGCAGTCAGCGACCAAGCTCCAGGCGTGAGCCGCGCGAGGCCAGGCTGCGCTGGGGTTGGCGGTGCGTGTTCGGAGCAGCGGTGCGGCTGCGGAGCCCGGCAGCTTTCAATGGGAGCGCGTGCGCTGGGGGTGGGGGCGTTATTTGTGAATGTGCCGCTTGTCTTGGCTCAAGATGGTTCGCTCCCCCCACCCCGCCCGCCCCGGCACCCCCTCCGGCTCCTGCTCCTCCCCTCCGGTGTCAGCCCAGCAAAGGCGGGGAGCACAGACACCCAGCCGCCTGGGCAGCAACCGCCTTGCGCGTTTTGGGAAACCCGAGAGGAGCTGCGCTCTAGCTTCTATTTATTTGTTCTTAAGGGGAGGATCGCGCGCTGCCCACCTTTGCTTAAGTTTGGAATGCCACCCTGCCGGCCCTCGGAAAAGGAAAAGCTTTCCTAGGATGCTGAAACTTTCCAGGGAACGAATCCCCGAGGCCATTCTCTGAGCGCTTTCCCTAGAGCCCAAGCTCTGCAGACTTGTTGCTGCCCTAGGAGCAGCGCAGCGTAAGACCCTCCGGAGGCTAGGGACGACGCTGTTTAAGAAATTCACAACCCCAAATAATGGGACGGAACTGAACGTTTTAATGTGTTTGTCTGTGGGGACCTGTCTCCAGGGCTCTCATAGGGATTCTTTGATGATGATGATTTGTTTTGCAACCTCGATTTGGGAAAAGCAAAGGAGACCCACTACAGTTGGGTAGGGACACCGAAAGCGGTGCACAGCTGGGAGCCCAAGGAATGGTTCAACGAAACTGACTTCCCTAGTTGTCTTTCTCTACCGGGGCTACACGGGTAAAGGTAGGGCGCTCCTACTCTGATTTGCACCTCACTTTTATTACATTTTTGAGGCTTTCAAACCTTCTCTTTAACAGAAAATAAACATTGTGCTCTGTGGCGGTTACCATTGGGACCTAGGCTTATTTTTTCCTCAAAACCTAACACTCCAGAATCAGCCTCCCAAAGCATCTTTATAAGAAAGCAAATCCCCCACCCTCCTTCCAGCCGTCTTCCAGGCCACTCCACCCCTCTTCAACTTTGGCAGTGAAGCTGGAAGAGGCGGGGAGCTGGCCCCACTTCAGTAAACTCACAGGATAAGGAGAGTGAGCCTCGCGCTCGCGAAATCACTTCTGTGAAGTTCCCACGTGCACTCCTTGGGATGAGCCCAGCATGAAATTAAGATGCCACCATCATACTCCCTAGCAATCAACTCAATCCATATACTCCTGGATACCTATTGCAAGCCAGGCGCTGTGCTTAGTTGTAGCCCACCAACGACTGGGACCAAGTTGGATTCTGCCCATTTTAATTGGGTAAACAGACCAGACACAAACTGCTGACCGAGAATGAGAGGCAAAGTCAGGGTAGAAGAGATATAGGAAATGAATGTTCCTGGAGCTAGGGTCATCATTTATATCCAGCATGAGGTTTTGTGCTTTAAATAGTAAAGGAGGCTGTTTTTCAGTATATTCACCTAGTTTTATTTAGTTAGTTAGTTGAAAAGGAGCAATACCTTTATTTTACTTGTTTTTATGTGGTTCTGAGGATTGAACTCAGCGCCTCACATGTGAGAGGCAAGCGCTCTGACTCTGAGCTACGCCCTCAGACCAGTATATTCACTTATTTACTCATACTATACACATTTATTGAGTTCCCAACAAGTGTGGTGGCGGGGAAGAAGTGAAAAAACAGCCTACTTTTGTTCTATCTCAGAAAAAGTTCAAAGGTCAAAACATCCAGAGATTTTTAAAGGGGTCTTAAGCCCGAATTTCAATTTCAATTGATGAAGAGAAAAGGAAAAGCTATTAAAATTAAATAAATATTATTAAGTCATATTTTTTAAAAATAAACAATACCAACAACAAAACACCAAATACCCCCACCATCACCACCCCCCACACACAAAGAACAAAGGTCATAAAAGCTAGAAACAGGAAAGAATTTCTGTGGAGGATTACAAATGTCTTGTTAGGATGATTGAGCCAGGTTCTGCCGAAAAGGGCAAAGCTGTGCTTGGTGGGGAGGTTTACCTAACATGTTCTGTGAGGGATACCTCCAGCACCAGGCTTGAAGAAGGAATTAGTACACCAGGAATCAGTGATAGGCAACATTAGCTGAATGAAGTCTTTAAACAATACTCAAAATAGATGTAGATTATCCCACTATGACATACAAGAACACTGAAACTCAATGGTTAAGGAGCCTAGGACTGGAACCAGGTCCTAGAGGGGAGTACAACAACACGATTTCAGTTTGGGGAGAACGCTAACCCAGCCACATACTCTAAACCCCAAAGAATTTGATCATCTAATAGCCACACTTTATTTTTAATTAGTTGAAGAAACTAAGACCCAGAAAAATTTAATGAAGTGTCTAATGTCTCTTAAGAGGCAGATGAATTGGTTCCTACCTCAAAGTGGTTAGAGAAGAGCAAGCTGCTTCTCTACTCTTTAAATAACGAGGCAATAGAAGAAAACAAAAATTTAAAGTTAATTATAGGGCAGTTAAGTATAAAATTTTTAAAAAGGGTGAAAGTCTAAAAGGAGGAAGACCATCCAAGAAGATACTGCCATAAACTGTGTAAGATGGAAAAAATTCTAGTGCTATAAATGTACATAGATAGTGGAGAAAAGCCCAAAAAGAGAAGGAAAGCATTGTTTGTGCTCATATAATATGAAGAGACAGCATCTCCCCAGAGCATCTCCATACCAGTGGGCCAACAGATCCTTTTATCAGCCCCCAGCCTTAAATGTTAGCATATAGCACAGTTTTGCCGGTTGTTCAGTTTTTGCTTTACAACCTGTAGGTATTTTAAATCCTCGCAATCAATATACCTCATCCATAGTTTAAAGAATGACTGGATACCAAGGAAGCGCTCTCATTATCCATTGAAGACCAAGTTCTCTTGACAAAATGTAGGAAGGCTACTTAAAGCAGATGCTTTACTTCTTAACAGTTTAATAACCTCACTATGATACAAGGCCTGAGAAATGTCACACTCCTCAGGTCTTGGGATCCAAATGAGGTATCAGAAGACCACAGCCACCACTGATGACTCTTGTCTCACCTCAGTGCCTATCCTACCACAACCCCTGCTCTAGACCACAAGACCATCCACAACTTGCAGCAGGAGACAGATCTGGCCACCACAAGCTGACCTTGAAAGAATGGTTTCATGGAACATGGGAATACATGATGCTCAGGCTGGCTCTCACTCCCTCAGTTGATCTTGGTAGTACTTATTCTCCATTGACTGCTCTCTATGTTCGGATCCCACCCACCCCCAGTCCTCACTTTTCTTCTTGTCTCTTTTTATCCAGTATTTTCTCCTAGACCCCATTATTTCAATAACACTGTTTATAATACCCTACACTTTTAATCCTTTGGTCTCCCATCATGACTCAATTCAACATGAACCCAGATAACTGCTTTGGTGCCTGCCCTATAGGAGCAAACGCTGCAGGGTAAAGCCACAGAACAGGACAGGTAAGCATTGCCAAAACATCCTCTTCACCACCCTCAAGAGGGATGCCCAACACTGCCCAACTGTAGATTCTGCATCCACTCCCTCTCACATCATCCCACCCATTTCCCCCCAAATCTTCTCCACTATCTCCAAATCTCCAACTCTTCCTTTGTCGTTCCCCTTTTCAGAAACAGAGCTCCAGCTACTCAGAACCAAATCAGTTGAATGGGAACAGTTTCTACTTCTGTGTTTTTCTATCATCCTGCCCTTCTGCTAAATGTTGTCTTTTTCTGGGTCTAATCCTCTCTTGCCTTCAACTTATAAATAAGCGTTCTCCAAATTTTCCCTTCCTTGAATCGTATATTCAACGACTTCTTACAAACCAGATGCCACCTAGGTCAGGGGAATCGGGAGGGAAGGACAACGCCTTCAAAGCTCATGTTCCCGCACAGCCAGGAGAAGTGAGAGTTTCGAGAAAGAAGCCATGCTCAGCCATGTCCCATCGTGTGTGAGGACGAGGAGGAAAAGGACTGAACAATGCTCCATGGTATGACAGCATGAAGGTCACTGGGCCAGAGCAGGTTCTGTTTGCGTAGAGTGTTGGGAGTCAAATTCTGACTGGGGTGGACTGGGGATTAAATAGGAAGAGAGGAGAGCTACAGGGAGTAAAATCAAAACTTTCAAAAAAAAATATGGTTGTGGTGGGAAGGAGGAGTATATTCATTGAAGGAGGGTTAATTTCTTTGTTTTATACACGGGGGAGGCTCAAATATGTTTGAATATTGACAAGATTTGGTTTATAGGAAGTTGTACAAACTCCCAATAAAAATCCATAGTCTTACATGTAGCTCTTTAATAGATAATAAAATGTAACAAAAACTTCCCTTCTTCTAAAAAAAAAAAAAACAGGATGAAGGTTGTTCTAGAGCCAGTTATGTTCCTCATCAACATGTCAGTGTCCCCAATGAGGAGAAAACAAGAAGAATATAACTTTTATATTCAGAAAGTTCACCACAATACACATTATGTTTCTTACTAAATATTTAGAAACATAGGGAGGAAGGAGATCCACAGTCTTGTTACCCAAATTTAAGATTAAATTATTTCTAGTGAGCATATCATTTTATATTATCATTAGATGATAATATAAGATGTTCGGTAAGAAAGGAATTTTCTGATAACTGGCTCGAATCCTGCTTTATTCCCCTTTTGCTCTTTAACTAGCTGGAAATGCCCTTCTTGTCAGCCTTTATTTGTCTCAGTAGACAAGCAAAACGCAGAGCAAAGCTATTCAGCGAAGCAAAATGTTCATTTTTGACAAGCTGAATGTCACATACTTTGTTCAAAGAAAATATACATACCTGAGTTATATGGTTATAAGTCTCCTCCCATGAGTGAAGCTGTTTCAACAATATCCCAGTCCACAGAGACATGTGGCTTCAACTATTACAAACTGTTAAATTATGTGCATAATAAAAAAATGATAGGAAACATAAAGTAGTATGTTTACATCCCACAAATATGACTCAAAACCATATTTCAAGAAAGTAAATACTGGAAACCAGCAGTTTTACTTACTTTCTGCCCCAGTTTAATCTCTGTTCTAATTCTGTCTTTTAAACAAATATACAGATTTTTCTTTAGCCTTAGCTACTGTATTTCTTGATTTATAAATTGAAAGCATACAGGTTAGCTAATATTAGATACACATAGTTCTATGAATTAACATTTAGATCAAAGTATTCTAAGCTACCTTTGCTTCCATCTAAGGGAAAACAGTGTCTCCTGACCTTATCAGCAGGCTTATCTTTCTATTCTCTAACACTGAGTTCCTGAGAAGTATTTGAGCTCACTGCAATTTCCTGGCACCCATCAAACTGCATGGATGATAGTGTGTTAGTAATGTGCATACTTAATCTCTTCATGTTGGCTTGCAGGAGTCTCAAGTATAAAATGTGACAGCATTTGTTTTTCTTACCACATAAAAAATGACATCACAAACCGTTAAGAGGTTAAACCATATATTATGCCTTCATTTAAGAATCACTGTTCACATCCTATGGTTGCCCAGCAGGAACCGAATCTAACACACTTAACATTCTTGAGTCTAATAACATATATAAGCTTCTCTGGGTGAGGCCCATTGGGTGGGGTTTTATCACAGAAAATCTTATATAATAATAACCTTTTTGAAAAATTGTCATTCTTTCTCCACATGTTAAAGGGTGGCAAAAGGCAACAGAGATAATGAAGGATTCAAATTACATTTAGAACAGACATATTAATTCTGTTCAGAAGTCAAAAGACCTCAGAAACTTTTACCTGAACTTGGCTACAATTTTTTCTTAATTCAGTTTGTCAACAACAATGTTCAGTGTCTGTTTTCTGTTAGCCATTCTGAAAAAATATTTTCTAAAAGTATGATCCCTGTTTTTTCAAAACAGATAATTTTCACAAAATACACTTATGAAAGAAATTTATATCTTCAAAATACTTGTGGTCTATTATTGTATAAGCCCTTAGAGAGCACAGTATCCTGGTGCAGTCATTTTTGTATCAGTACCTACCACATAGTGTGCACTAAATAAATGTTTGATAAATGACACCAAACATTTGTTCTAATGCAAACCACATTGATGAGCTAATGAGAGAATGAAACACTCATTCTGTGTATATGCCTAGATTCCTAAAGGTGATGTAGGAATATTTTGATGATCATAGCCATTACTTCCCCAAAGAAGTAATGTGGGGGTTGAGGATGTGGCTCAAGCGGTAGTGCACTCGCCTGGCATGCTCGGGGTGCTGGGTTCGATTCTCAGCACTACATAAAAATAAAATAAAGATGTTGTGTCCACCGAAAACTAAAAAATAAATATTAAAAAAATTCCCCCCCTCTCTCTTTAAAAAAAAGAAGTAATGTGGTAAACTGTAAGATAAAATCTAAAATATTATACAGAAAATAGTAGTGCAAAGTAGGTAAATCTCAGTTAATTCAATGTGCAACATAGGGGTTTTTCTCACAGAAGAGAATGCGATTTTAAAATCTATTGCTTTTGTATTTTGGTATGTTTTGCTTCTCAATATCTCATACAGTAGCAGTTTATGTTCTCTCTGCTCCCAAGCATCCTAGGAAACTGGTGGATGAAGTGCAGTATGTACTCTAAGCTCAGCACCTGAAGTTCCTTGACTGTATCTCTAAACATCCAGAATAACTCCTGAGACCTGGATTTCCATGGCTTATAAAAACCACCTTAGCAAATACAATAAAAGCAAATAACTATCCTCTTAGCAATGATTCACTAGTCACTTATGACTGGATCGTGAGAATTCCTGTTTATCATAATCACCTTTTGCTTGTTATTTGAAATCAGTGCCCAAACAAAAGGAAAATGAACGAAGTCATAGCCTCACTTTTTCCAGAGGCATCTATAGAAAGCAGTGGTATATATTATACTGCTGTTCATTTATTTTGAAATATCATCTTGTATATGTGGATTATTTTTATTTTTTGTTAGTTATAGATGGACACAATACCTTTGTTTTATTTATTTTTATGTGGTGCTGAGGATCAAACCCAGTGCCTCATACGTACTAGGCAAGTATTCTATCACTAAGCTGCAACCCCAGCTCCTGGTATGATTTTTCTAGAAAAGTCAGAACTTCAACACTGAGTCAGTACATTGTACTGGGAAATTATACAACGAGGATGAAGACATGAGAACACTGAGTTTGTTTATTTGGTTTCTTCACATGAACAACTTAAGACAATTTCTCATAGAACAGAATTAAAACAAATTGTGATATGAGGCATAACATGAAAGTATTTGTTACTTTGAGCTCCAATTAATGACTAATCTATTTTTACCTATTCTATTGTTTTACATATCCTTATGTGTCCTTCCTATTCAAAGACACAGCTACAGATGATCTCACATCCACAGAGAAGAATGTGAATGTAGAGTTTGGAGCTTAACTTACAGTTTTTCCTAAATGGATGCAATGGAGCATTAAAACAAGAACAACAAAATAGTGGTGAGAAAATGAAATTCAGAAAAATTTTTTGGCAATGATAAATATGGTCATGTTATAAAAGACACTGTTGGCCATTCTTTATAAGATTAAAAACTAAAGCATGAAAAATACTTTGTAAATTGTAAAGCACTATTAAAAACATTTATTCACTATTCAGTGATACACTGATATATTCCAGAAGAATTCAAGGCAGCTATTAAAGAAACATTTAAAAATATACATCATGATATTTATTAGAGGACTGAGGTTGTAGTTCAGTGGTTGAGTGCTTGCCTCGCACGCAAGAGGCACTGGGTTCGATCCATATCACCACATAAAAAAATAAGTAAATAAAACAAAGATATTGTGTCCATATATAACTAAAAATGTATTAAAAAGATGTTTATTAGAAATAGGTGAGAATAGTAGCATTCTCTGGTAGTAGGGGCCAAGTGTGGAAATATTGGGATACTTCAAGTTCTTTGCTTTTTGATATTCTTTTAATGTTGTTCATTAAAGCATGCATTGAATTTATAACTAAATAAATCAATAAAGATACTCAATTTTGGAAAAAAAGTTGGATGAGAAATAAGAATAAGGATATAACCTTAAATATGAATCAAGGATGAATATACTACAAATGCACATCCCATAAAGAACTATGGCTACAAATTTGGCTCTTGATTTTCAAAGAGTCATGAAACCTGATAGATTACAATGGCCACAGTGCGGGGAAAATCAGACTAGTTACATTCATAAGACATTATGAACCTTGAAAAAATTCAGAAGAGCTTCAGAGTTGTCTTTTTATCTTGTCTCATAGATTTTATCATCTATGTGCTAAAGTTTATTAATACATATAATAGTTTTTAACAGAATATGATACAGTTAAACAATTTAGAAAGGAAACTATAATTGTCATTCCTTGGTATCTACCACTTGCAAGCAAAATTTCCAGAACATGTATTTTCCCTTTTTTGAAATTAATTTATTTATTTATTCTAATTAGTTATAAATAACAGCAGAATGCATTTTGATTCATAGTACACAAGTGGAGCACAATTTTTCATTTCTCTTGTTATACACAAAGTAGAGTCATACCATTCATGTCATCAAACATGTACCTAGGATAAAGATATCCTTCTCATTCCACCATCTTTCCTACCCCCATGTCCCCTCCTTTCCCCCTCCCTCCTCTTTGCCCTATCCAAAGTTCCTCCATTCCTCCCATGCCTACCCTCCAGGTATTTTCCCCTTTAAATTGCACATTTAAATTTTCAAAGACAAGACAAGACATGAAGGGGAACATAAGGAGAAATTCAGGATTGAAGCTGGGAGAAGTGTGCCAATGGGAATTGCAAATTGTTACCTGGATTTAGGTCCAGGTGATGGGGAGAGGAGAAGGGCCTCTTCCCAACCTCAGCTGGCATTTCTATCAGGTTCTGCTCTTGGTGGTGGGATCCCACAGATGTCCTGAATCAGCCAAGGATTAGGGATGGTTAATAGAAACAGCTATTGACGGATAAATCCCTAAATCTTAATAGCCTAAAATAATAGCTCCTTAAGGCAAATAGGTAAACTTTGGTCAACAGCATGGTGACTGAAAATAAGTGAAAAATGCTTTTAAGAAAGTCTAGGGAACATCAGAAAACTGAATATTTCCAGTGAGAGCAATTTGGAGTTGAAAGATGGAAATGCCCATAAATCAGTTACAGTCTAATGGAAATTCTCCAGGAATTTTCATTTCTTCCCCGACAAGAGTAGGTAAAGCATCTTCCCAGGTAAAGTCACACTGTCACATACTATGATGTGATTGCTTGTTTCCTGTGCCCTGACTAGGCAGTAGCTCCATGACAGCAAGAATTGCATATTCTCACCCTCATATTCCAGAGCTCAGAACAGTGCCTGGTACACAATAGATTCTGACTCATGTCCACTGAGGGAGGGGAGAACAGGAGAGAGGAAAGAGAAAAAAATGAAGAAAGAAAAAGCACAAGGACTCATAAAGTCATTAAATTTTAGAAGACTGGCTATAATCTTTCCTTTATAAGAAAGTATATTAATTGGAAAAAGAAAACCACAGAAATGTGATAAATACACATTTAAATGTCTTTATGCTGGGGGAAAAAGATAGAAAGAAAAATATAGCCTAGATTTAAGCTTTTATTTTTCATTTTGTGCCATTATGTGAAATAAATTTAAAACATAAGGAAGGCACATAGACTTAACCTACCAATCTTTATTTATTTAACCATAATATGTAAAAACTTCATTTTGGAAGTAAAAGTGATGTGTGCCTAATTTCATTCTCTTTCAGAAGTTTTTTTTTTTTAAAGCAATTTGTGAGCAAATATACCAAGCAAACAGAGCCTTCAGAAACCCTTGTGCCTCAGATACTGCTACTCAGAGCACATGAATGTATTTATCAACTACATGTGCAAATTATAATGTTGGCTGTGCAAACAGGGCATGTTATTTTAGCCACCTATGGAAGCTTTTCACACTTGAAATCTTTTCAAAGTCTGAAAGAGTCTTATCGGAGATTATAAAGCTCCTTACTAATCATCTGAAGTGAATTGTAGACTTGAGAAAATAAGGTCTGAGGTTTATAGGAGTACCTTATAAAAGGGTAACACTTGTGAATTATTTCAAGAATTTGCTCATTTATGCAATATTTGCACTTTCCTAAATATTTCCACACATATTTCATTTTAACAGGAATCAGTTTTCCATTTCATCTCAGTCCTTAATATCTTAAAGGAAATCAATACACAAACTGAGCAAAAGTTCCAAAGAAATGCTTATAAATTATAACCCTTACCATATTAACATCATCTATATCCAAAACTCAGTCCTTATTGATCTTTCCAATTTGGCAACTGTATATTAATGATTTCATTTAGTTACCATATCCCTCAATTTTATTACAAGCAGCGTTTCTTGCCATTGTTATTCTTCTAATTTTATAACAAATAAGCTCACATTTCCAATTATTTTCTTAGGTTGAAGAAATCCTGAATTTATTCACATTTCAATAAACTGTTTTTTCTTTTGTGATTTTTTTTGTCTTTGAAATTTTAGCATTCAAAGACAAATTCTAACCCAATCTCAACTGTGATCTTGACTTGAATATCCATTTGATGGTTTGATTATCAATGACAATGGCTTCTCTTCAGTCTTCAAGTGAAGTCCTTTCCAATAGAGTGTGGGGATTTGGGAAAATTGGAACCAATAGTTGAGGTGAGAGTTCTGAATTGTCCTTAGATCATCTACATCAGAATCACCTGTCCTGCTGTGAAAAGTGCACATTCCCAGGTCCTATTTAACACCTAAAAATTCCAACGTGTGTGTGTGAGTGTGTGTGTGTGTGTGTGTGTGTGTGTTTTAATAATTTCTAAGCATCTTCCTTCTCTGTTTTAATGTTTTCAAAACAAAAGGGATACACAATCTGAAAAAATGGGTTATGTGATCAATATAGGTCATAGATTCTTCTATACTTCTCAAAATATTTCAATCCAACATGAATTCTCCCAAAAGAGAATAGGGTCCACTGTTTTAGATTCCACTAATGACAGGGAAATTTAGGTCTTCCCTCATGGCATTTCCATTCCCCTAGGCTATCAGAAAGGAATCTGAAATGGACTTTCCAGGAAGAGAGTGTGGAATCTGAAATCTTCTTTCCTTCCAAGATCAGGGTGGCTGCCCAGAGGAAATCCCTCACTTTGGGGAATTACATTCCAGTTGCTAGATATTTGGAAAACATCAGAGTTAACTAGTAAGATGGAGAGTTAGAGAGCAAATGAAGAGGATCTGAACCATAAAAGGTTTCAGCTAGTGGTTTGGGCCCAGTGCCTGGCTTGAAAGGCAAATGTTTTATTACTTGGCCGGATTCCCATTACATGTCACTCCTGATAGCTTGCATTTCCTAGTCCTTTCATACACCAATCTGTAAGGCCTCACATTCCTTTCTCCCATTCAAGAACTAAAGGCAGACTTTTACAGGTACTGGGAAAGTTCTCTCCCTCTATCTAGGAAGGATTGGAAAATGCAAGGTTGGATTAAGAGATCCTCTATGAATTTATTACTGGTTTCTACTGATTTTCCAGGTGAAAATATTCTAAAAAAAAAAAAAAAAATTCCTGATAGTCAAATATCTGGTCCGGGGGATAGTTTTTCTACTTCAGTTACATCTATAAAACAGAGATGATAAATATTGATAGCCTCAAGGGCCAGGCAGATAAACAGGCAAATAGGTCATGTATTAGATAGTAACAAAGTGGCACTATGGCAAAGTGGAGGATCAATATCTATCTGGAAGGAAATTTTAAAAATTGTACCAGTCAAATAAAATAGCAGATTTTAAATACTGCTGACATAGGACCCAGTGTAGTGGTTAGGAGCAATACACTTCAAACTACCTAATATTTCAATCTATGAATGTATTCTAGGATTGTTATATCCAAATATTTTAGCTTCATTTTCATGATAAACAAGCCTGTAATGAAGAGACTGATAGCTAAATCTTTTTTCCAAATCCTTTTGTCCTTCAAAGTTATAAATTTCTTTCAAAGAGTTCTCTACTTCATTTGTTTTTCCCCCTACTACAGACACACCCTCTTATTACACCTCTCAAAGCATTATTTCACTTGTATAGGTGTGTGTGTCCCTTTACTAAAGTGTGAATTCCTTGAGGGATAAAAGCAGAGGGTTTCCAGGACTGTGAGTAGCAGTGAGCTGGATATGCCTGGGCAGCTGATGAAAAGTCACTGAAAGAAAGAAAGAATGAATGAATGACAGAGACCGGGAGAAGAAGAATTAGTAGAAATCCCTGACAGCCAACTCTGTTAGTTGAGAGTTGGCCTTTTATGACAGAGCAAATGGGTCATAAGCTCAAAAATGCTTTAAAAGGAGCCACTAAAGAAGCTGCTAGAGTTCTGTGTTGAAGCCAGTGGAAGTGGTCACCAAGTGTGAGGATGAGGGCCTGCATAACTATAAGAGTACAGGTGGCAGTTTGGCAATCAAAATTGCCTGCTAACTTGCCCAACTGTATAAATTTTAATTTGAAAATTGATCATTTTTACATAATTTAAAAGTAAATTCCATAAGGAAGCCATCCAGGACCCCTGTGAAAAATAAGGGTGAAAAGAAGTTAAGTCACATAAAAGATGGCAACAAAATCCCAGGATGCCTGTTCTGTTCCACTTGGATACAGACATTTTCTTTTAAATGTGAAGTTCCATGAATTGTCTCATTGTGGACCTAGCAAAACTCAAAAGAGTCTATGGGCCTGGATTCTGTTACCTTGTCCCTACTTGAACTTTTTATGTGACATTTGAAAAACCTTCAGCTATTTACTTGTATCTGGGTCTTTAGAATTCAATTGGGAGTCATAGCCTCTACCCTCTTACAGGAGTGTCAAGATTAATGAGAAAATAACAGTGACACACAGAGGTTCTAAGGCATTTGAATCCAGTGAATTCCATTTGAACACTATGGATTACTACTGCTGTATCTCATCATATGTGGACATATTTAATGTGATCATTCGCCTACATGGTCACATGCAGCAAAAATAAGAGGCACAGGTCATAACTTATTACAAATAGGAGGGGAGAATGAAGACTAGCTCTTTATTCATCCACAAAATGTGTGGGAACCAGTGATGGGGAGGATCACTGATACTCTTCTGTTATTCTGTTTGTGAACATTTCATTATAGCCTGTTAGTTCCTGAAAGCCTGTATTGCTTTAATCTCTCCAAGAGTAACTGCAGTTTTGTGGGATGAGAGCAAGCTAGAATGTTCTTAGATACCGGCAGTCCTTTAACCACTTTGTTCACTAAAGCTTTAATTACTTCAACTGAATCATTTTTGGTCAATGTAAATTTTTTTTTATCTTAAAAATATTATTCTGGGTTGCAGTTGTAGCTGTAGTAGAGTGCTTACCTCGCACATGTGAGGTGCTAAGTTCGATCCTCAGCACCAAATAAAAATAAATAAATGTATTACTAAAAAACAATTTTAAAAATATTATTCTGTGATTGTCTAAATAAATCCAAAATAAAATTGTTTATAAGTTACAGGTACAACATTGACATCCGTTAAAAATAAATATTTTTTTATAACTTTCAATCAACCAGAAAAAAAAACTTACCTTCATGAGAAACAGAGCATGATTTCTATCCATGTGTACAATGCAGGTGCCAGAATTCAGTCAGAATAGAGACATGCAATGTAATAGTCATATAGCTATGACATTCTAAAAGGAATAAAAATCATAGTTATTCAGTAATCCCTTCAGGATTAGCATTAACAGTAATCTGGGCAGGAGTCTTTAATACCCAAATAGTTGGCTCTCTGAAGTTTTCGAACGAAAGAGTGCTTTGTATTTCAGGCAGATTTACAGCCATCCCCTGGGCATTAGGACCAAAATTCCTGTTCAAATATTTATGTGTCATTTTATCAGATCAGATTTTTAATTCACAGCATACTTTCATACTTGACTAGAGTTCAAAATAGACCCTTTTGAGTAAACAGTAAATATTTTCATATCTAAAAGTTTGAAAAATTACAACATTATGTTTCCCTTTCTCTGAGGATGATTTAGAAAGAAGTTGATTTGCTTGATTACACCATTCTAAACTAGAATAAGAATTTCTTTCAGAAATTAAACAATTTACATTGTTTAAAAAGTCTCAGGTGGGCTGGGGGTGTAGTTCAGCCACAGAGTGCTTGCTGGTATGCATGAGACCCTGGGTTCCATCCCCAACACTTCAAAAAAAAAAAAAAAACACACACACACACCACTCTCAATTTGATAAGGAGATGACATACTAAGGAAAAAGAAATAAATTCACTACTACAGCTGACATGGTTTTGAAAAGGTAAAAACCTAGGATGCCACATGGAAAAAGAGCATGCCTCTGGCTTTCTCCATCAACAGTGAGTCATGATTTACAGTGCAGGGGGCTAACTCACTGTTGACCTGGTAGAGGCCACTTACTCAATGTTCTTAAAGATGTTCTCCATTGTGAAAAGGAGGAAGGGGGTGGAGCTATCTCTACATATGAACTGTGTTGTAAACCTGAAAACTTGGTCTTAAAAACTGATACATCTTGGATCACTTAAGTCCTGTGTATACCCTGGAAAACTTTCCAACATATCAAACTTCATTGCAATGGCATCTAGTTGTTGTGCTGAAATTTTGAACTTGTGCTCCATCCAGATATCTAAAATATGAGATGAACTCTAAACAACTCTACTTCCCATGTCACATAGACTTTGGATATTTTCTAGTTCTATTTACTATTGATTACTGAGACTGTACTTGACCGAGGACATGGACTCATCACAGCTCCATTTTCATGTCTATCTTGATCAGGGCTAGAGTTTACATTTCAGCATTTAGATTACTGAAATAACCTCTCCCAGCCAAAAAAAAAAAAAAAAAGATATCATGAGAACAACATTATATCTTGGAGCTCAACCCCCATAACCTTACATCAGCAAAAATTGCATCAGCGATACCATTAGTATTGTTTCAATAGTATTAAACTTCTCTAAACATCATGTAATTTGATAGCACAAACATTTCCCAATTCAATACAGTATGATCTCTTAATTCCTGCCTTAAAATAGTATCCTATTCAGGACTTTTTTGAATAGATAGAGGTCACAATTCTGCTTCTAATGTAAACTTATCAAATATTTCCCTATGTTCTTAATTCAATACAGACCATTTAAGTGCCTGCTTGCTTATGTCAGAGACAGGTCTAAGGCCTGAGGACTGAGTGACGATCAACTTGAAGTCATTTCCCTGATGGAACTTATATTTCAACACTGGAGATAGGCAACAAATAAATAACAGAGAGAGAGAGAGAGAAAGAGAGAGAGAGACAGACAGAGACAGAGACAGAGAGACAGAGAGAGAGAGACATAGAGAGAGAGAGACAAAGAGAGACAGACAGAGACAGAGAGAGAGAGACATAGAGAGAGAGAGACAAAGAGAGACAGACAGAGACAGAGAGAGAACACAAGCACAACACCAACAATGCCAGGACTACAAAAGTAATGGAGGGCTGGGGTCGTGGCTCAGTGGTAGAGCACTTGCCTAGCATATGTGAGGTACTGGGTTCGATTCTCAGCATCACATATAAATAAATAAAAGGCCCATCGACAGCTAAAAAATATTAAGGAAAAAAAAAAAGCAATGGAGACAAATGGGCAGGGAGGAAGGTTGAAATTTTTTTCCCCAAAAGACAAACATGGAAATGGGCTAGTGGAGGTAACATTTGAAGAAACCTTCACAAAGTGAGGAAAGAAATCATGGAAGATGTGGGATGGAATGTTCCAGATAAAGGAAAAACAAGTATGAACACCCTGTAAAGCAACCTTGCTTGGTGCCAGTATTAAGAGGCAGTACTGTAAGAGGGGATGATACCATCCAGGGCTCTGCCATTATCAAGGGAATAGTTCTTAAAAAGGGTGAATTTGACCTTGTCATCTTCATTCTCTCTTTCAGTTCTTCTGCTCCTCTGTCATATTTGAAGGAGCCTTCCTCCCCTCCCAAACATGAAGTGGATATCAGGGCCCTCACTAGACCCCAGATCCCAGACTTGCTGTTATAATCATGGACTTCCTAACCTCCAGAACAGTGAGAAATGCACTTCCAGGATTTATAAATCACCATGTCGGAAGTCTGCTACAGTAGCACCCAGGGAATAAGACACCAGGGACCAAGTTATCCGGGGCCTAGAGGTCATAGTAAGCAATCTAGATTTTACTGAGTACTGTGAGAAGTCATTGTGAATCCTAGGAAAAGTGGTATGGCCTGATTTACATTAAAATGCTCACTGGAAGCACAGGAAGAAGGGTCACTTCATGGAACAGAGATAAGAGAAGTCTACTTAGGGGTCCAACCACCAGATGGAGATGGCTTGGGCCAGGTGACAGCAGGGGAGGTGGGGAAAAGTGACTAGATGCAGGGTATATTTTGATGACAGAGTCTAAGATTTGTGAATGAATTGTCTGTAGGGTCTGAGGGAAGGCGATATACCAAAGATAATTCTAGTTCTTAGGTCTGAGTGACTTACTAAGAGGAAAAAAGGAAAATGCAGGTTAGCAGACAAAGATTAAGAGTCTTTTTGGGTGTGTAAAATGTGAGATTACTATCATAGACACTGATGTGGAGAAGTAAACTTGGCAGCTGGCACACGTGTTTTCTATTGCTGAGTAACAAATCCCCACAAACATAACAGTTTGAAACAGCACCTGCTTATTATCTCACAGATTCTGTGAGTTGGAGTTCCAGGGATGGGATGGCTGGGTCATATGCTTAGGGTCTCACCAGACAGAAGTCAAGGGATCAGCCAGGGATGTGATTTTTATCTTAGGCTTGGGATCCTCTTCCAGACTCACTAGCTGCTGGCAGAATTCATTTCCTTGCAGCTGTGTGACTGAGGTCCCCATTTTCCTGCTGGCTGTCATACAGGGACTGCTCTTGGCTCTAAGAGGCTGCTCACAACTCCTTGCCATGTGACTCGCATGGACAGTCCACACCATAGCTGTTTATTTTCTTCCAGGCTAGCAGAAGTACATCTCTCTGGTGTTTCACCTTCTTTTAAATGCTTACCTGATTGTCTGGTGCACTCAAGATAATCTCCTTTGGGTTATCTCAAAGTCATCTGATTAGTAACTTAACTGCAGGAGTGATATTACATCATATTCACAAGTTCCACCCATAATTAAGGAGAGGAGACTGTAGAGGGCGTGTATATTAAAGGACAAGACTCTTGGAGGTCATATTAGAATAGCTGGTTATATGAATTGGTTACATAAGACCAGAATTCAGCGGCAATTCAGGGCTGGTAGATTGGATAAAATATCCCAGAGAAACTGCAGATGAAAAAAATGATGTGAATATTAAAAAGTTATACCTAATACTTGTTAAGTATGTTCTCCATGCCAGCCATCCTTCTAGGTGATTTACAAATATTACTCATTTAAATCTTGCAATAATTAATAAGGCTTTGCAGTGCCCACAATTTCACAGATAAAAGTACTGAGGCACAGAGAGTTTACTTCACTTGCCCAACCTCATGGTTATTTAATTAATCGAGCCAGAATTTGAACCCAGGCAATCTAGTTCTAGAATCTATACTGTTTTTTTGTGTTTTGTTTTGTTTTACACTCGGGATTGAACCCACAGGTACTTAACCACTGAGCCACATCTCCAGCCCTTTTATTTTTCTTTTGAGAAGGGTTTCACTAAATTGTTTAGGCCCTTGCTAATTTGCTGAGGGTGGCCCAGAATCTGTACTATTAATCACTAGTTAATATTGCATCCTTGAAGAAGAGATGTAGGAAAGAACTGATACCTGAAGTTTCAACTTTTCCAATGTCTGGGAAAAAAAAGTGCTGACAAAGGAGAAGGTGAACAAGCAGACTTTGAAGCAAAAGATTAAATTTGGTTTTACAAAGACCAAATGCAGAAAGCATCATGAGAAGAAGCATGTTGGGTTTTTTGGGTCCAACATTAGTATTTGGAGGAAAGTGCCCGTTCTCTTATGCATGAAGGCATACCAATATAATCCCATCTGTTTTACTCAGCTTTTCACTGCTATGACTAAAAGACCTGACAAGAATATTAGAGGAGGAAAAGTTTATTTGGAGGCTCGCCGTTTCAGAGGTCTCAGTCCATAGATGGTCAACTCCATTCCTCGGAGCTTGAGGTGAGGCTGAACATCATGGTAGAAGAGGTAGAAGAGTGTGGTGGAAGAAAGCAACTGACATCACGTGAGGAAACAGAGAGACTAAACTAAACAAGGACAATATATAAACCCCAAAGGCACACCCCCAGGCACCTACCTCCTTCAGCCCACCCTATCTGCCTGAAGTTACCACTCAGTTAATCTATCATGGGATTCATTCACTGGTTGGGTTAAGGCTCTCATAACCCAATCATTTCACCTCTAAACCTTCTTACATTTTCTCACACAAGATCTTTGTGGAGACACCTCACATCTTAACCATAACATCATCACTAGTGCATTCACTCAGTGACTATATAGTTTGCCTAATTGTGGCTGGGGGTACCTCAGTGACCAAGATAAACAATTCCTCTGCTTGAGGGGTTTACATCATAGAAGGGGAAAGGGATTAGCAACAAACATGCAAATAAATGCTGTCTATAAAACCTCATTATAGATGGGCTGGGAAGAAAATTAAGCTGAATTCACAGTGAGTGACTATCAACCTTTGCTTTTCCCAGGGCTACCATAATAAAATATGCAGGTTAGGACACATAGACAATGGGAACTTATCCTCTCACAGTTCTGAAGACTAGATGTTCAAGATCAAGATGCCTTTGAAGCTGGTTTCTGGTGAGACTTTGTCTTACATTGGGCTACTGTGACAAAATAACTTAGACTGGGTACTTTATAAACAATAGGAAATTATTGTTTGGTTCTGGAAATTGGGAAGACCAAGATCAAAGTACCGACTGATTCTGAAGCTGTTGAGAGTTACAATTTTTTGTTACATAGATGGTGGCTTCCATATGTCCTCACATGGCAGAAGGAGCAAATAAATCCCTCCAGCCTTTTTTATAAGGGCACTTATAGATTCCTCATGATCTAGTCACTGCTTACAGATTCTACCTCTTAATACTATTGCTTTTAGAGTTTAACATACTAATTTTGGGGAGATGAATACAAATATTCAGGCCCTAGCAAGCCTTTTTTCCTGATTTGTAGAGAGTGCACTTCTCACTGTGGCTTCACAGGGCCTCTTCTCTATTCATACAGGGAAAAGAAAGCACGGGAATCTCTTCATTTTCTTATAAGGCCCTAGTCCCCAAGAGTAGAACACCACCCTATGACCTCATTTAATCTTTATTACTTTCCTAAAGACCCTACCTACAAATACAATCACATATGGAGCTTAGGGCTTCAACACATAAGTTTGGGGTTGGTGGGAAATTAATTTAGTTTATGACATATTTCTACCCTTAAAATAACTTCCTTACACAAGGAGGGAAAAAAAAGTGAGTCCTTATATAGGAACCTTAGGAAAAAATAGCAAAAAAAAATCACTTTTCTTCTATAATATTAAATAATATGGTTGATTAAAATAATCAAGCTCCTTTTTTTTCCAGTACTGGGTATTGAACCCAGGGGTGCTAAACAACTGAGCCACATCCCCAGCCTTTTTTTGTACTTTATTTAAGACAGGTCTCACTGAGTTGGATAGAGCCTCACTAAGTTGCTGAGGCTGTCTTTGAACTCACAATCCTTCTGCATCAGTAATTAAGCTGTTAAAGATATATAAGCCTCATCATTTGGCACTTACTGGAGAATCTGTGAAATGGTTGAATTAATGAATTTAAAATGATCAAATTACTATTTTTTATTTTAAATGAAGTGAATATCTACAACATTCACTTATATATATTTCCACAGAAGTTAAACATAATTATTTCCATCCCATAATAGGTAATTACTAGATTTGGAAATCATGGAGCTTCCATGATGGGGTACTTGTACTGGTTAACCCTCCCCCTTGGCCTTTAAGTAGCCAATTATAAGTCACAGTAGCCTCTAACACACAACTGCCGCTGGGTAAGCTAGTTAACCAAGGACAAGCAATCTAAACGGTGGTCACACGTGAGGAGGCCCTGGGTTCAATTCCTAATACACCCTGGGGAAAAAAAAAGCACCTGATAAGGCACAGAAGAGGAAGTCTAATGCAAAAGGCTGAGCTGGACCAGCCCTATTCCTTCTGGTAGAGATTAGAAATGAGCCATAGGAACTGAAGTTGAAAGAAAGCAGAGGAACTATGAAGTAGAATCAAGGGAAACAGGTGATATACCAAGCTGTTGTGAGAGATTTTAAGTATTCAGAATCTATAACTTAGAGAAATTACATAGATGAGAGAGTGAGTAGGAAAAGTCCCTCAAAAAGAGATAATTCCCCAAATTAGTGCCAAGATAGTGCCCCTTAACTCAGACACAGTGCAGAGGGAAGGAAGACTAGTCAGGGGGAAAAAATGGACTCACTGCAGGCTAATGACTGTTTTCATACCTCACTATTGGAAGTCAGGCAGCTAAACTGATTAGAGAGGAAATTTATCACCTCCCACTGTGCTTGTCCTTTGCTTATGTCTCTATATGGTGCAGTAAGGAAAAAGGTCAGGTAGAAACATATGAGATCCCCAATCTGTACAGCTGATTCCTCACTCTAGCATCAAAAAATAAATTCAAACCACCTAGAGTTGGCAAGGTAGACAAATGTGAGTCCTGTGTGTTCATAGACGACCTACAACAGGTGACCCTCACTCTACCTGTTGTGGGTATTCCATGGCCACTCATTAAGAAGGGTAGGAAAATTCTCTTCTGAAACCTCTCTACAGCCCTTGTCTTTTTAACCACTCATCTGCTCATCCGTTCCATGAAACACACACCTTCTAAGTCCTACGTTCTGTTGGCATTCTGTGCTCCATTTCTATTGCCAGAATGGAAATGTTTGTACTCCTGAGAATGGAGAGAAGGAAGTCTATTAAGGCACTTAGATTCAGGATAAGATATCTGAAGAAAAAGAGGACATTAGGCAGAAGGGGATTCTCTTTCCCATATAGTTTTTACATCTATTGTACCAAAAGGCCTCTTTCTCTAATTTGAACTAAGTAACAAAAAGCCATCTCAAAGGTATGGGCACCAGACTTGGATTCTGTTAGCTTCTCAACTCATTCCAACAAATTACTTTTTTATTAAGGTTAATGATGAACATCTCTGTTCTTTGCAACTCAAAGAGCCCATATAAACCAAAGTACTCAACCATCTTTAACCATGAATAAATACAAATAAGTAACAGTTGAGAATGAATGGATGCAGTTAACAGATTTACTGAAGAATCTTATATATACACTAACATCCTCTGAAATTGCTTATTAATAATTTTCTTCATAAAGCACTTCTTTACAATTAACACAAAAGGTCAATATCCATATTACTTTTGAGTATAATATAATCTGAATTATTGAGATTTTATTATATTCTCGACTATCAATGTATCAGTTATCTTTTTGTTGCAGTGACCAAAATACTTGACAAGAACAACTTAATGGAGGAAAAGTTTATTTTAACTCACAGTTTCAGAGGTTTAGTCCATTGGCTGAGTCCACTGCTCAGGGCCCAAGGTGAGACCAAACATCATGGTGGGAAGGCTGAAGAGACCTGGTAGAGAAGTGCTGCTCTGCTCAAGGTGGCTAGAAAGCAGAGAGGGCAAGGGGAAGGGGCTGCAGGGAAGATGAACTTTCAGGACACGCCCCCAGGGACCTACCTTCTCCAGTCATGCCCCACCTGCCTACCATTACATCCCACTTAATCCATTCAAACTTGGTGGACTGATTAGGCTATAGCTCTCAATCCAATCATTTCACCCTGAACATTCCTGCATTAACATAGGTGTTTGTGGGGATAAGGCATATCCAAATCATAACAATCAACTACTACTGATTGTTGAAAGTATTTTTGGTCAATGGGATATCTACATGCAAAAGGATTAAGTTGGGCCACCAAAAAAATGGTGCTTCACAACAAATAGAAAACTAACTAAAAATGGAAATTAAAAGACATATATCTAAGAATTAGATCTATACAACTCTTAAAGAAAACATAGGTGTAAATGTTGGTGATGTTGGTTTAGGTGATTTTTCCTTAAACATGACAATGAAAGCACTAGCAACAGAAAGAAAAACTAGATACACTGGAATTCATTGAAATTTAAAAACTTTTGTGCTTCAAAGGACATCATCAAGAAAGTGGAAATGAAACTCACATATTAAAATATTTAAAAATCATATAACTGATTTATATAATATATGAATTTATAATATAATAAGAATTTATAATATATGAAGAACTCTTAAAAATAAATAATAAAATGACAAGCCAATTTATAAATGACGAAAGGATTTTAACAGACATTTTACCAAAGAAGAAATGGACAACGAGTATACGAAAAGATGCTCAGTATCATTTAGTAAATTCAAGTCAAAACCAAAATGAGATAATCCTTCACATGCACACCAGAATGGCTGTAATAAAAATGTTAGGTAATAGCAAGGGTTGATAAGGAGAATTGAACCATCATCGCTTGTAGGGTTATAAAATGGTGCAGTTGCTTTGGAAAACAGTTTGGTGGTTCTTTAAAAAGCTAGAGTTATCATTTCACCCAGTGGTTTATCATCTCAAAAAGAAATCCAGGCCCATTACATTTACTTTACAGACCCTTCTCTTTCAAGGCCATACGAAAAGCTAATCTCCTTTGTCTCTATGAATTTGCCTCCTCTGGATATTTTATACTATTAGAATCACACATACTGTTTTGTGTCAATATAAACTCTTAAGTTTGTACCCAAGGGAACTGAATATCTATATTCATGTAAAAACTTGTATATAAAGGTTTATAGCAGTATTATCTATAATCATTATCTATAATAGCTGCAGAGTAGAAATACGCAAAAGATTGTTAAACTGTTGAACAAATACACAAGGTGGTCTATCCACACAATGGCCTATTATTCTGCCATAAAAAGGAATGACGTATTGACCTATGGTACAACATGAATGAACCTTGAGAATGTTATGCTAAAGGAAAGGAACCAGACATCCCTGAGGAAGATGGCATGGAGAATGAATGTTAAAGAGCATGAGGTTTCTTTCTAAAGTGATAAAAATGTTCTAAAATTAGGGAGTGATGATGATTGCACAGCATTATTACTGCTGACTTATTCATTTTGAAAAAGTAAATCTTATGATATGCAAATTATGTATCAATAAACTATTTCTTCTTTAATTTTTTTACATAGTAGTAGGTTGGCATAATTACCCAGCCACATTGTAATCTTATACTTAATTTTTATAATTTATTTAGTTATTCAACAAGCATTGATTAAGAACCTGATATTTATAGGCAATTTGCTAGGTACTAGGAATAGAGAATTCAACTGAATGACCCTAAGGAATTAATAGACTAGCAGAACTAATATGAACATTAAAATATAGCTATAATAATATATGATATGTTTTATAAAACAGAATGACAGATTTACAGAGTATTAGCTCAGAATCTAATCTATAACAAAAAAGTATCTTGAGGGCTGGGGCTGTAGCTCATTGGTAGAGCACCCACCTCACACATGTGAGGCACGGGTTCAATCCTTAGCACCACATAAAAATAAATAAAGACATTGTGTCCAACTACAACTAAAAAAAAAATATTTTTAAAAAAAGTATCTTGAAATTAATTCCTTTACCTTCCCTGCCTTACTCTTTGGAGATTAAGCAGTCTATTGTCAGGATGTCACAGAAAAGGAAGAGCAACAAGAAACCTGTTTCGAGAAGGGTGCAGTGGCACAAGCCTGTGATCCCAGCTATTCTCTAAAGATCACAGGTGCTCACCTGTAATCCCAGCTACTCACCTGTAATCCCAGCTACTCAGGAGGCTGAAGCAGAAGGATCGAAAGTTTGAGGTCAGTCTTGGCAACTTAGTAAGAATCTCTCTCAAACTAAACTAAAATAAAATAAAAGGCTAGAGATGTAGCTCAGTGGTAGGACACTTGCCTAGCATGCACCAGACCCTGAGCACAAACCCCTAGTACTTCAAAAAATGAAAAACGAAACAGAACAAAAAACTTTTTGCCTGTTCTTACACCGTCAAGAGTGGGTGGTCATGAGGATCACATACAAACTGTCATTTTTAGGCCAAATGGTTACTTCCACCTTAGAAAACATGGCAGTTTTACAAGCACTTTTAGCCAATGAGATTCTGTTTCCTCTTGATTTCACATTCAGATATTTGTCATTAAAACCAACATCCCATGATTTCCTTGCCTTCATCACACCTGAATAGTGGACAAGTAGGTGTCACACTTCCACAAAAGTAGCTTAGACTTGTATCTTGGGTTTTTTGAAAGTAATGCTATTTTCCAAAACCCTTAAGATCTCTCCCACTTATTACCACCCATCTAGAGACATCCAGGTCACACCTTCAGATCAAATGTACCTAACTGTGTTCCCAGAAAGCTGCCTAGAGCTGAGCTGAGTTGAAAGAAATTGGAAAATGGACCACCATCTCTCTCAAACGCATGCCAAATGCATGTGAGAGGTTACCCCAGTATACCTTATTTGTGTCTGTTTTCAGAGGAACACTAACAATGAAAACTTCTGCCAGTAGAACTTACTCTGAAGTGGTTGGCAATGTAACTCTAGTCATTTCCCCCATTTATTTAACCTTAAAAATATTTCCAAAGATTTAAACTATTTCCTGTGCTTCATGGTATGGCTTCCCACACCCCAACAACTTTACATCATCGAGCGAGAATGCACAATGGGGAATGGTCAGAATCTAACGAAGAACAGTTTTATTTCAGCACAGTTGTATGGGTAGCTATTTTTTTTTCCTCTTTATTTCACTCGCTAAGAGATCAGAGCTCAGCTGGCTATGTTCCAGGCAAATATATTTCAGACAGAGCAGCGAGGCATCTAGGTAAGACAAATGCCTTTCCCACCTCCCTCTGACTTATGTTTGCTTATACTATTTCTCTTCCTGCAGGCCAATTGCATTCCAGCAGCAAAATCTGTGTACATTTAATTTAAAAACAAACATTGAGATACTTCTAGATAAAAGACTAAGAATGTGCATAATTGCTTCATCATTTATAAGGACTTTTGCTAATTTTTATGACCCATGTGCCTTGGCCTGAATTATCTTACTAGAACCACATTACTGAATTTGTCTCTTCTAAGGTCACTTATATGTCCATTTTTGTCTAAGCTTCCCTTTAAGAAAGGAAAAGAGAAAGGGAACTAGCCATCCCTGGCATGACCCAGAACAAAGAATCTTCTTAAGAAAGAAAAGGTTACTGTCACCTGTTTCTGGAAACCACATTCAAAGACAAACTGCTCAGTCCAAAGGGAATGCCTGCAGTATCTACTTCAGCCTAGAAAATCCAATAAAATCATTTGGTGCATGTGATAGTAGAAATACAAAGAAAAGAAGACTTGCTGGCAGCCCTCACCAGAGCACCTGTAAACCAGCTGCCTTGTGCCAAGTCACTGCAGCACATGTGGTCTATAATGATGCTACAAATATTCCCATATTCCTTCTGTCCTCATGGGAAGACAAAAAAGAATACTTCCGCCAAGACTGTATCCTAAAACATTAACCTTCATTACAGAGTTATATGGTACCATCTGTGTTGTGGGGATACTCTGGGACTATTTTTCCTTTTTGGTTGTTGTAATGTGTTTTGAATATATAAAAAGTTCATGATCAGAATGAAAAATCGTTTGAATCAAAGTTTAAAAATTATCTTCAAGGCCTGTCATCATCTTTTTCGTTAAGTGTTACTCTCCACAAACTAGTTGATCATAAACTTTGTTAAGTTAAAGGTCTTATCTTAACAATTGCTTCCCCACTAAATATGTGGTATTATATTCAGGTATCTATAGGTAGTGAATAAAATGATTCCACTCAATCATATGTGGCAGCCCAATTGAGCCCGTTCTCCTAGGTTTTCATTTATTGTTAGAAACAAATTCCTCCAAACATGTACATACTGTCTCTATTCCATGTCCACTCTCTCCCTATCTTTTACTAATTAACTATATAAACTTAGTTTAAGTTTTAACCTCTCCACATTTCAGGGGAGTTCAAGTCTCCTATGTTGAGTCAGCGCTTCTTTCTTTCTTTCTTTCTTTCTTTCTTTCTTTCTTTCTTTCTTTCTTTCTTTCTTTCTTTTTGAGGTTATATCAACATTTTATATATTTTTTATTTAATTGATTTTTTAAAATGCATGACAGCAGAATGCATTACAATTCTTATTACACATATACAGCACAATTTTTCGTATCTTTGTATTCAGTATGTTCACACCAATTCAAGTCTTTATACATGTACTTTGTTTTTTTTGTAATACAATTCTTATTACACATATATACCACAATTTTTCATATTGCTGTTTGTATATAAAGTATGTTGACACCCAATTTGTGTCTTCATACATATACTTTGGATAATGATGTCCATCACATTCCACCATCCTTGCTAATCCCCTGCCCCTCCCTTTCTCTCCCACCCTTCTTCCCTATCAAGAATTCATCTATTCCTCCCATGCTTCCCCTCCCTACTCCACTATGAGTCAGCCTCCTTATATCAGCAATAGTAACAAAAACAGCATGGTGCTGGCACCAAAACAGAATGGTAGACCAAAGGTACAGAATAGAGGACACAGAGAATAACCCACAAAATTACGATTATCTTATATTAGACAAAGGTGCCAAAAAATGCATTGGAGTAAAGATAGCATCTTTGACAAATGGTGCTGGGAAAACTGAAAATCCATATGCAACCAAATGGAATTAAACCCCTATCTCTCACCATGCACAAAATTTAACTCAAAATGGATCAAGGACCTAGAAATTAAACCAGAGATTCTGCGTCTAATAGAAGAAAAAGAAGGCCCTAATCTTCATCATGTGGGATTAGGCCCCAATTTCTTTAATAAGACTACTTTAGCGTCAGAATTAAAACCAAGAAACAATATATGGGATGGAATTGAACTAAAAAGTTTCTTCTCAGCAAAAGAAATAATCTATGAGGTGAACAGAGAGCCTACATTCTGGGAGCAAATTTTTACCTCTCACACATCAGAGCACTAATCTCTAGTGTATGTAAAGAACTCAAAAAGCTAAGCACCGAAAAAACAAATAAGCCAATAAACAAATGGGTAAAGGACCTGAACAGACACTTCTCAGAAGAAGATATATAATCAATCAACAAATATATAAAAAAAGCTCATCATTTCTAGCAATCAGAGAAATACAAATCAAAACTACTCTAAGATACCATCTCACCCCAGTAAGAATGGCCGCCATTATGAAGACAAACAACAAGTGTTGGCAAGGATATGGGGGAAAAGGTACACTGGACATTGCTGGTGGGACTGCAAATTGGTGCAGCTGATATGGAAAGCAGTGTGGAGATTCCTTGTAAATCTGGGAATGGAACCACCATTTGACCCAGCTATCCCACTCCTTGGTTTTTACCCAAAGGACTTAAAAACAGCATACTACAGGGACACAGCCACATCAATGTTTATAGCAGCACAATTCACAATAGCTAAACTGTGGAGCCAAACTAGATGCCCTTCAATAGATGAATGGATTAAAAATGTGGTATATATATATATATATATATATATATATATATATATATATATTTTTTTTTTTTTTTTACTCAGCAATAAAAGAGAATAAAATCATGACATTTGCAGGTAAATGGATAGCGTTTGAGAAGATAAGGCTAAGTGAAGTTATCCAACTCCCCCAAAAAACACAAATGCCAAATGTTAGCTCTCCTTTCTTTCTGAGTATATGCCTGAAATGAGCTACAGATTCCCTGGAGCAATCACTGAGGTTTTGTTGATTTGGTCCTTAGGGAGGAAAAAGATTAGTGGCTCTTCAAAATATTAACCCAGAGAAAATAATAGCTGTATTATCCAAATTACAGTAGTTCCTCAGACAGGCTAAACTAAAGCAAGTTCATTTTAAGAAAGACTTGAAAGTACTTTGATAGAATCAACTTCTATGACAAAACAATTGGTTCCTTAATATTTTCATTGCAAACCTGAAAAGCATCTAATGTCAGACTTCCACAATATTCTTCAGTTATGCTTTCCTTTAAACAGAAAATAACCAGCCAGAGCTTATTACCAATTGAGGAAATGGGGTCACATGTATTCTAAAATAAAGAAATGTGCTGCCTCATGCAGAGGAGATATATCTGAGGCAAGCAATAGAAATCTACACAAAGGAGCATGAGCAAAAATGGCTCTGTGTCGGGCCTGAAGCAGAAACACAGCCAGGCCTCATGGAGGCTTAGAAAAGAATTAAACATTTCCAGAATCCAAGCAGCCCTTCCTCTCCCTTCAGGCTGTGTGGCTGCTTTTCTACTCTCTCAGCTTTGTCTATCATCCTCTCTCCCTCTCTTTGGACTAGGCTTTCACTTCTCCCTTAGAGCTCTGCCATTACTGAACTCACTTCCCACACAAGCGTTTCTGTGTTTCTCATTTCAAATCCGTATGCAGGACAGAATCTGTTTGGCCCAGGTTAAGTCAGATGTTTGTTGCTCATCCAACAAGCTAGGGACGGAGGCCAAGGACATGCAGCAGAGGTGGATCTAGTGGAACTTGCATAGGTTCTTCAAGATATCATTGTCAACCTGTTGATCCTCCAGTCAGTACACCCTCTGCCCACACATACAATGCCATGGATGCCCCTGTGTAACATGGACCAACCTTTTCCTAACAGTTTCCAAGTACACTCTCTGAATTCCCAGGGGCAGCAAACTCACAGTCCCTTCCAGTCAACGCCTGCAGAAATGTTGGGACCAAGGCTCTCAGAGTTCACTATCTCCAGATGATGTTTGCTCCTGAGCTCAAATTAACTACTCAGCCAAATGACTGACTAAACAATAAATGTGACTACCATCTGTGAAATCGTGGAGAAGATTGAAGAAGTGTATTGGGCTGGGCACGGTGGCGCATACCTGTAATTCCAGGAGCTCGGGAGGCTAAGGCAAGAGGAGCATGAGTTCAAAGACAGCCTCAGCAAAATGAGGTGCTAAGCAACTCAATGAGACCCTGTCTCTCAATAAAATACAAAAAAAAAGGGGGGGCTGGGGAGGTGGCTCTGTGTTTGAGTAAAAAAAAATAGTGGATTGGTTGAATATATAGTTGATCTTTCTATACTTTATCAGCAAACAGAACAGATGGAGAGTATAAGTGATATTCAAAAATTTCACCCCTATCTATGGAATGCCCCATTTATTGAAGAGAATCAAGCCCAGTGCTGCATACATGCTAGGCAAGCACTTTACCACTGGCTAAAACCTAGAATGACTTTGACCAGTCCTGACAGACACCAGCCTAAACATAGGGAGAAGTCTCAGGAGACCGCTATTTTTTTCCAGGCATTGACCATGTACTTGCTGGACTATGGGGACCACCCAGGTGGGAACCCTACCCCTGTCCTAGGTACCTTTGCCTTTGAGCCTGTATCCGTCATGAAACATCCAAAGTCATATTTCATGACTATGTTGGTATAAAGACAAATACAATCTTGGCTGGATTCATTATTTCATATTTATTATTGTTATGTTCATTTTTTCTTCTCACTTTTAAAAGAAACTAAAACATTGTGTGCTCCTGACTGTAACTTGGCCCTGATAGATCAGTCAGCCCTGGTCCCAGGAGAGAAGCAGAGCCTACTTACCAAATTACATTTCAGCTACACACATGGCCATATTATTGGGTACCAACTAAATTTCAACCCTCAACCTACCTAAACAGCATGTTGTCAGTGAAAGGACTTTACAGCTAAAATTATTTTTACATGTTACTATATATTTACAATTGAGAAAGAAACCACAGCTATATTTTGTATTCTCTATTGGCATAGAGGTATGCATAGGGAATATTTAGGAAGGATATGCACAGATTGGGTACAATGACTCTCACTGGAAGAAGAAGTTGAGGTTATTATAGGGTCAAAGGGGACTTTTCCTTTATTTGGATGTGTTAATTGCTTTACATGAGAATTTATTTCATGTGTTCCTTATGTAACTGAAACATTAAACAGTCAATTAAAGGCTAAGTATACCATCTGGCCCAAGAAGGCTGGAGATAAGCCCAGAAGATCTGCCTTGAAGGGCTGTAATGTTTATAGCTAAATGCTAAGCACAAAGTCCCTAGAGCCAGACTGCCCAGGGCTTGTGTCCCAGCTCTGTCACTGATCACTTACTTGGCCTTCTATCTGGGTTTCCTCTGCTACAAAATGGAAGAAGTAATTGTAATTTACCTTAGAAGGTTATTATAAAGATTAAATGAGTTTAGTATCTGCAAAACTATTGGAAAAGTGCATGGGGCATGTTATACAGTAAGTTTTAGCTGATTTATTATGAATGTTGTCATCAATTATTTTTATTTTTAACAAATTCTCCTAACTGTCCCCTTTGGTAAGTAGTATGAAAGGTGGGAAGCCCCTGCCGTCTCCACACGGGAAGATTTGTTGCAGAGCAATATGTCGGAGAGAAAAAGGCACACCCAGGCACGGAGCGTGGTCAAAGGATGAGTCCCCAAGGTGGCAGTGAAGCTTCATGAGGAGCCGATACTCGGTAACAAGGACAACAGCCATGACTTCAGTCCATTACAGAAACAGGCATGTTCCGTTCTGTACACAGCAAAACACACTGAGGCCTCATTTTGTACCAGGCTGTGCTAGATGCAGAGGGTGCTGAGAAGAATGAAAGGCTCTGTGCATTCCCCAGGACCAGGTCCTCCTGAACGGAAATCCAGAAGAGGATTCCAATCTCTTGCTCAACTCACCCCCTCCACCTTCCTGCTCCTTCCCAAGAGCACCAGTGTGATTGTTGGCAGAATGAATGCCTCCTGGAACTTTATTTTTTATGTCTGAAAAGGAAACTATTCCTTTCCTCACAGAGCTTCCATTTCACTGCCAATAGACAATGGACTATCTGATTGACATGCACTGTTGGCCCTCTGAAAGAAATACAGAGCATATCAAGGTAAAGAATTATGGTGCGAGAAGATCCTTTAAAACAAAACAATTGAGGAAAGGGAGTCTGGGTAGATGAGGTGTTTAATGAGCCTAATGAGGCAACCAGGAGCCCACTGTGTGAGAGAGGAAGAGCATTCAAGCCATGTCTGAGATGACCAGAAGCTCCTTTGGCTAGTATGGTATAAGCCAAGGGGAAATATAGTCAGAGAGAGGTAAGTCGTGGTCAGATGATGTGGATTCAAAGTTAAAATGTAAAACTACTTAAGAGTCTTAAGGTGGGAACAATAGGGTCTGATTTTTTCCCACTCTTCCTCGTAGTTTTGAGAATCAAGAAATTACTAATAAAATATTTTTCTAAAGAGATGCTAGAGTACAATGTGACAGTCATAGAGCTGACACCTCAGAGTTTACAAAGAGCTTTTGTGCTAATTTTTTTCCCCTTGCTCATAGTATACGGTTATTTGAACTACAATTTAAGGTATTATCATTGTCATCTTGTAGATAAAGGAGGAATTGCTTATAAAAGTGTAGGTTCTTACTTCAGCTCATACAGTAAGTATGTGGCTGTTTTGGTCAGGTTTTTTTGTCACTGTGACAGAGATACCTAACAAGAACAACTTAGAGAAGGAAAATCTTATTTTGATTCACCGTTTCAGAGGTTCATTCCTTAGACCGCCAACTCCATTCCTCTGGACTTAAGGTGGGGCAGAGCGTCATGGCAGAAGGGCATGGCAGAGGGAAGTTGCTCAGCCCTTGGCAGCCAGGAAGCATAGACTGAGAGGTGCCAGGGTCATATTACAAAGGCACACCCTCAGCAATCTACTTTCTCTAGCTACACCCTATCTGTCTACAGTTATCACCCAGTATGGCAGTTCTTTCAAATTATTAATTCATTAAAAAGAGATTAACTCACTGATTAGTTATAGCTCTCATAATCTTATCATTTCACCTCCTTCATAAATACAGGAGCTTTGGGGTAACACCTCATATCCAAACTGTAACAGTGGCCAAACTATGATATAATCTGAGTTTCATGGATCTTGTCTTCTTTCTGCTAAAACAGAGCAAGAGAGATGGTATTTCAGTCAGCTTTTTTGCTGCTGTGACTAAAGGACCCAACCAGCACAATTGTAGAGGAGGAAAAGTTTGAGGACTCATAGTTTTAGAGGTCTTAGTCCATAGAAGTCCAGCAACATTCCTTGGGGCTCCAGGTAAGGCTGAATATCATGGAGGAAGAGTGTGGCAGAGGGAAGCAGCTCATATCATGGTGACCAGCAAGCAGAGAAAATAATTCTACTCCAGATACAAATATATACCCAAAGCCATGCCCCAATTCCCACCTCCTCCAGCCACACCCTACGACTTCAGTTACCACTCAGTTAATTCCATCAGGTATTAATTCACTAATTAGATTAAGACTCTCACAGCCCAATCACTTCTCCTCTGAACCTTCTGGCATTGTCTCACATGTGAGCTTTTGGGAGACACCTCACATCAAAACCATAACCAGATGGGGGACAGGTGATGTATTCCTCATTGTGGTTACCATATATTAGGATTTGGAAGAATAAAAATCTGTGTCCATGAGGTGGAAAAATAAGTACAGTTCAGAGATTGTCCAAGAATGTCTTACCCTGTGGTAGGAACAAAAGGAAAGAGGAATAGGCAACCACGGCCCTGGAAACTATGCCAGATTCAGTTAGGCCTGGTCTGATCAGCTGTGTAATTGCTGAATATGCAATCTATAGCCTCCTGTGTGCTGTTCCAACTCATTTCTACAACTGCAGAAAATCTGGAGACGATGTGCATCATGTGTACAATTGGGCTGTGTCTTCTCCAGTCTCTAGCGCGTTGTTTTATTTAGGACATGCCAGAATTTGGCAAGTTTACCTAAATCAACACCAAATTCCAGGAGTTTGAATGCTGACATAAAATCATTTTTGAGTGCTTTAAAAAAACAACACAACTGCTCTTCATTCAAGGAAAATATTAGCATGGAATAACCGAGAGATTGCCTGTGGGAGGGAGTATTTAAAACAGTTCAAAGCTGTGTTCCTTTTCCAAATTACATATATCTACAAGCTCTCAGTAGAACTGATTAAATACTGATGCCTAATAGCATCATACATCAGCAAGAAACCAAGTCCCTGGAATCTTTCCATCACTGCTGCTATGCTGGCTGGCAGTCATGCTGGTTAAACCACACCTCATTGAAGCAAGCTGCATTCTCCAACATAAAACTCTGTGATGTGAAAGCCCTGCTAAATGCTGGGAAGAGTATGGCTAGATGTTCCAAAATACTGATGTGCATCACTGATGGTTTGTAAAGTAATTTGGCGGTTATGTGGAAGAATAATCTTAGCAAATATGGATATCTTAATGAGCATCAAAAAGAATATAATTCATATTTCAATCTCATGATTTTTACAAACATATTTGCTTTGGGAGAAGCTGAAGCTGGTACCATCAGGGTGATTCACCTTAGGCCAATCCCCAAATTAATAGATATAGTATGAAGTGATATCAAGTTATAGTAAGAGAAGGAGGAGGAGAAGGGAGAAGAAGAAGAGGAGGAGGAGGAAGGAGGAAAAGAAGGAGAGGAGAGGAGAAGATAAGGAGGAGAAAAGCTATGATGGCCAGGCACCAATATCTGGCAGTTGGGAATTATTACTGGAGTATGAAGAACATTGAATTGAGAATGGTTAACATAGGCTTATTGGGGAGGTTCAAGCATTGATAACAATGTCTTTGAAGACAGGGACTATGTCTTCTTTAAAATTATATTAGTCTCATATATTGTTGTTATAACAAAGACCTCCACAAAATTTCCATGCCTTTTTAAGCTTCTGGATGATACAAAAAATTCCTTTTCTCATGGCTACTCCACTCCAATCTCTACTTCTGTCATCACGTCTCCCTCTCTAACTCTGGCTCTTTTACCTGCTTCTTTCATTTGCTAAGGATTTTCATGATTACATCGATCCCATCTGGATAAACTCTCTGTGTTGGATTCTAAACTTAATCACAGCTGCAAAGTCTACTTTAAGCTGTGAATAAGAAGGAAAGGCTTGATTTTCCTATCTTGAATAGATGACTTTAAAATCAGGCATGGGGGAACTGCTTTCATCCATTGGCCAACATGCACAACAGGATTCTGTTCTCTAAGAGAAACAAGACAGATGATCCCTACAATCAGGCTTGCTTTCTGCCTGAAGGTATACTGTAGACCATGGAGGAAGATGGACATCCCTGAAGAGCATGGCAGAGTTACAAGAGACAAAGATAAGTCTTTAAGAAAATTAAGGTGACTGGAAATTGCCAGCTGCAGTTCTGGGAATAGGAAACTATGCAGAAATAGCTTCAGGAACCTGCAGAGGGGCTCGCTTGTGTCATAGCTGAATACTGAAATCTGCACACACAGGCTAAAATTCAGAAGACTAACAAAGCAGCTGCTCAATAGCTATGGACTTAGTGGCTCACAGAGCTCACCTATGGTTACAAGTTGTACCTGGAAGGTAGGGAGACTTGATCTCGTCAAGCATTTAGTAGAAGCTCCAGTAAGACACTTTAGAAAGGGAGTAAAAATCCCTAAAGGGTATAATACTTTAGAATCACTCTAATAAACGTTTATAAAAGTTTCAAGAAGATCAAAATGATCAGCAAACTGAAGTGAACACCAGAGGAGAGACTAACACTCTTAAAAGGTTGACAATAAAATCCATTGATTTGATGAAGTAATTTTACCAATGTCTAACATATCAAATATCATATTAGAAATACCAAGAAGCAGGAAAATAACCAAGATGAAAATTTTTCAATTGAAAGGCTAACAAATGATAGAATGAAATTGCAATCAAAGACACCAGCTACTGTATGTTCAAATGAGGATATAAATGGAAGATACAAAAATAAACCAATAGGAGCAACTATTTAAAGAAACACAGCATCTAAAATGAAAACAATTAGACATTCAAAAGAAAACATAATTAAATTGACCACACAGTAGTACAGATTATCCAAATAAAGCAGGAACAAGATGAAAAGTTTAAAAAATAAAATGTATTGCAATGATCTTTGAGACAACAGTATATGGTCTAGTATATACACATTTTGGATCTCAGAAGAAGAGTGGCAAATAAAAGAATAAAAATTTTATAAGAAATAATGATTAAAATCTTTCTGAATGTGATGATAGTAAAGCTCAATGATTCTGAAAATGCTTGGGGATTTAGCTTAGTGATAGAGCACTTGCCCAGCAGGCACAAGGCTGAGTTTGGTCTTTAGCCCTTAAAAAAAAGAAAAAATACACATGCAAAAACAAAAACCTATTCAAGGAACACACTAAACATTTTTTTTCCTAAGAGATGTAAAAGAAAAATATTAATGCAAGGAGAAAAGAAAAGATATATTACCTAACTGGAACTCGCATAAGAGTATAATAGATTTATTGACAGTAACTATGGGAGCCAGAAGACAATGGAATCACATCTTTAGAGTGTTGAAAGTTGAAAAAAAAATTTAAAAGACTTTATCAACCTAAAATTTTAAATCTAGAAAAAATATCTTTTTAAACTTAAGAAAAATACTATTTTTATACAACAAAAATGTAGAATTCATTTCCAGCTACTATGCATTACATGAAGTCCTGCATTGAAGGAAGTCCTCAAGAGCAAGCAGAATGTTAGCAGCTGAAAAGTTGAATCTGCACAAAGGAATGAAGCACACCAGCTATGGAATATATTCAGATAGATATTTAAAACTTTTTTATAGATAGAGGGGTGGGAGGGAAAGGAAGGGGGTAGGGGATTAGCAAGGATGGTGGGATGTGATAGACATCATTATCCAAAGTAGATGTATGAAGACACGAATTGGTGTCAACATACTTTATATATAACCAGATATGAAAAATTGTGCTGTATATATGTAATAAGAATTGTAATGCTTTCTGTTGTCATTTATTTTTTAAAAAAACAATAAAAAAGATAAAGCAAAACTAGTAACACTGTATTGTGTGGCTTATAGCATATATATTTTTAAAGTAAAAATAAGAACAATGTATTATAGGTTTTACAACATGTATGATCACAATAGCCAAAGTAACAGACTATAGAAATGAAAACATATTGTTGGAAGTTTCTTTCATTAAACATGAAATAGCACACAGTGGCACAGCCTGTAATTCAAGTGGCTCAGGAGGCTGAGGCAGGAGGATCACAAGTTAGGGGTCAGCCTCACAAACTTAGCAAGTCTGTAAGTAACTTAGTGGGACCCTGTCTCAAAATAAAAAGTAATAGGCTGGGTATGTGGCTCAGAGGTTAAGTCCCCTTGGGTTCAATCCTTGGTATGAAGAAAGAAGAAGAAGAGGAGGAGGAGAGGAGGAAAGTTTATATAAAAGAGATTGTAATCCTAGAAAAAACACAAAAACTAAATTAACAAGGTCTAGATAATAATATTTTAATGCAACAGTGATCATAAAATGAAATCATAAAAAATTCTCAATCCTAAAGAAGGCAGAAATTGGGGGGGGGGAACAAGGAAGAACAGATGTGATTAAATTTAAAAAATCACAATGATTGACTTAAATCCAATCAGATTGATTGTGAATATTGTAAACTACAGTACGAGATAAATTTTCATAATGAACAAAAAAGCAAGGTCAACTATGATACATCTTTTGAAAAGACTTTCTGTGATAAATCTTAACATAAAGACACAAACGTTAAAAATAAAATCACAGGAAAAAAAATATGCCACAGATATATTAATCATGATCATGGCAGCAAATAGCTGTCTTTTCCTGTTATTTTCATGCGGGTGGTGGTGTGATATCACTCCTCAAACAAAAATGGGTCTCACAGACCGTAATTTTGAGCAAAATAAATCAGACTCAGAGATAAAAGTATCATTTGCCTTATTTTATATGTAGAAGCTAGAAGGAGAAAAAATAAACAGGGGAAAAGGAGAGACCAAGGAAGCAAAGGGAGATCCTTAGAGCAGAGGAGGGGGATCAGGGGAGGGAGGTGGGAAGGTAGGGGGAGTGATGGGGGAGTGACTAGGGATTGAAATAAATCAAACGACATTTTTATGTAGATAAGAATAGGCCACAATGAAACCCACCATTCTGTATAACTAACACGCACCAATGTTTTAAAAGAGAAAAAAAATGGGTCTCACAGATGTTCATGTGACAGCTTTCAGACTGAAAAGCAGAGGATTTTAGTAGGTGTTGGGCTGAGAGGTTTGGGCAAGGGAGACAGGCAGGGGTTTGCCTTTTATCTAGTATGGAATTAAAGCTAAGTGAGGCATTTTGATGAAGTTTGGAGCAGGGGCCATTGACTGTTAAGTTGGGTCCCCTCCGAAAAGGTTTGACATCTCATCTGCTTATGAAGCATGTCAAGTTTCAAGCCTCCTCCTCAGCAAGAAAGCCTGTCCAAAAAGCGTTAACCAAGAATTAGAAAGAACAGGCCCAGGACATTCTAAACAATGATTTCATACTCTGGGTTTATTCTGGGTTTCCCTGAGTTTCCATGGTAACCATTTATTGTAAAGACTTGGCATCTTTTGGGTTAAGTTATAGGGTAAAGGCCAATAAAATTAATGAAACAGAGCTCTTTTGAGGTCCTTGAGTACATCAAGCAGCGCAAACCAATGTTTGATCTAGGACCACATCTAGCTCCTCCACTCCCACTTTGTGATTCCCCTGGGATGGAAAAGTAGTAGAATAGCAGAGGTTTCACTGAATCTTCAGATGTATTTCACTACTGGAGACTGCCTAGTCTAGAGAGAAATAGAGGAAAAAACCTTGCTAGTCCTGATATTAATTCTTATCAGTCTAGCAAAAGAAAAATCTTTTTTTATTGGTTGTTCAAAACATTACAAAGCTCATGACATATCATCTTCCATACATTTGATTCAAGTGGGTTATGAACTCCCATTTTTTACCCCAAATACAAGTTGCAGAATCACATTGGTTACACATCCACATTTTTACATAATACCATATTAATGACTGTTGTATTCTGCTACCTTTCCTATCCCCTACTATCCTCCCTCCCCTTCCCTCTCATCTTCCCTCTCTACCCCATCTGCTGTTGTTTAATTCTCTCCCTTGTTTTTTTTCCCCCTTTCCCCTCACAAACTCTTATATGTAATTTTGTGTAACAATGAGGGTCTCCTTCCATTTCCATACAGTTTCCCTTCTCTCTCCCTTTCTCCCACCCCACTAGTCTCTGTTTAATGTTAATCTTTTCCTCATGCTCTTCTTCCCTGTTCTGATCTTGGTTGCTCTCTTTATATCAAAGAAGACATTTGGCATTTGTTTTTTAAGGATTGGCTAGCTTCACTTAGCAGTATCTGCTCTAATGCCATCCATTTCCCTGCAAAATCCATAATTTTGTCGTTTTTAGTGCTGCGTAATACTCCATTGTGTATAAATGCCACAGTTTTTTAATGCATTCATCTATTGAAGGGCATCTAGGTTGATTCCAAAGTCTAGCTATTGTGAATTGTGCTGCTATGATCATTGATGTGGCAGTATCCCCATAGTATGCTCTTTTAAGGTCCTCAGGGAATAGACCGAGAAGGGCGATAGCTGGGTCAAATGGTGGTTCCATTTCCAGCTTTCCTAGGAATCTCCATACTGCTTTCCATATCAACCTAACAAAAGAGGTGAAAGATTTATACAATGAAAACTACAGAACCCTAAAGAGAGAGATAGAAGAAGATCTTAGAAGATGGAAAAATGTACCCTGTTCATGGATAGGCAGAACCAACATCATCAAAATGGCAATATTACCCAAAGTTCTCTACAGGTTCAATGCAATGCCAATCAAAATCCCAACGGCATTTCTTGTAGAAATAGATAAAGCTATCATGAAATTCATATGGAAAAACAAAAGACCCAGAATAGCAAAAGCAATTCTAAGCAGGAAGTGTGAATCGGGAGGTATAGTGATACCAGATTTCAAACTATACTACAGAGCAATAGTAACAAAAACAGCATGGTATTGGTACTAAAACAGGCAGGTGGACCAATGGTACAGAATAGAGGACACAGAGACCAATCCACAAAATTACAACTTTCTTATATTTGATAAAGGGGCTAAAAGCATGCAATGGAGGAAGGATAGCATCTTCAACAAATGGTGCTGGGAAAACTGGAAATCCATATGCAACAAAATGAAGCTGAACCCCTTTCTCTTGCCATGCACAAAAGATAATTCAAAATGGATCAAGGAGCTAGATATCAAATCAGAGACTCTGCACCTGATAGAAGAAAAAGTTGGCTCCGATCTACATATTGTGGGGTCGGGCTCCAAATTCCTTAATAGGACGCCCATAGACCAAGAGTTAAATACAAGAATAAACAAATGGGACTTAGTTAAACTAAAAGTTTTTTTCTCAGCAAGAGATACAATAAGAGAGGTAAACAGGGAAACTACATCCTGGGAACAAATTTTTACTCCTCACACTTCAGATAGAGCCCTAATATCCAGAGTATACAAAGAACTCAAAAAATTAGACAATAAGATAACAAATAACCCAATAAACAAATGGGCCAAGGACCTGAACAGACACTTCTCAGAGGAGGACATACAATCAATCAACAAGTACATGAAAAAATGCTCACCATCTCTAGCAGTCAGAGAAATGCAAATCAAAACCACCCTAAGATACCATCTCACTCCAGCAAGATTGGCAGCCATTATGAAGTCAAGTAACAATAAGTGCTGGCGAGGATGTGGGGAAAAGGGTACTCTTGTACATTGCTGGTGGGACTGCAAATTGGTGCGGCCAATATGGAAAAAGAAATCTTGATGAGAAGTTTAATCTGAAAATCTTTCTTAGGAACTCTGATAAGCAGCAGCATGATCACCAGGAAAGTTACATGCAATAAAGATATCTAGGCCTCATGGAAGAGAGAAAAGAGAAATTTCAGCAAAAATATTGATAATGTCCACTCCACCTCTTCTCTCCTCTTCCCACTGAGTTGAAGAAAGAAAGGGAGAGTAAATTATTGCCAGTGTCTGAGAAGGAGGCCCCTTGGAAAGAAAGTAGCTTCACTTAAGCATAGGATTAGTGAGCTCATCTCAGAATAGAGCTTCATTTAGGAATGCTAATTGTATAGCACAGGTCAACACTGTCCAATGACCCAGCCTCTCGTGAGCCAGCAAGAACTCCTAGTAGTCAGATTCACAGAGATCATCTATGTGTAGTTTCAAAAATTACAGAGGGATTCCCCAAAGCAAAATACCCTGAGCTCTGCTCGCCCCCACAGCTTCTCTCATTGGGATGTTTTAGACTCAAACATCATCTGGTCTGTTAGTCCACACAGTGATGATTCTATTTCTGTTATTTCTGATAAATGCTTAATTTTTTGATGAGTACAAAGCCATTGAAAACTTTGAAATTGCTATTTTAAAAAGCTGTAGCTTCAAAGGAAACAAAATTCAAAGGCTAAAAAAAAAAAGGAAAGAAAGTGCCAAGAAGATGACGGATGTCCACGGAGTAGTGGGATGAGTCACTCATTAGAAGGAGCAATTTTGAAGGACAAAGAGCAAATCATGCAACATGAAGATCTCCAGACCTAAGCAAAGCACAGTAATCAGCAAGAGACAAAGAAAAGTGACTGTTGAAATGGAATATTTATCCTTAATATCAAAAATCTGCTAGCTTACTGTTAAATCAGAAGAAAGGAGTATGTTGGAAAACTGAACCACAGTAACATTCACAAAACTATATGCCTGGTTTTAAAGTTTATACCCTTTGCCATGAAGGACTTAGGAATAAACGGACCTGCAAGCAGCATTTTAAAGCTTACCCTTTGTGCAAAGGGAAGTATTAGGTGTGTATTAAAGCTGTCTTGTGCTCAAATCAAGGTGTCATAACCAGGGCTGGTCTACTGCAAGAGAGGTGTCCGTTCCCAATTTGAATGAGAATTTTAGAAGCAGCTCTAGAAGTGGCAAGGCATTGGAAACAGGAAGGAGGAGTGTCTTGGAACCACTAGGAGATTTTAAGAAAGAACTTGAAAAGAAAGGTCTGTGTATTCTGCTCAGTTCTACCCCTGGTCCCCCAAAGGGATGGAATGAGCAGAGGAGAGATCCCAGAGCCTCTAGGATCCCGCTGCCCAGGTGGTGTGGCTCAATGAAAAAGGGCCTCTGCTCTTACATGTCCACAGAGGGAGTGAATAAGAGTTTAAAAGTCCCCACGATCTTGGCTTACGTACGTGCTCAAGAAGATATTTTTATGGGGCTGGGGTTGTGGCTCAGTGGTAGAGTCCTTGCCTAAGCGCGTGTGATGCCCTGGGTTCGATCCTCAGCATCACATAAAAATAAATAAATAAAACAAAGGTATTGTGTCCAACTACAACTAAAAAATAAACATATATTTTTAAAAAGATATTTTTACTGCTGAGTGACAAGCATTCACCAAAGCTGGAAAATGAGAATTCATCTAATGTACTTACTTAACCCTGGTTAAACAGAATTTCTTTGAACCAGCCATCTTTGTTTAGGCTTGGTGGAATTGTCTGGGAATACAATTAAGGACAAACTAAAATGGGTTTGAATTAATACACAAAATTAGAGAAACTGGTCTCTCTACAAAACAAGTAGGAATTCGAGGGGAGAGAATGAACAGTGAATGAGCTGGAGAGGAGAGGAAGGATGATGGATGAGTTAGACAAAAACACGAGGGAGCAAAAAAAGCTTCAGGGAGAGAGATGTGGAGCTTCCTTTTCAGGTTTGTATATTGTGAATCCCAGTCCCCACCCGTGAGTGGGACTGTTCCACACAGTATACTTCAGACACAAAGAGATTAGCATTGTGCCAAGTGGGATGACAGGGAACTACAAAGGAACAGGCAGAAAAGGCTCTGATGCCCCAGAGAGTTCTCTGCAAGAATTCAATGGAGAACTAAGAGAAAGCCCCATCACCATCCCACACAGCCACACGTCTGTCCACCACCACCAAGAATCTCTACGTATGTTAGAAAAGACACCAGATATACAACTGTGGATTTCACATGGTTCATGCAAATTGTACCCAAGCAAATGGAGACCTTGGACCCATCCAGGAGCTGAATTCTGGGTCTGCCTTCCAAACACAGCACCCCAGGCTCTCATTGTCACTCTAACTGCAGCACAGCTCCAAATCCTATGGTTTCTTTCATTCCTCTTAATGACTTCCAGGTCATTTCTCAGAGATGGAAGAAAAGGCGCTTGGGAGGAAAAAAAAAATCAGGGAGATTGTAAGACTTGATTCAGCCAACCTTCCTCTATTAGAGAGATCCCTGGAAATTACCCAGTGCTTGGGGGGAGAAAGGTTCATTGCTCCTAGTTTTTCTGGCAGACTCACTATATATGTAATTATATTTACTTCTCATTTTCTCTTAACATGGGAATAGGATTTAGAAGTCTTCAGCTGCAACTGCTGATATTTAGAGCTTCTTACAAGTCAAAATATCTGACAATTCAGAATATTTCTAGAAATATCTAGAATTCAGGGTAAGGGTGTATTGGGTGTCTTTGAGTGCAAGCTACAAGGAACTTTCCATTGTTACAGGCAAATTCTTTATCCAAAAGGGATTTCTGATATTCCTTCAGGGATTTATAATTTAATTGGTTTTGTTTTTGTTTTTTGCTTAAACGCTGGTGGAATATGAAATCCGATATGGAAGCTAATAGAGGACTACACTCGGCATCTTTGGTGCCCTATGGATTTTCCATTTAGATTGTATGGCTAGGTCACTTTTGTAATCAAAAATACTTCATTACATGTACACACCAGACATCAGGTTGACAGACTTAGCTTTTCTCAAGAAAGTCTATCACATCTTAACTTTGTGTTTACATCTTAAATATTTTCCATCATGGCATCTCTTTTCTCTAACAATTTTGCAAAGAAGCTTGTTTTTCACACTAAGGTGGTTCCTGAAGAGCCAACCCATGGAATAGTTGCAAATCAGATACATATTAAATATAACCAGAAAACTTATTCTTTATGAAAACTCCAGTCAAAACAAAAAATGATTATGTAAACAATAGATCTTAATCCATTTGTTCTATAAATGTACATGTGAGCAGGTTTTCTTAAAGTCAATGATATTGAGATATGTAAAAATAAGGGTTTTTTTTGTCACAAAATAACTATTAAACTACCCAGGATCTCCTTTAATTTCTCTGATCCTAAAATCCTACAGAAAACTTCAGCCCCACTAGTGTCCTATTGGCACTTCCTTTAAGGAATGACTTTCTAATTGGCTTAAATATAGAACGATTGTGTCACAAAAGAAAAATGCCAATTACCATTAGACCCAGCACTCTGGACTATTAACATTAACAAAGAGGAGGGTCCAGGGAAGACTGACTCCTCTAAACCCCCAGCCTAGGATTAAATATGTGCTAATCTATCATTGTATCAGTCTATAAAAGGGCCGTGCTGCTGCCTCAGCCTTCACACTGCATGGAATCAGTTCATATATATTTCCCATTTGGGGGTTTGGGCAAAGTTCCATTGAGGTCTGATCCAGGAACCTCCCCCAGGGCTTTCAGGGTCATAAGTCCTGCAGGTTTATGATGGTTTGATTTTAACTTCTGACTACACTGGGCAAGGTTTTTACATACCTGATGATAGCAAGCTTCACTCCAGGCCAAAAAGCTGTGCAATCCAATTGGTGGTAAGTCCTGCTAATTCCCTAAAGTCTAGCAAGGAAGCTGAGAAGAAGGATAAAACACACAAAAAATAGAATTGTTGCTAGGCATATGGAATCTGGCCCTCCAGAAGTGTTAGAGAATAGACTTGAGAAAATGTATTCTTGTGAATTTTTTATGTAGAAAATGTGTCTTATGAATTCTGTGACCACACTGCTTTTGATGACAATGTTCCCTAAAACCACTCTGAAAATCTTGTGGAATTGAAAAATCTTGAGAGTCGTAGCCAATAAGAAGAACCATAGAACCAGAAGGGCTCCTTGACTTTTGACAACATGCTTGCATCATCCACGAAGTTTCCTGACCATTCTTTCTTCTCTAAGCCTGCCCAGTACTTTCAATAAGGTAAAGGTCCTTAAATGTTCTGAAATCAATTTTTTTTAAAAATCATCTTTGAGTGGGGGGTTATAATTCTGGTTAATGATATCAACCCTATATTTATTGACAAGGAAGAAAAAGCACCAAGTTAATTTATCTTTATTTCTTCTTTTATCCCTTTCTTTTCATACCATATTTGCAAACAAACATCATTCTATGGGTTAGGAGATGCTCCTCTTGCAAAGAGAGCCGAGAGCTCTCTAACAAGACTGTGCTGCATTCCAACATACTGTCAACATGTCCCTTCTCCAACAGCCTCCCTCTCCCACCTCCAACCTGTGGCCATACTCATGAACTTGAAAATATTCCACATTTCTTATAGGAAGTGAAGTAAGGATATGAGTTTCAATCAGTAAAGAGTCATATTTAGATCATATCTAATACAATGTTTCACATAGTCTATAATAGGATCAAGTACAAAAATCTGTTGGTACCATTCATCCAGGACCCAGATATGGATACAGACAGACTACAGACTACTGCAACTAGAGCTTTTTGGTTGTTTTGTTTTTAATGATTTTTTTCTCCAAATACTCTCATCATTGTTTTAAATGTTTAACCTGCTGATTCACCCTTGCTGCATGTGGTGGTAGTATTTTTTAAACATTTCTCTGAGTAATAAGCATTATTTTTTAATTATCACCAAGCATTCAACCCATGCTACAAGTTGTAAAAGATTTATAGCTATGGAAGATATGTCTGTTCCCCTTAAGAAAGTCACAATTAAGGTGGAGTAAAGGGGCTAATAGCATGAAGCAAGACCCAGCATACAAGATGGTGTATGATAAGGGCCAAGCTATCCAGTTCATCCTTGATTAATAGTTTGGAATCTTTTCTGAGACCTCCAGAACTTTGAAATTCATATAAAGGCTATGTAGTTTGTCCCAGAAAGATGCAAATTATTTATATACACATTTGACATTGATTCCAAAGTAGAAAAGTTTAGGCCATTAAACTTCCTGAAGTCCACTCATGAACCTAGGAGCAGTTCATGTATCTTTCCCCTAGAAGACTGTAGGAGATCAGATGAGAAGCAGCTTTATGAATTCTGAAGGATGTTAAAGATGGTTTAGTAAAGCTATCTGCATATAAAGTTTATCTTGGATGGTGAATGAGATTTAGGAGAAGGGAAATTAATTTTTGTGAGAGTTATAATAGATAATTTATATAGGCCACCTCCTTTAATCTGCAGAGTTATTCAGTAAAGAAGGTCTTGAGACCCTCATACCATTTATGAAGAAATGGAGATAGGAGGTTCAATAAATAGCCTGACATTACTTTTAACTTAAAATAATTTAGTTCCTGAGTTGGATTGAAACTCGCGTCTATGTGAAAACAGATCCCAAGCTATTTCCCCTACATATCCCACTGAAGAGAAAAAACAATAAATCTTTTCCAATGGAATGAATATTTCCTCTAGTATGTGTATATGATCAGATGGAGACATTGAGTGTGGAGGTTAGTGGAAAAACTCTTTTCTAGTTCTCTAGGAAAATTAAATTAAATTAGGCCATGACTGAGATAGGCCCTCTTCTGCTCTGATGTTACCTGAAAAACTAAGAACATCTGTATCTAATAAACTATGTGTAAATTATGTTAAATCATTTTTAGTGCATTTTATAGTTGATATGGTAGGGTAGAACTATTGTTTTCAACTCTTTGATCTGTCTGTATAATAGGAAAATACATCTCTGACTATCTTCATACAAATTACCCACACCTCCGAGTAAGTATATATATGTCTCCACACCATGGACCTTGGACTTGGCTCTGTGAATTAATTGCTTTGACCAAAGATCTGTGACTGGAGGTGTCAGTGTCCCAGTTTTAAGCAGAGCCCCCCCTCACTCTTCCTGACTGTTCCCCTTCCCAGGGATAGCATGCTGTAGAATACGGGTGACCCTTTAGCCCATTGGTAGAATGAGAAGGTACATGGAGCAGATATGAGCCCAGCCTACAGCCCAGAGGAAATTCCAGCTGAGCCCTGTCAAACCAGCAGAGCTGCAGCTGACTTATCCAACTGGGAGTGAGAAATAAGTGTTTATTGTGGTAAGTGGTTGAGTTTTTGAGGTTGGTTGTTAACCACAGAAAACCCTGACTGTGATAGTTTGTCAAGTATAGCCTCAAGGTTTTGAAACCAACCAAGAGTCCAAACCTCACCAGAGAAACTCAAATGACATCAGGGAAAATTCCAGAACCAACATGAAGTAACCTGGTTGCCTCAAATCAGGGACAGGATTTTTAGGCTGATTTTTATCCCATCCTGTCAGCAAATGGCTCACCTCCAGGGAGATGGTAGGAAGCTAAATGTCATTTGAAGACTTAGCTCTTGACTAGATGGTACTCACCAGAAATTAACTTAAGATTTTTATTAGATTGTAGGTTTTCCAGTATCTTCCCCGTTCTCATTGTGAAGGAAGTAAGATTAATATAAGACAGAAAAAAAAATATGGTAAAACGTAAAGTGCTTAAAGAGCTCATCAAGTTGACAACCAGACAGAACAACTGAGAGAGCATGCTGTACTTTAGGATTTCTACACACGTACAGAAACAAACAGTCCATTTTCTTGCTCCTACAACTGATTTCTGCGAAAGCCTTGATTCAATTATTGGTCACACAATCTCAATGCCAACTCTACAAGGTCTAATTAGTATTCTCACATATGTAATTCTCTACTGAGAGTTGTGTAGATGATGGAGTGGCCGTGAGCAGAGAGGCTACCACCAACTTCTCACTAGTACACCCACAACACCTAATTACTTCAAGGATTTAAAAATCAGTATGTGGCCTCTGTAAAATAGACTGTTAAAGATGTTTCACAGTTTTTATGTGACCAGCCTCTCAACTATAGTGTTTTACTAAAACTGTGAAGAATGAGGGCGTCAAGTTCTGTTAAGAGGGAAATGGGAGCACACATGCAAACACCTTTTTATTCTACCCAACCAAACTCATCCTGAGGCCTTCACATGAATCTCCAGTGTGCACGGCAGTCCGTCAAACTGAGTATAGACTGACACTTTGTTAAATTCAGGTTTTGTAGAGCAAGCTGCTAGGACTCCACAGTTTTGGCTGCAGGACTTAGCTGGGCTTCAGCAGCTCAAATGTTGGAGCCCAAGCCCTGTTCCAGTGCCAAACATTTGTCCACACGCTGTTCGCTTGCAGCAAAGACTCAGCTCTGTCAACATCCCTGTGACTAGAGGAAGGTACTCCTCCTCCCATCCCACATGTGGGAAGTGTCCCCTGGTAATGAAGTCATAGTGGGCTGAAGGCACGGGCTTGAAATGAACTGCAGCGCCAATCCTCAGGAGAGAGAGGGAAATTGGTCAGTGTCCCACAGTAACTGACCCCTGAGCAGGGAAAACACAATCTGCTCTCAGGGTTGCATGACATTTTCATTCAGGTGTTTCCAAGCTCTGCTATTAGATCATTATAATTTACAGGATCTCTCCACATAAGGTGAATGGGTTAAAAGATCAGATGGTTTCATCAATGTAGTCTTTCTGTCAATGCAGACTCCCCAGACAATGAGGAACTTTGTTACATGAAACCTTTCCCCATTAGACGTCTCTCTGCCTTAGAGAACTAGTCTCAGCTGAATAGGCCTTTCTTCCTGTCACATACGTGGTACGTTATCTACGAGGATCTCAACATAACCATATTTTGAAATAAAGAGCTTTTCTACTTTTAAGAAATGAAGACTGGGAAAAGTTGTATTTAAAATGGCATCTGGTTTAGGATCCCTTATTCAGTCTCTCTCAATGATCTAACAAAATACCTAAATAGAAACACACAAAAATGAAAACGTAAACCACCACCAAAACAAATGACTTATTTTCAGAATAGAGGATCAATTTTCATTAATTGTAAGATTGGGGAAAATGGGATTTAAAACACAATCCATGATCCTTTGTGCTATAACCCCCGGAAATAGAGTCAGCCACTCACCCCTGTCACCCCCCTTCCAAATGAACAGGTGGTAGGTGAGAAGACCCTACCAACACCGCCCCATCTTCCCGTGGATGATACACGTTGAGGCCTGGTGCCATCCTTTGCCCTATTTTTCTCCCTACCCTCAGCTCCTTTTTCTATTTCCATCAGAGATGTGAAATCCCAGAGAGTGAGTAAAAAGTGCAATTTCCCAAAGAAAATCATAATAGACAGGGTGCTTCCAGGGAGCAGCACATTCTAGGGATTATGGCCTTCTAGGATTTCCATTAGGCCAAAGTGTCAAGAGGTGGGAGTGGTATTTGTCAGTGTAACAGGTGCACTTGTGATTTCTCAGCCTAGATTTGAGAATGGATCTAGAAGCTGGGCATGTAGTACAGTGTTCTTCTGCTCGTTTGAAGAATGAGATCAAAGAGGAAGCACAAATTTGTCTTTGAAAAACAGTGTATCTCTCCTTCTTTGAAAATGAGAAATGAGAGGGAAAAGATATCATCAGACCTACAAAAATGTCAGAGTGACCCTAACACTGAAGATCTACATGATGAACCAAAATCTGAAGATGATTTATAATAGTGACCAGAAGGAATTCATAGGAAACCATGTCTTATCCTCAGTAAGAGGACATAGAAGAACAAAAAACCCTTACTGAAAAAAGGCTAAAATGATAAAACAATATATGAGAGGTAATAAATAATGAATAGGTAAGACAGGGACTACTTAGAAAATAAACACTGAATAGCAGAATTTCAGTCTATACTAATAAATAAGAAACTGACATCAACTAAAAATCAAATTATTTAGAAGTGCATCATATATTAGGAGTTCAATGGAGATCTAAAAGAATACTTAGATTGTTGTGACCTCTCTAAAACTGCTAGGTTGTTCAGTGGAACAACATGGAGAGGAAAACCAGCTCCTTAGTAACTGCTGAGTTTACTGTTTACTTGTGGTAAATTTTACATAAAGAATTTAGAGTGAGGAAAAGAGAATATAAAGAAACAACTTGGCATGTAAACAGGATGCCTAGTACCTCAGTTGTGGATCTCAGGTTCCCTAGGCTAGGTGTGCATTTCCCAGAGGAGAATGTGCTGCACTGGGGACTTATTTTGCACCTAAATTTAGACCCTGATTTTATAGTAGATGTGTTTTATTCTGAATTCCTTATTTTCCATCTCCCTCAAATCAAATCATGCTATAGTATGCACTTAATTTTGCAACACACTTTCATCAAGGAATAGACAGCATCAACTCAAAACGGACCAAAGACCTTAACGCAAGACCTGAAACTTAGAAACATAGCGGGAACAGTTATGATATTGCTATAGGCAATGGTTTCCTGAACAGGACTTCAATTGCTCAGTACCTACTAGCAAGAATTGACAAACAGAATTACATCAAATTAAAACACCTTCGCAGCAATGGAAACAATCTCAGGGTGAAGATACAGCATATTAGAATGAGAGAATATCTTTGAAAGCTGTTCATCTGATTAATATCCAGAAAAAGATTTTTTTAAAAAAAGTCAACACTAAAATAATAAATAATCTAATCAATATATGGTCAAGTGATTTGAACTGGCACTTCTAAATAGAAGAAGTACAAATGGCCAATAAATATATGAAAACGTGCTCAACCTCTTCTGCACTCAGGGAAATGCAAATCAAAACAACATTGATGTTCTATCTCAGCCCATTAATTGGGCTACAATGAAAAAAGCAAAAAGACAAGAAAAGGAACCCGTATACATTGTTGGTGGGAATGCAAATTAGTACAGCCTCTGTAGAAAACAGTATGGAGGTCCCTCAAAAAAACAAAAAAATAGAGACTGAAGATATAGCTCATTTGGTAGAGTTCTTGCCTAACATACACAAGGCCTTGGGTTTGATCCCCAATACCACACACACACACACACACACACACACACACACACAATAGAATTATACTGGAATTGAAGATCATTGTGTTAAGCAAACTAAATCAATTTCACATGTTTCATTTCACATGTAAAATCTTTAAAAAAAAGACAAATACAAAGATATGAAAGTAGAAGGGGAATTTTTAGGGGTGGGAAAAGGACTAGAGGGAGGAGGAACTGGGTGGTGAGAAGGTAAATATAATCAAAGCACATTAAATGGATGTATGGAAATATCACAATGAAACCATTAATTCATACAATCAATATATACTAATCATTAAAATTTTATAAAGGCATAGAGAGCAGACTTCCTTACAACTCTTTCAGCATATAAGGAGAATGGGGCTCAAATGGTGATTCCCACATTTATTGTTCAAGGTGAAAAAGTTAGGGGATATCAATGAACATCTGGAGAGTCAGCCAACACAAGCAGCCTAAAACTAAAAGCTAGGAAACCATACATTCCATGTTGTTAAGCACCTAAATTTAGTCCCTGGTTTCATGTTAGATGTGATTTATTCTGAATTCCTTATTTTTCATCTCCCACAAATCAAATCATGCTACAGTATGCACTTAATTGGGGTTGAAATCCTTCCAAACATGTTTGGTGCTCGCTAGCTTCCTCTTTATTTGAGGTTAATCAAAAGACAAAGATGAAAATCTCCACCACCAGCCATCTAAAGGGAAACAGATGAAGTGCTAAAACAATAACACCCAGTGTTAGGACCAGGACCGTAACAAATATCATCAATCAGGCCACTGGCAGGCTGGCCACATCTCCAGCTGTGAGGCTGTCAGGCCTAATGATCTTAGTAGGGCTGGGCTGGAGCAGAGGGTCAAACGCAGGCTTCCCTGGAGAGCCACACCACTGACTCACTGGTTGGTCCTCTTCCTCTTAAATTAAACTTCAGAACACGCATGACCAGGAGGCTGGAGCTGGTGGGGTGGCCTCACCCTGCTTGGCTGTCCTGCCTGTACAGGGAAGAGGTTCCAAGTTGGTGGGTGGGTGGTAGTTGGGTGAGCATGGGTGAGGCAAAGAGGAAAGAGCCAGAAGGACCATGTTGGAATCAGCCACTAAAAAGCTGTGTGACTGAATCTCCCTGAACCTCTGTTTCCCCAACTCTAAAGTATGATAGTAATAGTCACCTTGCAGAGCAGCTAAGAGGAGAAAATAAGATAAACAAACACAGAGTCAGAGTCAACATCAAAGCTCCTTAAAGGTATGAAGAGTTTGTGAGTGGCAGCCTGAAGCATAGCCCAGCAAATCAATAGCTAGCAAAAGAAGAAGTGTGCTTAGTTAGAGAACCAGAGCCTTGGCATGACTCCCGCACACTTGGAGTCAGATTTTGGTTTTCTACTTAGAAGGTCCATGAGCATAGAGACGAGCCTTAAGGTACCCCTGTACATGTTTGAGCTCCATAAATCAGCTATAATATTTTAAATGATGAGTAAATGCAGCTTGTTTTCATTTATCTATATTTTATTCAACATGAGTACCTAATTAAGTCTTATATAATAACATATGCTATCACATATAATATTTCTTTCCTATGAATTATGGAATAAAGCCTACGTAGTAGGTTTAGGAAGTCTCCCCCACGTATTTCACATTGGTTAACTCTCTATGTGGTTAAAATAACCAATAACTGTATAGCAGACACATGTGTCTATTATGGTGAGTTTCCAAGAATCCCTGTTATTCTTATTATTGAACATATACTATTGTGGCAGGAGCTATACTATGTGTTTTGTGTTATTATTTAAACTTAATCCTCACACAACCTTACTCTTGGATTATTTTATTATTATTATAATTATTATTAAAATTATGAAGAGAATTGCTCCAGGCTTCAGGCCTGTCCTCATACTACCTCTATCTCCTCAAATAAAATGTATTTCTTCAGAAATATTAACTGGTGGGGTGAGCTATCACTTACTAATGACACCAAGAAAGTATGAAATTTTTTTTTCAGGAACAATAAACTCAGAGTCATGATCCTGTTGATCATAACTTCCTGACACAAAACTCCATTTTTAGGGAAAGAAGTCTTAGATATAAGACTAGTCCAAGAAAACTTCATGACACCACCAGATCTCCCTGAGAGAATTCTCAACCAGCTCCCAGGGAGGAGAGTGGCAAAATGCCCCAAGTCCCTTCTTCTTCCTGACTCTCAACACCAATCAGAGATCTATCAATCCCCATTGAAGAGAGGCAAGAATGTCACTGAAACCTGAGTTCTTGGAAGAATCGATGTTCAAGGGGAAGATAAACTCAATATCACCTGTGTAGTCACATAGGTCATCCTGGGAGGGTCTCAAGCTGTGATGACAGGGAACTCTGATGGGTGACCCTGCGAAGCCAGATCCCATGGGCACCAGTGAGCCCAGCCCCAGTGAGGGTCGGCAAGGCAAGCCATTTGTGACCTGGGATTTCTCTTTCCCATGGTCATCTGTGAATTTCGAAGACTCTGGACTTTTTCCAATATATGCAAAGTTTTATTATTTATGGTGCCAAAAGACATCAACAATGCAGATGTGCTAGATATTGGGTCAATCACCTGGATATGACATGATTTTTTTTCCACATACCAGAAAAGATTTTAAATATTACTTCCTGGATCAATGTGGAAATTTTGGTGCCTTTGGCATTTGTGGCATTTTAGTGGCATATGGACAAGCTCTTCTATTGGAACAAAAATACAAGCACAAAGCAATTCCTTATCTTGATGTTTACAAGTTGTCCAGATCAGGTCATCATCAATTATTTCAGAGACAAAAATAAGGCCTGTCAGGTGATTAAAATAATTGACAAAAGTGGATATATACTGACATACAGATGAAATGATGCAATAATATTTTTAAAAATTGATTTCTGCATTGTCTTTTACCTTGTCAAAATTATGGACGGAGTTGACCACAGATTGGGGAGGATCTAAAAAAGCAGAGAAACAGTGAGGTAAAAGCAGCAAGGCAGACGTGACAGGATGAGAAGGCAGGTGGGTAGCAAAACAGAAGGCAGGCCAGCAGAAAATCTAGTTTAGTCCCAGCCCCTCACAAACCACAGAGCACCTCCTTCCCTTCTGTAGCCTATTTCTTTTTGCCTAGTGTTATGATTTATTTATGGGATATCCCTCAAAACTCATGTGTGGGGCTGGGGTTGTGGCTCAGTGGTACAGCGCTTGCCTAGCATGTATGAGGTACTGGGTTCAATCCTCTGCACCTCATATAAATAAATAAAATAAAGGTCCATTGAAAACTAAAAAATATTTTAAAAAAACTTATGTGTAAAACAATTTAAGAATTTTCAGAGATGGAAATAATTAGATGATGAGAGGTGTTACCTGTTCCATGGATTAATCCACTGAGATGGTTCACTGAGCGGTAACTGTAGGCAGGTGAGGCATCCCTGGAGGAGGTAGATCACTAGAGCATGCCCTAGAGGCTTGTTCTTCCTAGGCCCCTTCCTCCCTTTCTATCTCTGCTTCCTGACCCTGCCATGAGCTGAGCAGTTTTCCCCCACTGCACTCTTCCCCCATAATGTGCTGCCTCACCTTGGGCCTACAGCAGTGGAGTTGGTCACTCATCTATGGACTGAGACTTCTGAAGCGCCAAATAAACTTTTTCTCCTCTAAATTGTTCTCCTCAGGTCTTTCAGTCACAGCAACACAAGCTAACGAAAATACCCAACATCTTGGAAGCAGCTGCCCCAACACACCAATCAACTAAATAATTGCCCCAACTACTCCATCTTCTTAGGCCAAATTTCCTCCTAACCCAACTTCACTCCAATATAACTCCTCAATAGATGGACAGATATCAGGAAAGGGAAAGGATCCTCTCAAAATGCACAGCAAGCCTGAGAATTCAGCATGTAATGACAACATAGGCCTCTCTTGTCATCTATTGGTGGAGAAAATGCAATTTTCCTTGAAATTCTGGGTAACTGAAAATATAAGGTCAACGTAGCTGTCGCGATTTCTAACAAACATCCCCTCCGTGCTGAAGAGCCACAAATTTGCTTTTCCTTAGAGGGAAGGTGAGACTTCCTCTGGCCCTGAGACTGGAAATTTAATATCCAGTAAAGACAGAATAAATTCTGATAACAGATCTCCTCTTTCTGCATTAAAAAAAAATAAGAAGCAGACAACCAAAACCATCTCCCCACAAATAAAAAGGGATTAAACCTTATGACCTAAATGTTAATTAGTGAAAGAAAAACAACAAAATATTGCTTTATGACTTGCTTTCTACCCCACCTTCTAGAAATGGAGGAGGAGGAAGATGAAAAGGAGGAAGGAGAAGGAGGAGGAGGAGGAAAAGGAGGAAGGAGGAGGAGAGGGAGAAGAAGGAGAAGAGGAGAAGGAGGAGGAGAGGAGGAGGAGGAGGGGAAAGACAAAGGGGAAGAAAAAAGTAGAGCCAAAATTCTGTATTTATTAGAAATATTTCCCAGTTTGAACAAGGACAGCCTATGGGAAAGAGTGGGCCACTCAGGAAGAAGCCAAGGAAAAGTCTTATAGGATCAAAAGTCCTATACAGGATTAGAAAGTCCTATCTGCCTGAAGAATCCAAGGCTGAGGTAGGAAAATGCTGCTTGGGCTCTGGGCTGATTGAATAGCCCAAAGCAATAGGAATGGGGTGTGCTTCAGCAGAACTGGGACCTTTCATAGTGCATTTATGGACTGTTAAAACAATTTATATGCTCTAACAAAGACTGCATCCAATCCCAAATAATCTTTCCCTCTCTTCCCAATGCCTTCAGGTTTCAAAAAAAGAGTCTAGAATATAAATTTATACCTCAAACTTTAGCTGAGAGAGGAAGAAAGGTAGATTTAGAAAAAGAAGGATGTGCGTCACAGAGCGTGCACTCGTAGTCTCTTAAAGACTGGTGAGCGCTTCCTACACCATGCATTAAAATATAAACAAAAAGAGAAGAGGCATAGCAACTTTGCAAACAGACACAAAATAAGAAAAGAAGCAACGATATTTAGCAGGCAAAGACAGATGATGAACCTAGTCTCAAAGAAAATCTGTCCTAAGAAACAGAAAGATACTCCTTGGAAATGCTTTGAAATACAACATTTTTTAAATATCTTAATTCTGTGAATGAAGATAATAAAACTACAGAGTTGAAAATGCACACTGCAAAGCTAGGGAAACTGATTACCAAAACAAGATCATATCAATAATTAATTAATAACAAAGAACAAAAAGAATTACTAGAATTTATTATAGTGAATATAGATGAGAATGACAAAGTGATAATAGCAAATAGAGAAGAGATGGTGTGTGTGTGTGTGTGTGTGTGTATATATATATATATATATAGAGAGAGAGAGAGAGAGAGACAGAGAGAGAGAAAATAGATAAAAATAATTCATGTGGATGAGTTAGAGCAAGAAATATATCACCTGACACATTAGAATAGCTACTACTTTTAAAAAACAGAAAGCAAGGGAGTAAGGATGTGGAAAAAGTGAGATCTTTGTTTACTGCTGGGATTACACAAATACAATTATATATTATATTTTACATAATGTAAAATGGTGCTGCTGCCATAGAAAATGACATGGCAGGGGATGGGGCTGGGGCTCAGTGGTAGAGCATGTGTGAGGCACTAGGTTCCATCCTCAGCACCACATAAAAAAATTATTACAGAAATAAAATTAAGTTATAAAAAATGTTTTTTAAAAGAAAATGGAATGGCAGTTCCTTAAAAAATTAAATATAGAATTGCCATATTATCCAGCAATTCAACTTGTTGATAAATATTCCAAAGAATTGAAAGTGGAAGTCAAATAGATGTATATATGTTCATAGCAGCATTATTCATAATAGCCAAAATGTAGTAGCAACCTAAATACCGATTAAATAAGAACAAACAAACAAAATATGGTATACACACACAGTTTAATATTATTGTTTGGTTTCAAAGAGGAAGAACATTCTGACACATATTATAACATGGATGAACTCTGAAAACGTTATATTAGGGGGGATAAAAAGCCAGCAACAATGAGAAGTTCTTTATGATTCTACCTACATGCGTCACCTAGAATAATCAAATTCACAGAAAGTTGAATGGTGGTTGCCCAGGAGTGGGTGGAGAGCTGAATAGGGAATTATTTAAGGGTTAGAAAGTTTCAGTTTTGTAAGATAATAAAAAAGTTCTGAAGATGGATAGTGGATGTGGTTGCAAAACAATGTGAATGCATTGAACTCCTGCACACATAAAAATGGATGAAATGTTAAATTTTGCTATGCTTATTTTACCACAATTTTTTTTTTAAAGAGAGAGTGAGGCGGGGGGGGAGAGAGAGAGAGAGAGAGAGAGAGAGAGAGAGAGAGAGAGAGAGAGAATTTTTAATATTTATTTTTTAGTTCTCGGCGGACACAACATCTTTGTTGGTATGTGGTGCTGAGGATCAAACCCGGGCCGCACGCATGCCAGGCGAGCGCGCTACCGCTGAGCCACATCCCCAGCCCTTTTACCACAATTTTTAAAAATTAAAATAAATAAATGAGTCACTATATGGATAATTTAGTATTCTTTCATCAGAGAATCAGTGAAACAGAAACAGATATTCAGAGGTATGATTTAAAAAATTCCATGAAGGGCTAGGGATGTGGCTCAAGCGGTAGCGCGCTCGCCTGGCATGCGTGCGGCCCGGGTTCGATCCTCAGCACCACATACAAACAAAGATGTTGTGTCTGCCGAAAACTAAAAAAAATATATATATATATATATTAAAAAATTCTCTCTCTCTCCCTCTATCACTCTCTCTTTAAAAAAAAATTCCATGAAATAGAAAATTCAAAATAGAAAAGACCTGAAAAAATTGATATATAATAATCTGCACAGATCTCTCTCTCTATATATATATCCTGTCTTCTTTAATGGGCTTCAAACAAACAAATAAGCAAAGAATATATTAGAAATGTAGTCAAAAGAAAAAATTTGCTTATAAGGAAAAAACATATTAGCTTGTCCTTTGAAGTTTTCTATAGCAACATTTACCTAATTTTTCTATTTCTTTAAATTTTCTTGTCAACACTTTAAAATAAAGGAGTTAAAGTTTAAGAATACTATACCCAGATAAGTTGGTATTCAAGTAGAGATAGGCCACAAGATGTATTCACAAAATTGAAAAAATTATCAAAACATAACATACAATTATGAACCTTTCTGGACAAACCTACTTGATGTTGAAATTTAGCTAATCAAGAGATGAATCAAAATAAATCATTCAGAAATGGAAATACCATAGTAAAATATTGATACTAAACCATAAATATATTTAAATATAAAACTAAATCTAAATAACTGAAGGAATCATATTTATAGGACAAAATATAAATATATGAAGTTTACAACTGTTGCTGCTTTTGATGCTGTAATAAAAATCAATATCCTAATGGATTACAACAATAAATATTGTTAGCTTGCACATATTAAATAGGAAATCAGCTGTGGTTCTGTTGGGTTCATCCCCACATATTTTCTCCTTGTTTAAGCCAGACTGAAAGAATAGCCCCACTTTAGAACATGCTATTTTCATTGTGGAAGGCCAAACCAGTTGGTTCTAAGCCAAAGCATACATTTACATTAAATACTTTTGCTTAGAAGAGGCAAACATCATGTCCAATCACGGTTCATTGGCCAAAGTAGGAAACATGATTAAGCCTACAGTCATTGAGATGGGACTTTAACTAAATATGGGATTTGGGGAAAGTGGAGTGGGAGGAAGTACAAAAATATTAATCTCATCTTTTCTGTAGGGAATCAATTTATACTTTATAAAGTAAAAAATGTTGTTATAAACAAAATGTAATGACTTCAACCTCTTAATGTTTTTATCCTTTAACTTTCAAGGATTCTTGTGTGAACTGGTATCTTCTGTGGTAAAGAAGCAATTATGAGAAGTACACCTAATTCTTTTAGCTTTTACCTCTAATTTTGTTATAGTGTTTTTTCTGTATTGAATACTAAATTCAAGGAAAATTAAGTGTAATGCCTTTTACTTTACTATTCCACATATGGTTGATTCCATTTCAATGAAATTATTACCCTTCATTATTTTGGTGTGCTAGTTAGCTTTCCATCAATGTGACAAAATATCTGAGATAATAAAACTAAAAAGATATGAAAGGTTTATTTTGACTCATGGTCTCAGAGTTATCAATGCATGGTTGCTTGGCCCTATTGCTCTGGGTCTGTGGATGTATAATACATCATGACAGGAGCACGTGGCAGAAAAGGGCTGTTCACCACATGGCCCTTAGAAAGCAAAGATCCATATGGAAGAGGGTCTCCATATTCACCCCAAGGGCATGCCCCAAATGACCAAACTTCTTTCTACTAAGCCCCACTTCCAATAGGTTCCATTACCTCCAAATAGTACCAAGCCAAGAATCAAGAATTTAATATATAGGCCTTTGGGAGACATTCCAGCTCCAAATTAAAGCAATAGGTCACCTATAAGTGATGGTATTTGGCATGATTTATTGCTTCTTTCATTATTATTGTCATTATAAGCATTTATCACTTTTACTAATGAAATTAAGTCACCATTATAATATTGCAATGCAGCGCCAAATATGAGTGAGTATACATCTCATTTACTACCCAGGAATTCTTTAAAAAACATTAACATTTTTTGTTTAATAAAGTTTAATGCCTCCCTCAGGTCTCCAAGATTTTCAGGAACATGTGCCATCCAAAAAGGGAAGTTATTTTTATTGGATGGGGAAGGGAACATTGGATCCTCAGCTTGTCTCTCTGTTTTGGTTTTCCTGTCACAGCTGTTACGGTCTGCGTGTCTCCCAGAATTCATATCTTGAAACATAACCACCAACGTCGTAGTATTGTGGGGGAGGCCTTTAGGAGGTGAGTAGGTCATGAGGGCAGAGCCCCTTTGAATGAGATGAAGGCTTTTTACCAGCGGCTTCACACTGCATTCACCCTTTTTGGTTCTTCCACTTTTCATTATATGAGGAAATGGCAACAAGGTACCATTTTGGAAGCAGAACCTATACCAGAAACTAAATCCCAGCACCTTGATCTTAGGCTTTCCAACTTCCAGAATAGTAGGAAATAAATTTCTATTTATTATAAATTACCTAGTCTATGGAATTTTGTTATAGCAGCACAGATGGACCAAGACCACAGACTTCATCTCATAATATCATGGCCCCTAGAGATTTATTCTCTTTTTCTAGTTCTCATTTGAGGTACAAAGATCTCAGTGTTGCTGACTGGCATCATCTACCTAAACGTAGCAGAGAGCAATTTCTTCCCTGCCGTCTTACCCGCTTCCTTGTACTTTACTCCATGGACAAGAAGCCAGGCTACAGTCAGTCTCTGGAGAATCCCCAGCATGCTGTATAGAAACATGTAACATCACAGGCCAACAAGAGTTGGAACCTCTCTGTCTCCATTTTCATTCCAATTTTTGGAGATATTTCCCAGACTAGGGACTAGAAAGGGAAGAATTCACTCTGCTTCTTGAGGGAGATATCAGTGAATGATGCTCTTGAATGACATTCCTTGTCTTTCAAGGTCCCATGGGAGGCACCTAGTATAATCTTGTTGATGTGCTGAGGTTTGGGGGATACAGACCTAGGGAAGTTTTAAGTCCTGTTACATCCCTGTACTAAGGTTATCTTCTTGTTGAATGGAACCAAACAAATGGGGGGAAAGACATCTAAAGGGAGGCAAAGGGAAGAAGAAGGTAAGGAGAAATCCATTGGTTAACAACTCAAAATTATTGTTTTATCATACTTAAATTGAATTTAAAAAAAAACTCTATGAGTTCAACCTAGAAGATAGTGTACCTGCCAGGTTATGGGATATTATTTCAGTTTTTGGAAAGGAGATGCTAATAGTTGACAATGAAGAGGTTGAGAGTGAGTGATTTACTGGAAGATTGTTCTCAGCTTACCTCCAACACAAAGGGAAACACACTTCATCTTCCTCTCCAACATGCCAAGTGCTCTGCAGACCAAGAGACTGCTGAGGAAGGGTTTGAAATATTGGAAGGGGAGTGAGTTGGACGTTGAAGCAGGCCAGCAAGAGGATTTATGGCTAGTGGGACACTACAGTCAGACTCTCATTCAAAGAGAAGGCAAAAAGAAAAAAAAAGCAACAACAGCACAGCAAAAGAAAATGTGTTAATAAAGAGGTATGGGTTTAAAAGTTAATTATTGTTCTCAACTTAGCTTGAGAAAAATCTATCTGGAACAACAAGAGTATATTAAGGCAAGATGAATCAAATAATTTCCTGTTTTTTCCTGAGAATTAAAGGTACATATGCATGATGCATAAGAATGAGTCATAGATGTGCATAAAATTTTGAAAACACCTTTGCTTTCTACTGGAGCATGAATCATAGGGCCACATAAAATGAAGAGAACATCTGCTCAAATAGAATGAATATCCAGAATGGTCCATGGAGAGCTTATGCCCCAGATGAAACATCTTTCGACTTAAATACTTGGGACATTTTCTGTATTCCTACAGGAAATCACTCCAGTATATCACATTTCCCCCAACAAGTAGTGTTGTTCTTATTGTTAATTCAACTAAAATAGGAAACTTTGTATAACAACAACAACAAAAAAAACTCACAGGTAAACAAAGTCTAAAAACAAGTACAGATCTACAAGTGTTATCAGAGAGGAATATTTCCCTAAAGTTGATTTTACATGTTTGAAACAAAAATCACTGCTCAATTATGCCTTAGTATTGTATCAAGCAATATTTTTATATTCCACTTCATTCCAGAGAATCTGATGCATGTGCTCTACATAATGTATATAGTTATGATATAAACATGGCAAACTTCCATGATATGGGTCTCACTGTTTTCCCAGATACTCATAAGCAGAAGGTCAAGTTTCCAAAATCTCTAACACCAACTAATTGAACTGATGGGGGGACTGTTGAAATGTATCTTATCAATGATTTTAAGTTTCATCTCAACATCAGTATCAAATGGTCAATGGCCCAATTGTGGACCAAGACTCACTTGAGGCAAAGTTCTGAATGTCTTTCAAAGAACTATTGCATGACAACTGCCTCCTTGTCATTTCTGCTCGTTTTCTTCCCAGAATTTTTCATGGATTCAGAGACACATCCAAAATCTAAATGATACGTCAGTGTGTCATCTGCCTTTAATCTCTCAGTAACTTTTAGGCAAAAGAATCTTATTCTGTCACTTAGGACCAGTGTTCACCTAAAGAAGTTTACAAAGCACCAAATTCTAACTTTCCTAAATCAGTTTTATCTTGACGTTTGAGTGAATATATTTTATTTAGTAAATTATCACCAGCATTGGCTATCTAATTTTTTTTCACTGCTCCAATGTGAGAATATTTGTGTCCCTCTAAAATCATGTTGCAACTTAATTCCTAATGAGAATATTAAGAAGTGGGGCCTTTAGAGGTAATTTGGCCATCAGGGACCCACCCACATGAATAGAGTTAGTACCTCTATAAAGTATTTTAAGGGAACCTGTTTTGCTATTTTGTCCCATCTGTGAGAACACTGGGTTCATCCTCTTCAGACACCAGATCTGCTGACACCTTGATCTTTATCCCAGCTTCTAAAACTTTGAGCAATTCTCACCCATGTCCTGCACAGGTGGTGGAATTTGAGTTTCCTCTGCATGATTTGGGCTGGCTGCGAAATAAAGCTAAGAAAAGAAGGTGGCAGAAAAACCACACGACATCCAAAGTAATTTAGAAAGTGAGGGCGGGAGGGCTCTTTGACCTTAAGGGTCCACTTCCACATCAGAAAGAGAGAGCAAGAGCCCCCACTTGCTTTATTTATATGGGGGAAATTCAAAGGTATTCCATAGAATTTTGCCAAATTAGGTAGGAGGTGGTCTGTCCAGGACCAATGGGTCACGCCCAATTCCACAGCTAACAGAGCAGCTTCCTAGCAGAGGGACTTGAAGTCACACTCATTGTATAATCCATTAGGTGGGAGGGGCCACAAAATAGTGTGCAATGCCAGACCAAAATCTCCTTGGCTCAAGGCTAAGTGAAGACACTAAATAGCTCAGGAGTGGCTTCCCACAAGCAATAAATTTCTATTATTTATAAATTACCCAGTCTATAGTGTTTTGTTATAGAAGCAGGAAAGGACTAAGGTGAGCTTTACTCTAAAAGGGGCTCTTTTCACTACAGACATTGCCATACTGTTTTATGCTTTATGTTATTTTCCTTTTTAAAGATTGGGAGTTACTGTATTAGAAGCACATTTCATACAATGATCTTGGGTGTTTTTTAGAAAATTTGATGTCCAAAGTAAACATACAGGACAGAATATAAGAATGTGGCTTAATAGTCATTTGTTCCTTGTTGGTACTATGAAAATATCGTTTTTACTGGAGCTCCAATAAGGATTTGGTCTTTGGAGTTCATTTATAAGATTGGCACCTGGCATTGTGATCTTTATGGAGCAGAAAATACACACCTACCTGATTCTGCTTTTAGCTGTGTTTGATTTTTAAGTTAGATATTTGTACTACAATTAAGGCACTTTCTGTTTCCATTTGAAAAGAGTTCATCACATCCTAGTCTATAGAATTCCAATATTTCTCCATCAACCCCAAATTTTTCACTGGTTTCATACACTACATAAGAATGAGAGTACATTTCTTGGTACATAGCCGTCCAACCTCCTGAACACATTTTCTAATCAAATCCTCATGTTCTCCTCATAGATGTTCTTTATATCTGGGTGGGGACAATCTCCCCAAAGTTCAAGCCTGAGGTTACAGGCCTCTGTTTAAACCACAGGGACTGAGGGCCTGGCAGGAGTTGGGGGATGAACGAAGTGAGCCACAGGCATTTAGGGAGTTGGGGCTGCCTTCTTGCCCCCATGAATTTCGTATTACATCCGATACTACAGGGAGCTTTTTAAAGAATGAACAATGTTAGTTCCCCATATATACATCAGCTGCTGAGAATTTGCCATGATTCTTGGTTGAGAATGAAAACATGGATCCACAAGTGTGTATAACTAATAGTAAAATTGGTTTTCCCAAGGGCTGGAGAAAAGAACACTATAATTGGGAACATTTCAAGGGTGTATAAGATGAGTATTCTACACTGGAAAGCATTAAGCAGGGATTTTTACAATACGTGAAATTCAGCACGTTTTTTTCTTTATGCTCCTTCATAGAGAAACTGTTACATCAGTCTCCCTGGAGACAAATCACCCATTTGGGCAAAAAGAACCACATCATGAATGAGGGGCAAGACCAGCTTCATCAACACAGATGTCTTTTTGAGCTTGTCAAAAGGGGGAAATGCTTTTTTTTTTTCCAATAAAAGTAAGCTTTTCGATCTAATCTTTCAGAGGGCCATTTCTTAACTTATAACTTGTATGACCTAAATAGCACTGAATTTTCACATTGTGGAAGGATCATTACCAAATGCATTCTTGATTCTCAAGGAGATATGGGACACTGACTTTGAAATAAAACAACTGAACAGAGTTTCCTTCCCAGCTCATAGGCAAGAGAAAAGGCTGAGTAATAATGTTGGAGCCATTTGGAGGCAGGTGTGAGCCAACTTCCCAATGGGGAAGTTCCACATCAGAGACCCCAGCATCACACCTGGAACTAATTGGCCTCCTTTTTGGCAAATTCAGTAACTAGGCCAAAGATTAAATAGACCTTGGAGACTGTACAACCACTTCCGTGTTTCTAAGTGCCGTCAACCCCGGGGCAGGAAGGAGGGATGCTGGGGAGGTGGCCCAGAGAAATGGCTGCCCCACTTGCCCCACACCTGCTGCAGGAACACACTAAACATGTTTGTTTTCATAGCACCTAAATTAAAAGCTGGAACATTATGTGGATGATTTCTTTCAAGTTGTATTTTTCTCTATACTAAAATCATTCACTTTTAAAGGAATATAGGTACACAAATTCAAAATAACACTCAATAATTCTGCATACCCTGGAGAAAGTTATATGTCAAACATTAAAATTGTCTTACTAATTAGAGGGGTTATTTTTAAATAACTTGTTTTTTTCCCATTTTAAAAAGATAATTGAATTTTCTTTCTGTTTATGTGAATGAAATTAATGTGTTTGTTTAAATTACATTTACCCATCATCTTTCAAACCAAATTTCCGCTGTGCCCACCTTGCACTAGTTTCCCTTTGAGACCCTGAGCAAACAAACAATACATGAAAAGAGCTTGTTCTCAGGAGCTCACTGTCTGATGGATGAGATTAATAACCAGACAATTACAATGAAGTGCTATAATTACATAATTGGCAAAGGGAAACAGAGCCCTGTGTGAACATAGAAGGGGGTTGGGGTGGGAGGAAGCAAGAGCTGTGTGTGTGTTGTTTGTTTTGGAGTCTGTGAAGACTTTCAGCTCATAATGACACTCCCTATCCAAGAGCTTCTGTGTTTCTAGCATGTCCTGGTTCTTGAACTCACAGAAGGAGATTGGTTGGGTGGAGCTCTGAGTCCAAGGAGAAAGCTCTCACAGGTGAGGCGACAGACTTAAGAGGAAGCCAGGTTGTCAAGAGCTGCATGTCTGCAAAAGAGATCAGGTTAACCCTGGGGAATAGGAAGACTGAAGTCTTTTGAGCCAGGGAGTATCATCAGCAGCTTTGTGTGCTGGAAACGCCCTTTGGCTATAGTGGGAAGGATCTTTTGGAGAGTGAGGACTAACATGGAGAAACTTAGCATGAAGCCAAGGCTACAATATAGTGATATGTGGATCTAAACTGGGAATGAAAGCAGAGAGACAGGGACTAAGTTCAGAGACACTGAGTGGGTAAAAGTGATATTGATACTGAGTGATATTGAATATTGAGGAGAGGAACAAGACTAGGGTGAATCCCAGATTTCTGATGTGGCTTATGTAGGACAGTTTAAATCGATTGCAGTGAATTACCTCTTCTCATGGAAAGACATATTGCTCATTCATTCATTCATCCTCTCAACAAATATGTATTGAGTCTGCCAGGCCTTGTCTGAAGCACTGGAGATATAATGCTAAGCAAAGCAGCAAAATTTCCTGCCCTCCTGTAGCTTACAGTCCAAAAGGAGAAAATAGACACATCACTTAAAATATGTCACATGTGATATTTGCTAAGAAAAGGGGATGTGGGGAGTCAGGTGGAGGATGGAGAGTGATGGAGAGGTGCGAGGTAATAAAAGGTGGTCAGAGAAAGTTACATTCCAGCAGAGATAAGCAGAAAGTGGGGAGGGGAGGTAAAGAATGTTCCAGACATGGAAGGAGGGAGTTGATTGTGCAAAGTTTTGGAGGACAGAACAAGGTGCTATTAGGAAGAATCTTTACCCTCACAAAAGGGCCACCACCCAAATGCTGGCTGTAACAGGACCTAATTGAGGCAGTGCCCTGCCCTTCCTGCCTCCCAGGCAAATACTGCAATTCATTTTGAAAGAAATGCATAAGACCAGTTAAAATAATTAATTGTGAGCCCATTGGACTATGCCAGCTCCAGTGCCCTAGGTTTCTACGTCAACAAACCACAGTCCAACTCATTTTCATATTCTAGGAAGATGAAACTTAAGATTAATAGGTCAGAAACTGCCCACTAACCTCTAAACAGAGGCTTTCCACTAGAATGATCCCAAGTAAGACTTCTTCTCCACTTCAACCAATCAAATGGTTCTTTGCCTTGCTTTACATTCATCCTATGAAAACCACACTCTTGTGCTTCTTTGGAGGAGCCCTGAACCACTCTAGTTTCAAACTGCCTTATCCATGAATCCCTGTCTGCTCAAATAAACTCTGAAATTAAAATGTGGCAAAGTTTATCTTTTGACTTATCTTGGAGAGTAAAAAACAAACCAAAAGAAATGTTCTGCTTGTAAGATAGAAGAACCCTAAACTTGTTGGAAAAAGCAGGGTTGTTACCACCAGGAAGTGAACAGTCAAAGAGACAACACTCACTCCTGAAAAAAAAAATATGCAGGATGGAAAAGGTGTGGTTGGGGTAAAGAGAGACTAAGTCCTTGGTGGTGGATAAGTTCACTTGAGGGAGATGCAGGCAGAAAAGCAAGGCACAGGAGAATACAGGCAACAACAACATGGGAAAGCTTAGAGGCTCACTAGGGAGGCCAGAGGTGGCCAGAAATCCTGAAGAGGATGGGCCAGGGGAGGAAGGAGCTTTAAGAAGCAATGGTCAACAGGAGCAAATGCTGCCAAGGGTTAAGTGAGATAAAGCTGCCACAGGCCCAGTGGATTGGAAGTCTAAAAAGAAGGGGTTAGGAGTGAGTAATGGGTGCTGTGTTCCTCTTTCAAAAACACCCAAGGAGGAGATAAAAAATGGACATACAATTAGGTGGGGAATTTAGTTGAGTGTTTGTATATGTGTCTTGATGGGGAAAACATAAAGATGATTAAATGTGAGGTGATGGAAGCAGTAACCCGGGGAGATTGCAGATAGGGGAAGAGAATGAGAGGCGAGGCCAGGCTGGAACAGGGCTCTGATGACAGTGAAGGGAGTAGGCTGGGTGGGTACACAAATGGTTGGAGGTTGCAGTGTTAAACAAGAGTTCATTTTTTGCCTTTATTCTTCACTTCTTTTCCTCTACCTGCCAAGCAACAGGTAGAGGACAATGCTCATTGTTCTCAGTGGAAAAACTCAGCTGTCTGATTCATGAAAAAGTTCCTCAAGTTCCTGGTGAAGGTAAGTGAGAAGCCCAAGTGTTTTTGATTTATAAGAGCTGGTATTAAAGATACAAGCCAGGCATCTAAGACTAGAGCACAGGCCTATAAAACCAGCCATTGGGCATCATAGGTAGGAGGCATGATATGATATCAAATTAAATTTTCCTGCCAGGCAAACCTGTAATCCTAGGGGCTCAGGAGGCTGAGGCAGGAGGATCACAAGTTCAAAGCCAGCCTCAGCAAAAGCGATGTGCTAAGCAACTCAGTGAGATCTTGTCTCTAAATAAAATACAGAATGGGGCTGGGGATATGGCTCAGTGGTGGAATGCCCCTAAGTGCAATCCCTGGTACCCCCCGCCCCCATTAAGTTTTCCCATCACACGGAAGGAGGTAAAATTCCCTCTTTGGCTGAGGAAAGGCTGGGGGATGAATAAAAGGAGAGCCAGAAAGATTTTCTCTGAGCCTTACTCCTCCAAGTCAAAACTTATGGGATGGGACAAGATGGAAATACCTAGAGAGCCTCAAGGAACTACAGCACCTTACTCACCTCAATCTTGGTGCCACAGGATAGCCAGAGTAGAGAAAGCATGGCCAGGGAGTCAGCCCACCTTTGATAGCCCAGGATCTAGAGTAAGGGAGCGACAGCCATCTTGATCATGGCAAAGGAAAGAGGTTCCTAGAGGATGTTGCCCAGCTTGAGTCACCTCAGTTTTGATAATTAAACATGTCACATGTCCTCTGCCATTCATTAGGACCCAGGAAGTGTATTCAGATATCAGGTAAAGAAGACCTTGGAATCAGACTTATGTTCAAGTCCTGGGTCCTCTAATTATCCCCCAATTACAACCTCTCTGGGGCAGTTGTTCTATCTATGAAATGAGGGAACTTCAGTTCCCTTGAGTATTTGAAAGAAGGTCAAATGAGATAATTCACAAAAAAAGTCCTGGAACATAGAAAATATTTGGGCACATAGGAAGCATTTATAAAAAATATTTCCACTTCCTTTGTTTGTACACTGGTGACCCATATGGTTATTCTGAAATTCTGAGAGTTCACAGCCTGCCTTCATGTAATGAATTTTTCTTTTCACAGTGTTAGTAAATCATTTGAAAATCATATTCAATGGTACATTAAACATGTCAAAAGTATAAATGTCATGTAATAACTACACAATGACCTTGGATTTTGACTGTTCCATCCTACTTCTACTCTCAACAAGCCTGTTCTGTTATATTATACACAACATAAGAGACTGACAGATTGGTGCTGGGTCAGTGTACTGAGAATTGAACTCAGGGACACTCCACCACTGAGCCACATCCCTGACCCTACTTTGTATTTTATTTAGAGACAGAGTCTCACTGAGTTGCTTAGTGCCTCGCTTTTGCTGAGTCTGGCTTTCAATTCGGGATCCTCCTGTCTCAGCCTCCGGAGCCACTGGGATCATAGGCATGTGTCACCGCAACCAGCAAAGAATGATAGATTTTTTAAATCTTGAAATTTGGCCACACGATTTAAATGAATAGTTAATGGTTATCTGTGGGATTGAAATCCTTTTTCTTTTTTTTTTTAAATTTGTATTGAATGGTGGGAGAAATTTCTGGATTACACACTAAATACTATGATGTGAAGTGAACTGGAATACTTTTTCACTAAAGGTAGTATTCTGGTTGTCTACTGCTGATTAACAATCTGCCCAACACTTAGTGCTTACAACAACAATTTAGTTTTCTTTCTCATGCTTCTGGCCTGAATGGGCTCACATGGGCCATTCTCACAAGGTGTTTCCCCTGCAGTTGCTGTCAGATGGTGGGCCAGGGCTGGAGTCACCTAAAGGCTGGACAGGTACCTGTGTGGGGACAGTTGGACCAGATGACAACCAAGTACAAATCCCTCTCCTAATAGAGTCTCTGCTTTCTCCGAGAAAATTCTAGGATTTTTTTTTTTAAAGTTGAGAATGCATTTTGCTGAAGGTAGCATTAGATGACATGGTGTATAATCCTAACATTTAGTTTGAATAGGAGAGGTTTGGTAAGGTTAGAGCTCAGACTTGAGAAGGTCTCATGGAAGCAGTAAGGCAGAGCAGTTAAGACATGAGCTGTAGAGATGGAGACCTTGGGCTCCATTGACAGCCCCACCATTTTCTAGGCACTCACCCACTAGTTGTATGGCCTTATAGGGCAGATCCTTATCCTCTGTACTTTACTTCTCTCATCTCTAAAAAGGGAATGATAATACCTACTTTGAATATTATTTGTGAAGATCAACTACGATAATAAAGAGCAACATTTTGTGATCAGGTGGTGCTTTATTAAGAGTTCGATGACTGTAAGAGACAGTGTGTCTGGAGCTGAGCTTGGATGCAGCCCAATGAGTGAGAAATACCAGGGCTAAGGAACTGGAGTTCCAGGATCTCGGATGATGGCTGGAACCAAACATCCCTTGCACTACTTTAAGCCAAAACCAAACACACACACACACACACACACACACACACACACACACACACACACACTTTTGATGAGCAAACTTGCTTTTGGATATACTTGTTTCTACCTGCATATATCTCGTTTAAGAGTGTCTCCTAAAGAAAACCATGGCTGTGGCTTACTCTGGTGACTTATAAATGGGATGTTTTTTATTACAGTGGTTGAAACTCCTTTCCATTCTGTGTGTTTGGCTCCAGGGAAAGGGGAAGTTCAGATCACAGCATGCTCTAAGTGGGTGTGTGCCGGGAATGCCCACTTCTGGTCCTTTGTACATAGCACCTCTCCCATAAACTGTCAGATCTCCTGATGACAGCTAAATATGTGCTTTCGATGTGTGTTAAAAATCAGGCATGCCAGGCAGGTTCGAATTTCATCCTACTGAATTGCCTTCTGCATTGGTCCTCAGGAAGGTGTAACAACCGCAAGCACAGATTAAGTTGCTTTCCGGTAGAATTACAAGACAAGACCCTAGCTGGGGAGATGTTCTTATGATTGAAGGGCAACAAAGAGGACCTACTGAATGAGTGCTTCAAGAAAAGCAGAATTTAGAAAGCATTTTGTGGCCATTTGTTTTTCTCTATAGAACTTTAAATCACAACTTTAAGAGCTGGTTAAAAACTAGATAGACAGCAACAATTTATATCTTCATCAATATTACTGCTGGGCATAAGCCTTCTACCCAAGTGACAGGAAAGCATCCAGAACTAATTTGAGTTTCCAGGCAGACTTAGAAAATTATTATGCCTCATCAGGGGGTAGAGCTGAATCTATCTGCTTTTGACCCACTTTGGAAGATGATCTCTTCCTACTACAAATAAACAAATGATGGAAACTCTAGACCAGGGTGAGAAGCCTGACTAGGTAATTTTAGCCATTGACACAGAATTTTTGCAACTCAACAAGATCAAAGCTTAACTTGGGCTGGGCAGGGTTCCTTAGCCTCTTCTGTTGTCAAATATGCAGCCTGGCAATTAGTAAGGAGAGGAATGGGCACAGGATGCAGTGCCTTCCGCAAGGTCAGCCAGCCCAGTCACCCTTTTTACAACAAGATCTGTGGTTTCTTTCTCTCTCTGAGGGAAAGGGCATTTTTAAATAGGATCAGCAAAAGTCCTTGTCCAAATTTGTATTATGAGGTCAAGGAATAAAATCATCAGAAAGCTTAAGTATAAATAGACACAGAGGCAATCAATCAATCTGAAAATAGATGAAGTAAATACAGAATATTACTTAACAAGTATCGGAGGCCTAATAATATGCACAGTTGTGATTTCTAAACCTATTTTTTATTTAACTGTATAGAGATAAAAATGGGTTTCCCATGGAAAGCAACCAAATAATGTAACCACTAAGAACTAAACAAAATTTAGGTACCAGTGAAAATACGGAAGCTAGAGAGAGAACGGTGATGATGTTGCTCCTCTGTACCTCAAATCCTAACACTACATGGATTCTAAGAGGGAGGAGTGAACACCTGGTCCAGGTTTAAATAAGAGAAATTAAGGTAGAAAGGAGATGCAAAACTTTGTCACATAGATACTGCCCAAGAACTGGGGCTGCTTTACGGGAGGGAGAATCAAGTGGAAGAGGAATATGAGGCCTTTTTTTTTTTTAAGGCAGTCATGTGATTTTTAACTTGTTTAAATAAAATTTCCAGGACAAGTACCTGATAAAAGCTGCAGAAAGTAACTTAAAAATGGAAAGGAGTCCCTCAGTGCAGTGAGTTCCCTGCACTCGTTGTGGAGGGTCCATTGATAATATTAGGGCAGAGAGATGTGCACATTGGATAAGGATGAGATGGACAAGAAGGCAGAGAAGTGCAACGATTACTTTAAGAGCTCAGCACTATAAACAGTCTATCCATTTTAATATGACCCCTAACACTCAACGGAACTTCAGTCACCCCAACAGGAAATAGAGATAGTAGAGCCTATTATGGTTTGGGTGTGAGGTGTCCCCGAAAAATTCATATGTGAGACAATGCAAGAAGGATCAGAGGAGAAATGATTGGGTTATAGCCTTAGCCTAATCAGTGAGTTAATCCCTGAGGGTATTAACTAAAGTGGCAGGGTGTGGCTGGAGGAGGTGGGAATCGGGGCTTGGCTTTGGTGTATATTTTTGTATCTGGCAAGTAGAGTCTCTCTCTCCGCTTCTTGATCAACATGATGCCAGCTGCATCCTTCTGCCACACACTCTGCCATGACATTCAGCCTCACCTCTAGCCCTGAGGAATGGAGATGGCCTTCTGTGAACTAAGACCTCTGAAACCGGGAGCCCTCAAATAAACTCTTCCTCCACTACTGTTGTTCTGGTCAGATTCTTTAGTCACAGCAATGAAAAAGCTGACTATCTCATGTTTTAAAAAATAAATACATTAATGCACATAAAGAACTTCCCATTCCACTGGGTAGATAGCACTTAATAAATTACACCTGTTTCTTACAGTTAACCATAAGTATTAGGATTCTGATTAGCCTAGGAGTCAGATGTAAACTTTCTGAATACTCTAGTTTCAAGGAACTTCAGCTACCAATACTTGTGTTTCTAACCACAAGGTGGCAGACAGAGGGTCTCCCTAACATGCTCTGGGATCCAGTTTGGAAAGAAGCAGTGAAAAAGCAGTAAACCATGGAAGGGAAAAGAAAAACGATCCAGGACCCACATGCTCACAGCCAGAAACAAATCAGGGTGGGACTGTGAAGTCAGGTCATGGGTTGACAAGTTTACTGTGCTTTGACTTTTATATGGTTCCTCTTTTGTTTGGTTTTTGTAGGCATAATGTATCAGTTGAATAAATAGAAGTTTTGCTGAAAGCTGATGCTTAGAGTGACTTTACCCCATAAAAAAGAGAAAAGTGGGACGATGTGGTTAGAAAAGGGAAGCATGTGTTTACATTCCCGTGAGGTAGATGCTGGACATACAACAGCAGCACTCCTGCCACCCATCCACCGCTCCCTCCAGCTCAGGCTGGCATCTCTCTGCATGAAGACATAATCCACACGTAGCTAAGAGCCCTTTCCTGCCAACTTTTCTTCCAAACTGACCCTCCCAAAAGTCCTAGTCAAAGAAAAATGAAAGAACAGCTTCTCCTGGAAAAGGCATTGACATTGGGTTCAGAGGAGTGGATCCTCGTCCCAACTGGGCTACTTCAATAGCTGTTTGGGCTTAGACAAATCTCAATCCCAGTCCTCACCCATATTTTAAAGCAGATGACTCAGCCCTGATTGATCCCCAAGATGCTGTCCCCTCCTCACATCTCACCCTCTAAAGCAGAGAATACCATTCTCTGAAGTCTAGGACCTAATCCTCAGTTACCTGATCTATGATCCACAGTTCACATGAAAGTATCCAGATGCATAGACAGTTCGAACTGGGGAAGAAATCTTTGAAATCAAATAGTGCTGCCCCTTCAGTATGATGAAGAAACTGAGACTCAGAACAATAAAGTAATTTTACCAATGATAGTTAATTAGAGGTCAGGCCAAGGCTGGGGTTCAAGCCTTCAGAAATTCTGCTCATTCCCACACATACACAAAACCCACACCCTTTGCACAATGAAATTTTTAAGAGCTTTGTTGAAAACAATGTAGCCTCCAGAAAATTCACCCATTTAAATGGCATAATCCAATAATTTTTAGTAAATTTACAGAGTTGTGAAGCCATCATCACAATTTGGTTTTAGAACCATTTTACCACCTCATAAAGCTCGATGGGTCTGCCCATTTCAGTCACTCTCCATTGCCAACACCGCAGACATTAATCTGCTTTCTACCTTTACACATTTACTCTTTAGTACATTTTGTTTAAGTGAAATTGAATAATATATAATAATCCCTCTAGTTTTAGAGGGAAAAGCAGACCCTCTTTCATCAATAAATATGCTGCTACCTGCAGATTTTTCATAGACTCCCTTTATCAAATTGAGAAAATTCATTTCCATTGTAGATTACTGAAAGGTTTTTTTGTTTTTGGTTTTTTTTTATTGTTTGTTTGTTTGTTTTTTGTCTTTTGACATTGAACTCAGGGCTTTACATATGCTAGGTAAACACTTTACCACTGAGCCACATTCCCAGCCTGGAAATTTTTTTTTTTTTTTTATATCATGAATGAGTGTTAGACCTTGTCAAATTTTTGTGTGTGTGTGTGTGTGTGTGCATCTATTGAGATAACATTTTTGTCCTCTATTCATATTACTATATTAATATGGTATTACATTGATTGACTTTTAGATATTAAACTAACATTATAATAATGGGCAAAAATCCCATTTTAGCATGGTATATAATTCTTTTATACATTGCTGGAATCATGATGCTAATGTTTTGCTGAGTATTTTTGCATCTAGACTAATGAGGACTATTGGTAAGGTTTTTTGTGATATCTTTGGCTATGGTTTTGGGATAATAATGGCCTCATGGAAGTTAGAAAGTGTTCTTTTCTATATTTTCTGGAAGAGATTTTGAAAAATTGATGTTTTATAGAACCCAGGTGGGCCTAGGTTTTTCCATGAGGGAAAATTTTCTATTAATAATCAAATTACTTATTATAGGACTACTCAGATTTTTTGTTTCTTCCTCAGTTTCATGAATTTGCGTCATTGTATGAATCTTCCTATTTTATCTAAATTTTCCAATTTGTTAAAATAAATTTGTTCATAGTAGTATTACCTTATAATGCTTTTAATTTCTGTTTAAGTGCATCAATAATGTCTCCCCTTTTATTCCTGATTTTGGTAAGTTGTGTTTTCTCTGTTGTTGAACAGTCACCCAACCTCAGCACTATTAATATGTGGGCTCAATAATTTTTATGATGAAGAGGCTATTATACATTATAGGATTTTAGTAGCCTTCCTGAACTCTATCCTCTGGATATTAGTCAAACACGCACACACACACACACACACACACACACACACACCAAGATATGACAATTAAAAATTTTTCCAGATGTTGACATGTGTCCCCTGGGCAGCAAAATCACCTGTGGATGAGAACTACTGGTTTAAATAGCTTCAATTTTGTTGATCTTAATCTGTTTTTCACTGATATAACATAACATACATGCTGGGCAAATTATAAACCATAAAAATGTGTTTGGCTCACAGTTCTGGAGTTTGGGAAGTCCAGGATCAAGGATCTCATCTGGTAAGGGCATTCTTACTGTGTCATAACATGGCAGAAGTTATCACATGAGACAGAGAGGAAAGGGTGCCAAGTTCCCCTTCTTGTAAATAACCCACTCCCACGATAATGGCCTTAGCCCATTAGGAGGGTGGAGCCCCCTGACCTAACCACCTCTCAGAACTCCCACCTCCTAATGCATCAAGGATTAAGTTTCCAATACATAAATTTTGGAGGAATAAATTTGAACCATAACTTAATCTATTTAAAATAATCAACTTTTGTTTTCACTGATTTTATCTAATTTTTTATTCTTCATTTCATTGGTGTCTACTCTCTCATCTTTCTTATCTCCCACTTTCTGCTTGCTTTGGACCGAGTCCACTTCTTTTTCTTCCCCCTAATTTCTTCAGGGGGAGGCTTAGATTATTAATTTTGGGTGCACAAATCAATTGTAAGACAAATTGCATTTAGGACAACTTGGATTTTAGAAAGCCTCGAATCTTAGTATTTTTTATGTATTAACAACCAGAAAATGTTAAAAATTTCTCCTCAGCATTCAATTTTCCTTCCCTAACTAAAATACTATGTAAAGCATTTTATACTTTATCTTCCCTTATTTTACAGAGAATAAAAATTGAAGCTCACAAACTATAAACTATGTAAAGGAAACATAGCTACGTTGTCCTTCTAGCCTCCTCACTTAACCATGTCTTCTTTAAATTACTTGAATCCTTAGTCATTTCTTGAAACTTCTTTCCTACCTACCATCCTCATTCTGACTTATGGTTTCTCTTTTCCTTCACTCACATTGATAGATTAGCTAATCTGATTGAACAATTGCTGCTGATAATATAGTATTATATATATTATATATTATAGTATATTCCATTCATAATTATAGCACTTTCACTAAGTGCTATAATTATGAATGGAACACATAAGTGATCAATTCACAGTAGTTGCTGGGCTCAGAGTATAGTGCAGTGGTAAAGCACTTGTCTAGAATGAACAAGGCCCTGGGTTCCATCCCCAGCACCATAAAAAGAAAATTAAAAAAAGTAGTAGTTTTTAATGTAATTCCTATCTTTGTTGTGGTGATGTAGATGATAAAGGAAGTATCTTGGAAAATCTAGACATTAAAACAGGATACTTTCAGATCATGAAAAAAGAAAGAAAATAAAGTCACATCAGAAAGGAAAAGTGAGTTAAGTCAGGCTGATAGTCAACCCCAATTCCATGAACAGCTGGCAAAGCCAGGATAGGGTTACTGCCAGGAGTTAGATGTGACTTTAAGCCTCCTTAATAAGCATTAGAGCCAATGCATGGAGACCAGATTCATTCAGAGAGCACCAGCTCAGGAGCAGAGCTAACAACAGGAGACTACAAAGATAAATGAAGGGCAGCACTTTGCAAAAATAAAGAGTGTCTTGGATGGAGAATATTTCCAACTAGTCTGCATCTTGCCTTTCTGGGTTCACCAGACTGGCCAGTGGCCTTATAAATTTCAGAAAAGCTGTCTATCAGCTGGTGGCCTCCTCTGCCTGTGTGCTGCTGACAGAGGACAGGCAGTTACCTTGCCTCCCCTTGAGGCCCATGCATGCTCTGTAGGACCTGTTCAGAGGAAAGCAGTTGAGCTGCACATTCCTTCCTTGATTCCAGTCCCCTACTCTCTCAGCCTCTATCCTTGTCCCTGTCCCTTTACCAGTCCCACTTTATCTTCAATTCTCCTTCACTCTTTTTGCTCCTCTCCCTCTGCCCAAACCTGGCTTCTCTCACATTTTTTAATTACAAAGGGCTACATCTGGTGCTAAGTCCAACACTGGGAGAAATATTCTTTCTTCACTTTAAACCCTGCTTCTTTGTAACATCAATTTATCCTGTTTCAGGGCAGCCTGGGTGTGGTGCACTGCAGTTTACAATACAAGAACATATTGTAGCTTTGCATAGCCACACAACTGAGAAAATGCTGAAACCAGAAAACTTGGGCTGGAGCTGAGATTCTATGGGTAGCTCTGTTCTGGGTTGAAATGTGCCTATTAGCTGAGGAATGAGGGATGAAAATAGGGGAAAGTTAGCAGAAAAAAAAAAGGTTTTTATTAAAAAGGAGGAGAAGGTGCTCCCTGAATATGCCAGGAGCTTTAAAGGTTTTGTCTGACTTAATTTTTGCAACTCTAAGAAGGGACTTTGATTTTCCTTATTTTACAGAGAAGGAAAATTGGGGCTCACAAACTCAAGTAACTTGCCCCCTATGAGCATGTATCAAAGCTGGGCTTCTAACCCGGGGCTGAATGGCTCCAAAGCCTCCTCTTTTCAGTACCATACTGCTTCACAAACCATTCGATGGAGAACATGATGTGGACCTTGGCCATTCTGTGGTCCTCCTTCTTTTGCTTAACAATAGTCCCTAGAGCAGAGAATCCTGGAAAGTTGACAGCTTGAATGTGTCTTGACCCCTTTACTCCCTTCTCCAATCCAGCTGTATCTCCAGAGTTTAGCACTGTCATGACTGCAGTTGACAGTGGTAAAGTTGGAGATTACTGAGTGTATAGGACTCCTCCCACCTGGGCCAGGTAAGAACCTAGAAACAGTATTGGAGAACTTAAGGTCAAGGATTATAATACATGAACCCAGAAATTTAGACCACTGAGATCCATGGGAAACCCGATCTCTCACCCTACCCAAGGAATGTGCAACAGGGCCTGGATAAGTGTGTCTGCCTCCCCACCCCTGAGATGTTTTACCATCATGTTTTTAAAAAGGACTTTCTTCTCTCTACTCCTTAGGTAGGAAAACCTAAGGAGTATGGGAAACAGAAAGGCTTCATTTTTATGCTGACACCTCAGTAGAGAATGATAAACTGTCTGTTGCTCCATCACTGTCTCAAATGCACCACTTAATATGCATCAGAGTTGAAGCTAAGCCAAGTGAGCAGACAATCAAACCCAATAACACTTATACAGGAGGGTGTCTGGCAGTCAGCAGGAGGCTGCAGGAGGAGACTAACAATAAATGGGACAGCAAAACCAGTTATTAGAAAGATTAAAGGACAACACAAAAATTGCCACTCAGTACTGAAAAACACAATTGAAAATTATAAATTCAATGAGCAAATTGACAAAAAAAAATGATCACCACTGAGACTGAAATCACAAGCCAGGCAATTTGAAAAAAAATATTTTAAAAGAACTGAGTAACAATATAAGACAAGAAGTAAAAAATTAAGACATAAGGTAAAAAAACGAAAGTTCTTGAGGATTAATTGAGGCAGCTTGAAAAACAAATGAGTCCCAAAGGAAATAAAAGAAGACTTAGGGGTAAGACCATCACTAAACATAATTAGATAAATCACAGAAGAAAAATTCCTGAGTTGTAGATGGATTTGTGGCTGCATAGTGAAAGGCCTCACGTAATTGTATGTAAAAACTACAAATTAAAGCAATGTTTTGTGTGGCATGTAATCTACATAAAAATAAAATATAAGACAACAATAGCACAAAGGACGGAGGAAATAAATAAAAGTATTGTGCTAAGGATCTTAAGTTATATATGAAGTAGCATATCATTCCATGGTAAACAAATTAGATACAAATGTTTTAATGTCTAAAATAACCTCAAAACAGATAAAAATTAAAAAGCAAATACCAAGAGCAAACTACAGCTGCACCACTAAAGACCTAAATTATATTAAATGTGAATGGACTAAACCTAACTTTAGAAAGTGATTGTCTGACTGGTATTCAAAAAAAAAAATAAGCAAGAACAACTATATACCATCTAGAAAAAGAAATGTATCTCAACACAGAGAAGTTAAACACAAATGGTTGGAAAAAGATACACTATGAAATTATTATTTCTATAAACAAAAGTATATAATTTAGTATATAACGACTTCTATAAACAAAAGCTATGTAGTTTAGTATATAAAAATCAGACAAAATAGTCTTCAAGGCAAAATATATTACTAAAGAAAAAGACATATAAAATGTCAATTCATCAGGAAACATAAAATTCCCAAATGTGTATGTTTCAAATGGAATGAAGTAAATGCTTACACCAACATCTAACAAAATGACTCTGCCTTCCTCTTTCACCTCTCTAAATATCTAAAAGTATAAAAACTATTCTTTTCATGGTGAGGCAAAAATAGATTATAGGCCAGACTATGGAGCTATGCTTAATCTGATCCCTGAGGTAGAATATATGTGTTTTTAAAACTTATATGAGCTCTGGTTTCTCATTCCCTATGAAAGGAGCTTGGAGTCACCAAAACAACAAAAACAAAAATTTTCCAGAATTAAAGGGTGGAAAAATCCACTATTAGAATTATAGAACTTTATACTTCAAATAAAAGAGTAAACAAAATTTGAAAAAAAAAATTAGTAAAGATACAGAGCATAGGCTCCCAATGTGTGGTCCAGCTTCCACAGCTTCTCCTGAGACCATTTCAGGGAGTCTTCGAATTCAGAATTAATTTCATAATAATGCTGAGAGGTTATGTGTGTTTCTACTCTCATTCTATACTAGAACAAAGCATAGAAGAAAATCTTCAGAATCAGGCAATATGTTCTTATATGGGATATGAAAAATACTAAGCCTACAAGGAAAAATATATAAATTATAGAACACCTGTAATTCCAGTGGTTCAGGAGACTGAGACAGGAAGATCATATGTTCAAAGGGAACCTCAGCAAAAAGTAGGGCACTAAGCAGTTCAGTGAGACTCTGTATCTAAACAAAATGCAAAACAGGACTGGGGATGTGGCTCAGTGGTTGAGTGACCCTGAGTTCAATCCCCAGTACCTCCCCACCAAAAAAATTTAAAAACTTGTATTCATCCAGAGACACCACCAGCAAAACAAAAAGGCAAGTCATGGATTAGAAGAAAGTATTTGCAATAAACACGTCTGATGTAATACTTATGCATAGAATCCCACAGATTCATAACAAAAGTCAACCAAAATATTTTTAGTTGGACAAGGCTTAGACGCTTTACAAAAGGAGACATACAAATGTCTAAGAAGTATATGAAAAGGTGCTCAAGATCATTAGTCATCAGAGAACTTCAATTTTAAAGTCTAGTGAAATGCCACTTCACCAGAATGACTAAAATAAAAAGGAAAATAATATCAAGTGCTGGGGAGATATGGAACACTTGAACTTTCATATACCACTGACTTACAGTGTAAAATAGTACACTTTGGAAAATAAATTGGCTACACTCTAGGTAGTCAAGCATATACAAATTTACATATCACCTACCAATCTCAAATACACCATAATGAGCAAAATATGTCAAACATGAAGACCATATTCTGTTAGATTCCATTAATCTGAAGTTTTGAAGAAGTTCTATAAAAGGTAAAATTAATCAATGGTGTATATCAGTTTTATAAATTGTACTTCAATGAAAAATTAAAAGAGGAAGTCATTTGCCATTTTCCCCCTCCAAAAAGCAAAGAAAATTCACAAAACCAAGGTGAATTCACTTAGCCAGACACACATGAACTGCATTCTTTGCCATTGGAATTCTACATCTTCCCTCAGGCTATCTCTTATAGGAGATCTAATTGCCACACTGTGGCATAAAGACTGAGTGAATCCACCAGACAAGAATTATATCAAATATAATCATATTAATGTAATTTTATTATACTTAATATAATTTTATGTTAAATATTAGTAAACTCTGATTTCTTAGTTTTAGAAAAAGAGTAAGAAGTTTTAATGTCTCCTCTTGCTAACAAGTCATTTCAGATACCCTTGGTCTGCCAGTTTGGAAATTGCTGGTTCAAGTTTTTACATCAGGATATTCTGAAACCTGTGGTTCAAAAATGGTCTCAACTGATAGAGCCCAACATGGAGGAAGCGGCCAGATTGAGAAGGAGATTCTAAATCATGCTAAAGCAGTAATATTTTATTCTGTGGACTATGAGTTGCCTCTAATATTTCTTAAGAAAATAAGAACGTGTGGGAACTAAAGACAGAGAGGTCAGTTTGGTCTGGGCAAGGTGGTAGTCTGAATTAAGACAGGGATTCTGGGGTAAAGAAGAAATTAAGAGACATTCAACAAGCAGAATCCAAAGGTGTCCAGGCAAAAACACTGACAAGTCTTGGTGGTAGACGAGATGTGGGAAACATGGCAAAAGAGATGTCATCATCTCCCTGGATTTCTGGCTCAGGAGTTGCATTTGTGGTGGTACCCTTAGCAAGGAGGAAGTCCTGGAGGTAGAGAAGGTAACAGTGAATTAAGCTTTGGGCATCCCAAGTCTTCGGTGTCCAAGAAATGTCCAGTAGGCAGCTGGGAATACAACGCTGATTGAACGGTGATTGCTGGGAGAACTGCACCTTTCCTCTCTGGTTTCACTGATGCTCTCCTCCTTCCTTGCTGTACTTGAGAAGAACATAAATGAATGACATCATCCTATCCCACCTCTCATGAGTTCTGTCCCAAGGTTTGGTGACACCCTGACTCTTCTGAGCTTGTGGACCTTCAAGCTTATATGCCTGGCAGCTTGCTTCCCAGTCTCTTCATCATGGAACCATGTTCATGTAACAATGAAGCTTTTGGAATATGCCAGGCTTTGTGCAGGAGGTCAGATACATGGAACTGCAAGAGTATGGCTCTTGCCTTTAGGCTTGCAGTGGACATACTGATGTACACATAGTTGCTCTGTGTTACAATTATTAGATTAATATGGAGATGGCTGGGGATGTAGGATTTGATGGCAGAGTAAGGCTGCAGGAAACAGGAAGGCAACAGAGAGGTAGTAGCCTTTAGTGTGACATTGAAGAATTTACAAGAATCAGCTGGATAGAGCAAGATGGAGCAGATGAACAAGTCTCATCAGAAGACCATGAAAATACCTAAGGGGTGAGAGAGCCTAGCATACTGACAGCAAGCACTTGCTGACCATGTGTTGTGGCTGCACGCAATGTATAAGGACAAAGTGTTTGAGGTGGGTCTGTAGGAAGACCACGTGGTTTGTTCACAGAGCAAGAACTAAGCTTAGCATGCAGTTTAATGTTTCACAGGCACTTTCTCATCTGAGCTCTGTTATTTAGATGAATAATATTAACAGTCTGGAGCTGGAGAAATGATGTCCTCAACATCATCCCAGGTGTTCAGGAAAAGAACATTTGCTAGCTAGTTAGGGTGTCTGTAGTTAAAGAAAACCAGGTTATAAGGTCAGGGTGTGAGGGTCCTAGAAAAGCCTAGCCAGTGATAAGCCAGCATTGGGCTCAGAATCTAGCTCTAGCTCAGGGTGCAGACATCCAGAGGACCCACCTCAGAACGGTTCCATGGTCAGGCTGACAAAGAGTCAATGGGGCCTAGAATGCCAACATTGGCCCAAATGCAGTTTCTTCCTGAAATAGGGCTAACTACTTCTCAGGAACATAACAAATCAATTCTAGTAGACATGGACATGATCAGATTCCTAGGGGAAGCAATAGTCATGGCAAGGACACAAGCAGACACGGAAACCTTGGGCTAAGACAGTGCAATAGTAGGTTCATGACAAGATGGGGGAAGAACACAGGGCATCCTCTCTACCAGAGGACACAGCTACCCCATGCACACGCAGATAGCCACAGTCTTAGCACATGTTCCTGAAGAGATATCCTGTGAGCTTCTGGGTTCTTCTATTGGATGTAAGTGTATTTATGATCATAAACTTTGATTTTCTTCCCTTCATGTTGGTAGAATGTGGGGACTTGCCAAAAGGACAAGGAGCCAGCTTCAACTGTCCTAGTTTGAGGCCCAAGTAAATTTTGATGTTATAGATTATAACCCATAGAATGCAATGAGAGTCATCAGTCCATACTATATAAATACCTAAATAAACAAATGACAAAGAAATTCAACTAATAGATATAGAAGAAATGAGGCAAATTTTTAAAAATCACCTTTGGCAACATAGCAATATCTGTTCTAACTCTATCATGAGGAATAGATATCATTTTCCATCTGAAATTATGCACTGAGAAAAACTTATCTTTTTTTCTAGAGTATTGTTTTCAAATAGGCATAATATGAATCTAATCATAGAGGATCATCATACAAACCCCAAATGAAAGAGATCCCATGTATTAACTGGCCAGTAATTTTCAGAAATGTCTGACAAGAAAAAGACTGAAGATGTAAAGGGGAAAAAGAGACAACCAACTACATCATGCCATCCAAAATTGGAGCCTGCACTGGAAAAGTAACTTTATTTTGTGCTACAAAACACATGAGTGTGATCACTGGTAAAAATCTAAATAGGCCTATAGAGTGGAATGATAACTATATGACTATTAATTTCCTGGTCTTGATAATTGTGCTGCCATTACATAAAGAAAGTCCTTGTTTCAAGAACACATAAAAATAAAATAAAGATGTTGTATCCACCGAAAACTAAATATATATATGAAAAAATTCTCTCTCTCTCTCTCTCTCTCTCTCTCTCTCTCTCTCTCTCTCTCTTTTAAAAAAAGAAATACACTCTGAAGAATTAGGCATAAGGAGGCATTATGTCTTGATGTAATTTCCACTGATTCAAAGTAAGAATTATAAATCAAATTTGTAACATGTTAACATCTCAGGAATCTCAAAAGTATATGAGAATTCTCTGAAATATTTTTGCAACCTTTATGAAAGTCAAATTATTTCAAAATATGAATATTTTTAAAAGATTTAAAAATAAATGGCTAGAAAATTTCTGTGAGTTTTCTACTTGAAATAATAATAATAAATTGCACAGAATCCCATACAGGATGCACTGGATTATGGCTGGATGTAGGAAGAGATCTCTTCTACTTACACCCCGTGTGGATCCAGAGTGGTTATTTTTCCTGGCTGTTTCCTATTTCCTAATGTTCTCTAGTCTAATTCCATAGTACATACTGCCAGGAAATGGTGCTTATAGGCCCCTAACCCTGGTGCAACCACATTCAATGCTCTGTTGGCACACCTGGAGTCACCTCTGAGCATCCCCTGAGGTCGCAGTACTCCCAGGGCAGAAAACCCAACCCATGCCTCTAACTACAGGTTCTGATTATTTTGCCAATTGTTTCCCCTCTTCAGCATCAGACCCCTCCCCAACCCTAGACCCTGATAAAAGTTTTACAGGGTTTCAAATGAGCCCATGCACAAACGCTTCTGGGTTTTAATCATATTCTGTTTGTGTTCATGTTTGATCATATTTTCTAGTGGGAAAATAATCATAAATTAACAAAAACCACAAGCTGTGGCAGGAAGAGCACTGAACTGAGGGTCTTGCTTCTACCACAACTAGCTGTGTGGGTTTATGTAACTTACTTATATAGTTCTCATTTATAAAATCAGTAATCTGAACTAAATCTTCTTTTGTTGTTGTTATTTTGTTTTGCAGTACTGGGGATCAAACCCAGGATGCTCTACCACTAATCGATATCCCATCCCTTTTAATTTTATTTCATTTTGAGATGGGGTCTCATTAAATTGCCCAGTCTAAACTTGAACTTGTGATCCTCCTGCCTCAGGCTGGGATTGCAGTCCTGTGCCACCAGGCCTAGCTCCAACTGTTCTTAATAATGATTATAATGGTCTCTGTCACCTCTCAAAACACTGCTTATTTGGTAAGAATGGGATCCTAATTAGAAAAGATTACCTCCATGTATGTATAATATGTCAAAATACACTCTACTATCACATACATCTAAAAAGAATAAATAGTAAAAAATACTGTTTATTGTTAAAAAAAAAAAAAAGGTCCTCTGACTTGAAGTAGGTTGCATACCCATAAGAACAAACTTTTCCTCCTGAGGTGAAGTGATGAGACCTTTGTGTTTGATTCTCAGAGTTGACCTTGGTTTGAGTTCATGGCATTGACACTGCTTCACCCAAGGGAAGGATTATAGCTAAGAGGCAGCATTCCCACACCCAAGTTCTATTTTGTAACAACGCCTGCCAGCTTTGCTATGTTTAGCTTAAACTATTTCTGGATACACAACAGTTAATCACCTCTTCAGTGAAAAATTAAAGGAGAAAAAAGTGGGAGAAAAAGGAAAAATAAAACAAAAAGGGAAGTCCTATAATCATTCCTAAATACCCGTAACTCCCCCCATCCCTGAGATTTCTCTGCTATCACTGCAACAGTGGGCACATGAGCTGTGCCTGTGTCTGGTGTCCTCAGGTATCTATTTCCTTCAGTCCTGGCTCAGATTCAGCAGCTCCAAGTTGTCAAGGAGTTGGGAAGGCTGTGCCCAGTTTTGCATGAAAGCCGGATTTGGGCATACGCATTTTAGAATTATTTTCCAGACTCTTCCTTCTCCCTTGGCTACTCATCCATGCTGAAGTCTTTGGCACTTATTCCCTAAGTCCAAACTTCTGATACATCATCTCTTCTCTTGGTGATTATTAAGTACAATTCTATTTACTTTTCAGATTTTGCTTTGATCTGATTGTTCCTTTTCTCAAAGAAAAAAAAAATTCCAAGTGAGAAAGAAAGTTATGCTCAATTTCCCTTGTAGGGCCAGACAAGGGAATACAATGGGAGTCTTATATCCTGGAGGAATGCAAGGAATCCCGAAGATGGGCACAGGCTGCTTGAGCAGAGTGCATTTTATAACAGAAAACACAGGAGCAATAAGAGTGGGCTGAGTATACTTGGTACAGACAGGATAAATAGACCCTGGGACTCACAAGGCCCAGAAGTTCTGAAGGTTCTGTGAAAGAGAGGTGAAAATATTTTTAGTCCTTTAACATGTGAATTTTGTAAAGTAATAATAACATAATATGAAAATATCAAACATACAAAAATAAAAGAGTTAGTATAATCAACACCCATAGCATTTCTCTGTATTTGTTTTCTTATGTTTTTGGATGCGTTTTCATATTTGCTCTAATATATGCATGTGTGTATGTGTACTGCTGAAGCGTTTTGAAGGAAATCACAGGCATTGGGATACTTCAGTTCTAAATACAGACATTTTTCTTTCCAAACATAAGGGCATTTTGGCTCAAGAGTAATAACATTGTTACTCTTAAAATTAACAATAATTCCGTAATATATGTAATACCCTGGTGTCAGTTGTCCTTCTGGACTAAAATATGTTTTATAGTTGATTTTTTTCAAAATAGGATTCAATCAGAGCAAGCCACTTGCCTGGCTGACTGCAGCATTCTGTATTTATCTAATTGTTCCCCTCTGGTGTCATTTCACTAATCTTGTTTATCTTTTTCTCTTTTCTAGAGATTAAATCTAGAAATCTTGATCCTCAGGCTCGAGATTTTGGGTAGGATTCAGTGATGCTGTGGATCACCACTATCCAAAGAAAAACTTGATAACTGGTTATACAACTAAGGACACTAAATTTGGGTTCCCAGAAAGTACAGTCAGTTGTGCTATTAGGCCACATAGACAATCTTTGAAATCACTGCGCTGCATATAATATAAATCACAGGTTATGGGGAAAATTGGGTTATAACATTCAAAAAATTTTTAGTGAAATGTTTAAAAGAAGAGAGAAGCACCTATTAAAAACAGCAGCATACTGTTACATATGTGAAATGACTAAGAAAGACATAAATACCACAACAAATATAGATGGTTCTTAACCTTGAAAAAATCCTAAAGTTTGCCTATGGAAATGGGTATCTGTAAGGAGGAAGCTTGTGAGCTATTGGGAGATAAGAGGAGGATCATCGGAACTGAATGGATAGGCCCAACACCGGATATGGATGGCTACAGCTCATGACACAGACAGTGACATGGTTAGCTGGGAGATGTGTGCATGTATGCATTTTGTGCATCCTACATGGCTTGGCTTATCTGGGTATGGTTTATTGTGCTTACCTTGTATTTGTTATTTACAGAATCATGTACAAGCATGAAGAATGAAAGGGCATCATGCTGAAAGAGTTCCCTTGTATGTGGAGTGCATTGGAAAGAATTTTTATTTCAAAACAAACACTGTATCAGAATTGACTAATTTGGTAATTTACTACTTTTGTCTTGATGAATCTAGCTTGAAATTCTTCAATCTTTTGTTCTTGTTGAAGAAAAAGCTATCATTTTCATTCCATTTTTCTGTTCTTTTGTTCTCTGGTTTGTTTATTGTTCTCATATTTATTATTTCCTTCTTTCTAGTTACCTTTGATTTGCTCTTATATTTATCTTCTCTACTGTGTTACTTACATGTCACAAATCCTGGTGGGTTATGTATTTAATTGTTCTCAAGTTATCTAATTGTTCTAAAGTTTCTCTTTAGATACCATACAGCATCACCTAAAAAATAATCTTACCAAAAATCTTGAGCCTAAAGACCAAGACTTCTAGATTTAATCTCTAGAAAAGAGAAAAAGATGAGCAAGATAAGTGAAATGACACCAGAGGGGAACGATTATAAATACATACAGCATCAGGTTCAAACTATTTTTTAAGATTTCTGCATCTGTGAAGAAGCAGTAGATACCCTCTTCCTTACACTTTTTGTTAGACTTAGCTAAAAATCCTAGATATTGTATATAAAAGGAACATAAGAACACTCTGAAAGATAGACAGAAAAATACAGGTAAGCTAGGGACCTTACCTACTGCTTATTGTGTACAACATCTTAAGACAAGCATGCATGAAAATGGATTGTGTATCATGGTGATATCCATGATATCGATAGAGACAAAGTGGGAATCTTGACCGCCCACCCCCATATGGCAGTAACATCTTCCTGTCTTCAATGTGTTGGCACCTGCCCCCTTCTGTGTGTCCATGAAGACTCAATAGGTAATGGGCTTCCTTGCCTGCCTGCCAGGAACAAGCCACGCTTCTCTTTCCCCACCCCTCCTATATAAGATGCAGAGTCTCATAATACATTAACCAAAATGTTCAGGTACAATTCAAAATAACTTGTTATACCAAGAGATGGGAAAATATTAATGAGAAAGACAATAAATAGATGCCAACAGCAAGATGATACTGAGGTTAGAATTATCTGACAAAATTTTAAAGCAGCAATACTAAAAAACAAAAATCTAAGAATATGCCTGAAATAAATGAAAAAAAAAATAGTGTCCTCAAAGAGAAGGGACAGCAAGAAAATTTAATATGTAAATAAACACAGAATTTAAATTTTTGAATAAGCAATACAATATTTGAAATGAGAAATTTAATAAAAGAGATCAACAGCACAATGCAGAGAACAGGAAAAAAGGAACTTGAAGATAGAACAATAAAATAACTCAATCTGAACCACAGAGAAAAATCATCTGAAAAAAGTCAACAGAGACATGGGGACCTATGACAAAACATCTAATATTCATGTCACTAGAATCTCAGAAGGAGAAAAGTAAGACAGTGGGACTGAAAAAGTATTCAAAGAAATAATGACTGAAAATTCCTCCTATTTGGCATAAGACATAAGCCTACAGATCCAAGAAGTTAAATAAGTCTCCAACATGATAAATTCAAAGAATTCTATACCAACATATATTAAGAGTCAAAATTCCAAAAACTAACAACAAAGAAAAATTCAATGCAAGAAGGTTCAGAGGAGAAACGATTAGATTGTAAGAGTCTTAACCTAATCAGTGATTTAATCCCCTGAAGGAAATAACTGAGTGGTAACTGAAGTGGTAGGGTGTGACTGGAGGAGGTAGGAATTAGGGCATGGTTGGTATATGTATTTGTATCTGGAGAGCAGAGTCTCTCTCTCGGCTTCTTGATCACCATATGAGCTGCTTCCCTCTGCCACACTCTTCCACCATGATGTTCAGCCTCACTTCAAGTCTCATGGAATGAAGCCAGGCTTTTGTGGACTAAGACCTCTAAAACCTCAAATAAACTTTTCCTCTTTCAAAAGTGTTCTGGTCAGATCCTTTTAGTCATAGCAATGAAAAAGTGGACTAAGTCAGAGGGTGTGAACACAGTACCTTTTGGCAGGGCAGCAGGCCTGGCACAGTGTAGTCCTCACCTGATTGGTCATGAGGAAGACCTGGTAACTGGGAAAAAGACTGGTTTCTAAGGGCCAACCAGAAAGGTTCTCCATGTTGCCAATGATTATCCAGGTTTGGAGCAGCCATGGTATAAAAAGTATTTAACACATTTGATAACAAATGTTATCAAACTGTGGGATAACATTTGTCTCTTTTCCTATAGCTATTAGGTCACTAAAACAGATTTCATCAGACTATAAGTGCCTTATGAACACAGCACTAACTATAGAACTAATTGATTAGATGATATCAAATATTCTTACTCCCACTTATAGAAGTAAATAGCTTACAAAAGTAAGGTTACAAACCAGGCATGGTGGCATCCACTGATAATCCCACCTACTGAAGTGGCCAAGGCAGGAGGATCACAAGTCCAAGGCCAACCTCACCAACTTAGAGAGAACCTCTGTCAAAATATAAAAAAAATACATTTAAAAAGGGCAGGGGATATCGTTAGTTCCTTGGTAGAGTCCCTCTGGGTCCAGTCCCCAGTATGGGGGGAAAAATGTTACAAAAGTTAGCCAAGGGACAACACCACATATATGAAAGAGACTTATATAAAGACAGAGTTGGGGTGGGGTATATTTTCTGGTGGCAGCTTTTTCTTCCATTTTTGTTTTAGCTCCCATAACCCTGTAGGCTTCCTAGTTTGAGGACTGGCCCAACAGTCTTCTTCAAAGGAATGAGGATCTCTTGCTGATAGAGCTTCCTGCAGGACGTGGCTCCTTCTCTTCCTTGGAATACTTTTCCTCAGGCTTTCCATCCCCCTTAAGAATAAGCTTTAGGTATCTGAGATCTCAGTGTGCATTTGGGGAAAGAGAGCACAGGAAGTCAGAGACTCTCCGAGTCCAGAAGAGCTGGACAATCCTGACACCAGGTTAGGTTCTAGCAAGCCTTTCACCTTTCCTCTTCCTCTCTTTTCTCAGGTTCCAGGGGATCAATGCTGGGACCAGATGGGGTCTGAAGTTTCCAGGTCATCTAAACACCTATGAATCTAGATAGAAGTCTTTTCTACAGAATTTTATAGATATTTAGAGTTAGATGTTTGTAAAACTCATAGGAACCTTAATCACTATAATCAAATTATTTAAATCTAACTACTTTCAAAACAACTTAGCATAGTTGGGTAATTGTAAAGTGCTGAAAAACAGCTATGGACCCAAACAATTCCACCCTAGCTCATGCTCAAATAACTGCATCAGGGTAAGATGTTCCCATCATTTTGGAATAAAAAAAAATTGTCAACTAATTTATAATTATTTTAGAAATGAGAGTGGAGTTTTTGTTGTTTTTTGTCAACGGAGGTCTCATTCAAGGATTCTCCATAGCCCATCCATAAGGGTAAGTTATCTTCAAGTTACTTGGGAGATACAATGATGTTTATTATGAAAAGATGTTTTTTCTAAACTGTCTTCTTTTGATTTCCACTTATATAAAGATTGGGTCTGAGTATGTAAATTATCTCTACCAATTTTCTGCTCTTTAAATGCTCATATGTTTGCTTGTATTTGGGGGTTTGTATTTTTGAAAATTAATGCATTCTCACAAAGGTTTTGATGCAGGACAAGGAGGGGCAAGAGGAGGAGAAAGCGAGGAGCAAGGGGAGCAGAACATAAACAAAGAAAAATAAAAACAAAACACATGGTAGCTTGCCTCATCTGCTGCTGACCTTCATAGAGACGCCCATGACCCACAGGAGAAGTTGCTGCTGGTTCTCAAGCATTCATTCCCTTAAGGTCACCTCTTATCAGAGACTGAGAAGCATGTGAACTACTGGACGAAAGGGTTGGATTAGGAATGTGCAGTGCTTGGTTCTATATCAGAGTTCTGGGAGGCTGGGCTGTGTCTGCACAGTCTAGAGAGCATTTCTGGAGACAGTAATATAAAAACAAAACAAAGTCTTTTTGTCTTCCACCCACTGAAAAGGCCTGTCAAACATGCATCAGTTCTCCCCAGCCCCACCTGCTGAGATAAGCAATTATTCTTAATCCTGTGCCTCTGAAATGCAGAGGATTATGCTAGGAGTAAACTTTCTCAGAGATCATGGAAGTGTTTTTTTTAGAAGCATGTGGAGTCAGGCTTCAGTGCTGGAGGGGCCAGACTACCTCCTGATATAGTCATCCATTGATTTTTCTCCTAAATTCATTCATTCAACAGGATTGATAAACCGAAGTGCAGGTTCTGGGTTGGGTCCCAGAGTACAAAACTGAATAGCACATCCTTGTTTTTATTCACAGTCTGGCAAGGGATACAGGTACACAATCAACAAAGCAAGGTGCCACGCAGCATGATGGTGAAGGAAACGCTTTGTGTGTTCCAAGGAACACACACCCCAGGTCAGTCCCTATGAACCAAGCCTGGGCAAGATGACTGGTATCACAACATTCGGATGAGTTTTGGGGTATTTTGTGCTTTTCTACATTTTCTGTTTCCTTTGTCCTTAAATGAGAAACCCAATCCTAGCTTCTCTTGGACACTCATTAAAATTAGTAACTGCTGCCACTTCATCTCAGGTACTGATATTTCATTTCCCCCACAGCAGCCATTGAGGTGCCTCTGGTACCACTGATGCCATTCTTTGCTTGCCCACAGGGAGGTTTCCTTTGGACTTGAGGCTGATTCTCTTCTATCACAATTATTCTGGAATCGAAGGGGAAGACTTCCATTCATAGCAGTATCTATGGCCCTGTAATAGGCTCCAAGATGGAATATACCCCTGATGATATTTGAATGTCCTGCCCTAAGGAATTCAGGTCCATTAAGAAACAATTTCCTCTGTCCCTGGACTAGAGCATACCACTCTGGTACTCAGCAGGATGCCTCTGCCCAATACCATTTGTGTCTTAATCTATGATATATATATCAATTAATCATTTAACTACCTACATTTTTTTTTGCCTTGTCATTCTCTCATGGAAAAATATTCCTTCACACCCAAAGCTCCCCTGGTAGTATTCAGATCTACCTCTTCTTCCTGCAGATACACCTGCAGGTATTTGCAGATGTTCTGTCCTTCTGAGTCCAAAGCAGCATGAGAAACAAGCCAAACCCACACAGTTCCCTGCATTTGTGACACTCTGAGTTCCAGCAGAGTGCAGAAACTCTGGGTGACCCTTGAAACTTCAGAATGCAGGGAAAATGCTTCACATGCTCTGTTTTTATATTGGAACTCCTTAAAGAGTTAAAATTGCACAAGGGAAAAGGAGAAGGGAAGACAAAAACCAAGTTATTGACTTACCACATACATGAATAAAACTTTATAACACATTGAATAATTTAATTACATTTCATCTTACTATCCAAAACATGTTAAATCTACAATGAATACCAGAAAGTCAGAAATACTCATGATAGGAGATGGGGTGATCTTGTTTACCATCTGTTGTAAATTGCAACATAGCCTAAGGTTTATAAAGTGAAACATTCCCCAAACCCCTCATCCCATGAAAAGGGGTATTTCTTTTTTCTTTTCTTTCTTTTTTTTTTTTTTTTAGGTCTTCTTGGAATTTTTATAGGAACTCTCACAGAATCTTACAGGAACTCTTTCGATCATCAGGAAGTGTGTGAGAGCCAACAAAGTCAAAAACAAAATTTTTGGGGCCTTTACTCAACAGGCAATTTATAAGCATGAAATATGCCTCTGGTACATTACTAAACCCTGAAAAATTACAGAATGTAAATAAAACATGATCTTCAAGTAGTCTCCTACAGAAAACTATTCATATTATCATAAATAGAAAAGGCTTAAAGGAGTCACAGGCACACAGAGATCCCTTAGCAAACAGCTCCTTCAGTCATTAGCATCTGTGCTATAATGGAGGCACAAGAGTCTTCAAAGATCTTGTGGCACCACAGGGAGGAAAGGTGGAGGAAAATAATGCAAGATCCTCCAAGGGAGTGTCCCGCTCATGTCCCATGCAGGCAGTGGAAATGGGGTTCCCCTCAGTGGAATGGGCTGGTTGAGAAATAAAAGCTAGGAAAAGTAGAATAACGAAAAGACCACAGGGCACAGAAAGCAGTTTCAAAAACAGGGACAGGACAGGCAAGCTGTTCTGATGGATGGAATTCCTAGACTCTGGCCAAAATGAAGCCCGTGCCTGCTTTATTTATATTGGAAACATCAAAGGCCTTCCATAGAATGTTCTTCACCAAAAAAGGTTAAACTTGGGCTTTCCAGTTCCCAGTGAGTTAAACCCATCTCTGGAACTACTATGAGGGATCTTCCTAGCAGAGCAGAGATAAAGGTCACATGCATCGGGCAATCTACTGCCCTGGGAGAGCCATGGATAGATCCCAAGGCCAAGCCTAAATCTCCCTGCCTTCCATGCAGAGAGAAGATCCTCATGTAATTCACAGATGGCTTCCCGCAGGGTGCTCTAAGATGAGCATTGGAAAATCAGTGAGCTATTCCAGTGAGGAAGAGGAAAGAGCATTCCAGGCAGGAGGAAGAGCATAAGGAAAGCAAAGACCTGAGTTGACCCCCTGACTGAAGGAATGTGAATGTGTCCTATGTCAGGAAAATGCAGGGTTGAAAAGATGGGTGTGAACAGATGCAAATATCAAGGCAAGTTGGGCCCAGATTATGAAGGACATTTGAAGGTCAGACTTTATAGACAAGAGGGGCAAACATTTTTGGTGGGGGGGAGGAGTTGATGTGTTCAAATCTATAATTCTGGAAACTACAATCAGGAGGTTCTTGTAAAACAAGAGGAGATAAAATGAGGAGACCAAAATAGGCACTGAATAGCAGAGAAGTTGACTTAGGAAAGAGTGAAAAGGCAGGCTTTTCTTGTTATGAATTCCTGTTAAAACGGTCTTTCCAAGTTATTGGGTACAGTTTTTAATGAGATTCACTTCTATAAACTGCAAATCTTTTTAAATGAAAGGAACAACTGGATTTTTACAATCTGTTCTTCCTCACTCCTTTCCCCAGAGCCTAGGGAGGTAACCTGTTAAATTTTGCAGGCACCACTTGGTGGCAGCTGCTGGAATTACAGGCATAGGACCCCAGAGACTGTCTAACCAAGGTGTTTTTGCCAACCTATTGGGAAGTAATGACAACCGTCATGCTGAGGTTTCATTACTTATTCAGGATAGGAAATGATTTGGGAGGGGGGCGGCTCTAAGAATAAACATTATAAAGGTTCTTGCTGCAGCTAATGAAATGAAATGCTGCCATTCCACATGAGACAGCAGAAAGGGGTGGAGGGCAGGAGCAGAGGACACCAAGAGAAAATAGTCCAATCTTACACATCATCCAAGCCTGACTAATGGACTGCTGGACGTTATAGGAAGAATGATGTAGGAAGACCCCTGTTATTTGAAATCAGAGATCCTTGTTGTTAACCATAGTTGTTTGGTTCTAGGTTTGGCATTAGGGGTACAAAAGAACTTAAAATAGATGATTCGTTTAGACTTTGTTTAAATAACACCTTCAAAAATGAAAGAAAAATAATGAGTCCTCTGGCTTTGGCCATTTTGTAATACCCTTCATAAAACCATCCATCAAAACTCCAAACCAATTCCATCATTAAAATTTCAAGTACAGCCTAATTTGACCACTGTGGGTCACCTCACTACTGCCACCACTATCCTGCCTCTAGCACCTCTTGACTGTTCCCTGCTCTCTGCAATAACCTCTTGGCTAGCCACCCTGCTTGCTTCAGCTGCAGATCACCCCTCCCATGGTCAGTCAGGATTTTCTTTCTGAAGAGTAAAACAGATCAACTCACTCCACTGACTTTGAGGTAAAAATTTCATTCCTTACCAAACCTACCAGGTCCTCCCTTATCCACCCTTGCTACCTCTCAGACCTCATCTACCCCCACCCTTACTCCCTTGCTGCAACTCCTGTTGGCTCCTGGCCACAGAAACATGCCAGGCACCCTTCTGATTTTAGGATTTTCTGCAACTGCTTAACTGTCCAGAGTGTTATGCCCTCTATGGCACCTACTTCTAATAGCACCTTCCTTCAGACCTTTACTATGCCCCTTTCTGTCCCCCATAGGATTTTTTTCCTGATACTGTATTATACATGTTTATTTGTTGGTCTCCCTCCCTGGAAAGTAAATTTCATGAAGTCAGGGGTTCATTCTGTTTCATTTAACTGTTTTGTCCCTATTCCTAGAATAATGCCAGGTACACAATAGGTTCTCAAACATGTATTAAAGGCATGAACAACTGGATGAACAATATACTATCTCTATTTCCTAACCCCACAACCACTGCTCTCCAGTTCTGAAATAACACTTACCTTTACCTGCACAATATCCTTGGCCAACCTGGTCTAAGTGATTTTCCATGAGGTGAAGGCATAGAATAGGCTTTAAAGCAGATGACACCAGACTAATATGCTCTTCAGGCCACTTCAGCTCTTCAGATAACTTCTCAGGAACTCAACAGCTGCACACATTCTGCCTAAGGAGGAGAATTTAAAGTGTGCATCATATTAGCAATAAACCTCAGAAAAGTCAATGGAGGTATGCCATAACTCTAAATGACCTCAGTGGAGTCCAGGGATGCATTACCCAAGCAAGATATAACTTTAAATAAACAATGCATGATTTCAATCTTTTTATTGAGTAACTCAAAAACGGCACTTCTTTGAGGGAAAATAAAAACAAAGCAAGCTTTCTGCTGTAGGAATCAGCGAGGGCTGAAAGGCACTCTAGCCAAAGCCATAGTGCCCTCTACTGGCCATTGGTAGCTAACAAAGATGTGGGCAACCACAAAGAGGAAGCCACTGTTTGTATATTCAGATCCATTCATGGGATTATTAGAAAACATTTCAGTGCCTTCAAAGAAAATGGGCTATAGCTATAATAGAGGAAGATATTCAGTCTGTATTATCAAGCAGGTTAAAGATTACTACAAGGAACAGAAATTTGGAATTAGAATGGGATGGACATTTAATCCAGCAGGTAGAGGTGTAAGAAGTATGAGATGATGCCTGAGCTGAGGTTTCAAAAGAAACTAGGAGGTGGCCAGGTGCAGGAAGTGGTGTACACACGGGGATTTACATTCCAGTGATGAAACCACAGATGCGGAGGCATGGAGGTGAAAGAACATGGTTAGGGACTCCAGGAGTAGAAAGTTAGGATAATTACTTTTGGCTGCCTATCTACCAGTCATTCTCCCACCCATCTTTCCTTGCTGATTTGCTGTCTTCTTGGCCTCTGAGATAATAATTTTCCTAGTTGCTTTTATGATTAAAGATATACATCTGACCCAATTCTGCTCAATGAGATATCAGGGGACATTGCTGGAGGGATGGATGAGATATAATTTCTTCCATATCAAAACAGGAGACACCCATGAGGGGCACCCTCCACTTTCAATCTACCTGTTGATGTCACAGGAAGCTATTGCTGTTACATGAAGGTGTTGCTATTGCTGCCATCTGGTGACCATGAATGGAGACATCACCAACACTCTGGAGATGGCAATCTTTGGTGGCCTCATGGAGATACTGAACCACCCTGATACCACCTATCTCTGGATTTTTTATTATGAGGGGGAAAAATAAAGTAGCCTCTTGATCAGATATTCTATTATTTGTAGCCAAGACATATCCATTGCCGTGCTCACATTCCATAACATGAGGAACCAACGATTGATTTTAAAAGGTTGTAATATAATGAAATTTGTATTTCAGAGAGTCCAGGTTAAAACAAGCAGAAAAATTTATTAAACAAAATGGGACAAAAGTCAAGAAGACCAACTAGGATGCTTATGATGGTGTACATGGAGATGGCGAGAAGAAGGCAAAAATTAGGGCCTTTTGAACTGATGTACACATACACACAATTTTAGAGGTAAAATGGACAAGATGTGGTCATTGGTGGGAGAACTAGTAGGTAAGATAAATGAAAGAATTAAGAGGTTAGGTAATTACATAGGTGGATGAGTCATATCTTGGTGATTTAGATTTTTGAAGAAGAACCAGATCAAGGATGGGATAGAAATGATTAATTCTGTTTGGGACATACTGAGTTTGAAGAACCCAGAAGAAATGTCCAGTGGGCAGCCTAATCTTATATCTAGAGCTCAGAAAATCTGGACTTGAGGTAAAGAGTTTCAACATATCAACATGTACATGGTAAATGGATCCCTGAAAAAAGTTCAGTCTTTTTAGAGCATATGTATAGAGAGGAAGACAAGAGGACTGAGTTGGAAAGGACCAACTCATGGTGACCAACATTCTCAGACAGAAGGAAAGTCTCATACAGACCATGAAACCACAAAGGGAGGAAGCAAAGAGAAAAAAAGTGCCTCCAATGGTAAATACAGTTTCCACAAGGAAACCGCCTACTTCAGAGGATGTAAATGAAATAGGGACAGAAAAGGACACCAAGGACACCATGGTGACCTTCACCAGAGTGGTTCTGTGGAGTGCTAAGTGCAGAAGTCAGAGTGAGTTAAGCAGAAAAGATGAAGTGAATCTGACCTAAGTTTATTATATTTTATGTGTTCTAATTAGTTATACATGCAGCATTTCTGTTCATTTTACACAAATGGAGCACAGCTTTGCATTTCTCTGGTAGTATATGACATAGAACTGCACCATATGTGCAGTCATACATGTACCCAGGATAATGATGTCTGTCTCATTCCACCATCTTTCCTACTCTTGTGTCCCCTTCCTCCCCTCTCTCCCATTTGCCCAAAGTTCCTCCATTCTTCCCACCCCACATTATGGATTAGCATCCACTTATCAGGGAGAACATTCAGCATTGGTTTTGGGGGATTGGTTTACTTCGTTTAGCATGATATTCTCTAACTCCATCCATTTATCTGCAAATGCCATAATTTTATTCTCTTTTAATGCTGAGTAATATTCCATTGTGTATATATACCACAGTTTTCTTATTCATTCATCTATTGAAGGGCATCTAGGTTGCTTCCACAGTTTAGCTATTGTGAATTGAGCAGCTATAAACTTTGATGTGTCTATGTCACTACAGTTTGCTATTTTAAGTCCTTTGGGTATAGAATAAGGAGTAGAATAGCTGGGTCAAATGGTGGTTCCATTCCAAGTTTTTTAAGGAATCTCCATACTGCTTTTACAGTGGTTGCACCAATTTGCAGTGCCATCAGCAATGTATGAGTGTACCTTTTTCCCCACATCGTTGCCAACACTTATTGTTGCTTGTATTCTTGATAATTGCCATTCTAGTTTTTCTTTTAAGAAGATTTCTATGAAAGGAAGGAGGAAGATTGAAGACAGGGAGTGCATGGGGTCCAGGAAAAGGCATCTATTCAAGATTGGGAGGGTTGAGTGTGTTTATATATTGAGGAGAAAGAAGCACTGGAAGGGGTGGAGCAGGTTTGAGAGGGATACAGGTGGCAACTGATGGAGTGAGGTCCCTGAAGATACAGGGGGGAGTTGGAGGCATGAGCCTTGTGAACAATTTCAGATTGCAGTTCCCTCTAAAGAAACTTAAATCCAACTCTCTAAAGGAAAGTTCAGTCAATCAATACTGGAGCTCTCCCATTTCCCTAGGATTGTGCAAGGGTCCCAGCACAGCATCAAAACATCTGGATGGACACTCCTGTTGCTGACCACAGTGGTTATCACAAAGATGCTAATTCTTTGAGCCTGCAGGACCTGATCTTCTTTGGGTGATACTGAGAGCCCATAGAACTGGGAAGTCAGCATTATTAGATTTATCACATAGACAACTCCACATTCCCCAGGGAACCACCAGAGGGTTCCATTAATGATTGGAATTCCCATGTCTTGTCCACCTCCAGTCTCCTCCTAGTACTCAGAAAATCATTACGCTCCTACATATGGTACCTTCATTGTGTTGGTTTTTGTTGTTGCTGTTGTTGTTGTTGTTTTTACCTAAATAAGCTGCCTCTCCTCATAAAGGGGGAGAAAGAAGTAGATGAGATGAAAGTGAAAGTTGTGTGATTCTCCAGAGAAAAAAAACATGCAGCCAGCCTCCCTAATACAAGTATCATAGGAATATTCATGTGCATGATCTAGAGAGACTTCAAAACATGGCACGGGTACAGCTTAGGAGTTGTATTGCTTTAATATTGGCTGGCAAATGATACAATGTCATAATATCTCAGGGTCTCACTAACAGATTAGGATTTAATCATTCCCTACCCTTAGTCTGACCTGAGGATAGTCCCAAACCTAAAAAGGTAATTTGTCATTCTTACCTAAAAATCAGCTAGTTCTGTGAATCAGATGTTCCTTCTGAAGACTGAACTACACATTTTCAGTTCAGAAGAAGAAAGCGACTTTATTTTGAAAAGTAAAGGCAACAATCCTCTTTAGATATTTGGATAAGGACCAAAGTAATGCTGCGTATAAATCCTAGAACTCCTCTGACTAAAGATTCCAGAACCCATTAGTTAAGCTGCATCATAAAATGCAATATTTTTAAGAGAAAAGGGGAGGTAGTGGTGGTAACTGATGTACAAAGAGGAGTCTTGCTTTTTACACAACAGTCTCCAGCAATATGCAGGGAAAGGGGAGCTTGGTAGATGGAAAGGTGCATTCCTGCTCTCCTGTAGGAATGCCCCCAAGGTGGAAATAATTGCATCAGGCCATCAGAAAAGCTGAACCTTATGATTAATGACTATCTGAAATCAGATTAAGCACAATGAGGTTAAAATTTAGCTTTTTGCACAGCTCAGCTATACAAACAACACTCGGATCGGATGATCTGGCCTTTCCAGCCTCTGCGAGCATTTCCCCACCAGCTGGCATCCCACATTGCTTGAATGAATGTTGAACCATCGTTAAATAAATAAATCCTTGCCGCCAGTCCTCCTGAGGCCTATTACACAGGACTGCCCATGTGAGAAGCAGCTTGCTCACACAAATCAGTGCCTGAATTTCAAAGCATCTGGCTTAGTGACTTCAATTTTAGACTTATATTTGAAAGCACAGCTTGATTTCTCTGTTCATTAAGCATATCTCACGTGGTCAGCAGTCCCACAGGCCTCTCATCAGGCCTTAAGTTCAGCTCCTTGGGAGGATAACAGCTGATATCTTTGAGAAGCCCCCAAGGATAATGGGGGAGGAGGTGCGGATTCCACAAAACCATTTAAACATAAATACTGTCAAACATAACTTAAAAATTTTCTAAAATCTATAAAGCCTTGTCATGGAATTGGCAACAGTCAGAGCTTATATATTGCTTATATAAATTATAATTGAATAATATGGCATTCTCATTAATGCAGAAAACAAAATGACCCTCTGGCACCTAGTCTGAGGTCTTAAGACTCTATCTCCTGCTCAAAGGAAACAGGATTCCTTGAATAAATATTCAATTGTAGTTCCAGGGCAATAAATCTACCAGATGTGTCACCTTTCACCTCACCAGAAAGCAAGGAAGATATAGGTGGGAAACCTAGGGTTGTATGGAAAAACCTCAGAATTCAACTCAAGTGGAGTCACACTTCACATTGGCCCAAACAGTAGCAATTTGAGTATCAGTAAGAATAACTGAAGCATATTAAATATGCTAGATCCATGAGTTCACAATGGTACTTACTGGTCACTGTTAGAGATGCTAGTGAATTAACTCTGTTTTCAAAACAGGAAAACAGAAGGAAAAAATTCCAGATTTTATGCTACTTTTCGATATAGTCTGTACCACTGAGAAACAAGTAGTAGATAAAAGGAAGTTTCTTTTTATAGAAGTATTCTAGTAAATAAATGAAAAATAAATAAGTTAGGATATTACTTTGCAATTCCTGATGAAGTAATGTGTCCAAAGAGACTGCCAAAATCACAGAAAAATAAATTATCAAAGATTAAATGTCACTCAATGAAAGAATTCACTAAGGGCCTGTCTTGCAAAAAACTCAAGGTCCTTCTCTAGATCTAACTTCCTAATTACTAGAAACAAAGAGGATGTCAGGAACATGCATACCACCACCACGGGGATGCAAAAGAAAACTAAAAACTGTGGGGTGCTCTGCAGTGAATGATTTCATGCCTTCATCAAATGGCAAGAAAACTATATGGAGTGAGAACAGATTGAGTCTTAGACTATCAACCCTCCCACAAATAAAAGAAAATAGGACATCCATGTTTTTCATTGACCCTGGAGTAATCCCTCAGAGTTCCCTTTTTCCCAGGATCTGAACTGAAGCAATGCTCCACTCCGATACACTGTTAGTCTCCAGTCCTATCTCCTACCCTAAAATTTCTCATCTTTCCCTAACATTGAGATACCAACGCTCCCCCAGTCCCTTTAGTGCTCTGTATAAACTGCTTACTATCAGCCACATGAGCCCTAAGATGCTGCAACTCAGATATCACCAAGAGGTCTGGAAGCTCAAGGGGCTGGGAAGGTAAAACTAATGCTAGAAGCTGGGTCTGTAATGGTTGGCCAGTGCATGGAGAGTAATGGAGCACATCTGAACCATAATCCCACAGGTACAGCCAGGAGACAAGCATCAGGGCATCAAATGTAAATATTAAACTTAAAAGTAAATGAAATTACAAATGGCAAAAGAACCAAGAGCCAAAAATTGGTTGGGACCTAGACTGGAGGGGAAAGAGGAAGGGAACAATTGAGAATGTTTGAGATTGAGGTGGCAGGGTGGACACTAGTTGATTTTTGCTTGTATGGCTTCTTGCTTTCACTTTGGGAGCTGCTGCTTCTCCATCCCCAAACCATGAACCTCCTATTCCACAAGGGAGAGCAATGACAATTACGGGACTACCATAGGACCACATCCACCTAACAAGAGAGATTGAACCAGAAAACTGGCCCAATGATGAACACAGACCCAAGTGGGGCCAATCAGAGTTTTCCCATGAGATGTTTCTATTTGGAAGAAAAAGGGACTCTCTTCCTATAAGGATGAAGATTTGTACCTGTCAGCAATTATCTTTCTCGTGACATGCAAAAGATGTCTACAGCAGGTGAGAATTAAGCCAACACATTAAAAAAGAGTGGAAACATGCACAGATGAGAAATTTTTTAAAAAAAATTCCTAAAAATTAAATTCCAGGTGCAGCGGCACACATCTGAAATCCCGGCAGCTTGGGAGGCTAAGGCAGGAGGATTTCCAGTTCAAAACCAGCCTCAGCAATTTTTCGAGGCCCTAAGCAACTCAGTGAGACCCTGTCTCTAAATAAAATATAAAAAAGGGCTGGGGATATGATTCAGTGTTTAAGCACCCCTGGGTTCAATCCCCGTAGCCCCCTGGCAAATTTTTTTTAAGAGAACAATAAGCGCCAATGGCATTTCTTAGTTCCTAGAATTGTTTTTGTTTGTTTGTTTGTGACACTGGGCATTGAACCCAGGAGCGCTCTACCACAGAGCTACATTTCCAGCCCTGATTTTTTATTTTGATACAAAAATCTTGCTAATTTGCCTAGTCTAGCCTTAAATTTGCAATCCTCTTGCCTCAGCCTCACTAGGAGCTGGGATTATAGGTGTGTACCCACCACACCCAGCTACTTCTAGTCTTGTCCAAAGTGAATTCTACCCTAAAGCCTACCAATTGCATTTACCAACTCATTCCTTTTTTGTTCAGTTTTGTTTTAGTGTATGTTGGTAATTGTCACTTGCAATCAACATCTTCACTGCTGTAATGAATAGGAGAGGTATGAGCTATATCCATCCCAAAGATTCACAAGGCATGACTTTTCCTGCTTGATCAACATCCATTTATTTGGTCTCTCCAGTTTGATACCTCCCATCTTTAAAGTCTGATTGGCTCTAAATGAGTTCCTGCTTCCCTTGCCTAAAGAATGAGGGAATGAATTTTTTAAATATTTATTTTTAGTTGTAATTGGACACAATATCTTTATTTCACTTATTTATTTTTATGTGGTGCTGAGGATCGAACCCAGGGTCTCGCACATGCAAGGCAAGCGTTCTACTGCTGAGCCCCAGTCCCAGCCCAAGGGAATGAATTTTAATGTCTATACTGGTTGCAGTCTACAAATAATCAAAACCATGAATTGTCACTGTTTAATATCATATTGGCTGAAAAGAGGTGTATAAAGAGTATTTTGGAAAGTGAAATTCATTTTCCCATAGATTAAATTACCATTTTAGATATGTATAATAAAGGAGGACTTTAGAGTGGGGATTAGAAGAACTGATTCTAGCCCCAGAATCTGTGAGCCTTGTTTGGGCTTTGTTTCACTAAACCACATGGCATGCCTATACTGTGTATTCCAGTATTTTAAATACTTCACATGTATGAAATCACTGAATCCTCAACAAATGACCATAACCATTAGGAAGGCGCTATTATATCCCTTCTTTTATGATGAAGGAATCTGGGGCTCAGAGAGTCTCATCTACTCAGTATAACAGAGCTCTTGAATAGGAGTGAGAGGTTCTGTGTTTTGAATTTGAGGACTTGTGTTCCTCATCTACAAAATATGAGTTACTAGGTAACTGCTGTTGTACAAGAAAATCCTGAACTTTGGAGTCAGAAAAAATTGGTACTATAATGCTCAGCCACAGTTTCTTCATATGTAAAATTGACACCTTTCTCTTGGGTTTGTTGCATACATTACATGAGACAATATATGTCAAGCATCTATGGAAATGCTCAAGAAAATCCCCTCCCCTGCCATCCCTGTGAAGCAAATGAACTATGCCCTATATATCTTTAGGCAAGATACAGGGGCATTTGCAACTTTCCTAGGACAAGGAACTATCTGCCACAAATGAAGAGAGAGAGTTGAAATTAGATACCACCCCAGGCTTATGATTTCTACCTTGAAGAAAAATAATGTGTCCAGACAGGTAGTCCCTATCCCGGAGAATACTTACCAGTGGCCAATTCAGAAGTTCAGCTGTGTGTGCAGACAGAAGCCCACAGTCCACCAAGAGAATCATGCCATCTTGGGTCAGGACCATGAGGACGATTGAAACATCCTCTCTTCAGCAGGGGGTTATAATCAGCAAAGTTAGCTATGGGGCAGAGAGTAATCCAGATGAGAGTGAGGCTCAGGATTCATCCCCCACTCATGAACCTGACATTTCCATCTCCTTGTGATTTAAAGAATTAGAATAGGAATTCTGGTATAAAGACCTCAGTGAAACAGAAATTTCCTAGTCTTCTTCCAGGATATCATACACAACAAGACGAATGGAAATAAAATTGGTGGGGGCAATGACATTTTGAGCAAAGCTAGAAAAGAGATATAATCCTCAGGCTCAAAAGGCATCTAGGGATGGTCCAAAGTAGCCAAGCAGGTGCAAAAATGTCATAGGAAGAAGTTCTGCAGGGGTAATGCTTAGTGAGCTGTCTCAGGGGCTCACAAGGTGCCAGCAAAAATATACTTCCTCTGGGTAAGCAGCTTCCCTTGATGTGACAGATAAATATCCTTGATATAACAAGAGTTGCAAAATCTGTGGAGAAGGGTAGAATTGGATTGAGCATGAGCTGCCTGCGGTAGGAGGTAGGGTATATATTGTGCATCACTTCAAAATCCTCTTGGCCCTACTTCTTACTCCTGCCAAGCTGCGGCATACACTTGCATGCAAGTTTCACTGATTTGTACAGATTCAGCTAGTGCCTTGCTCTAGATTAGGGCTGCCTACTTGATTCTTGGAAACCTACTCTTGTATTCAGCCATGAGATACCCAGAAGTGTCGGGGATAGGAGCCAAAAGACAATTGTTTCCCATTTCACTCCCCAAGCAAATATTCCTCCTCAGCATTTTCCAGTGGGATCAAGTACTAGTTGCCAAAACATGACACCTCTAGAACAGCTTGGGGGACCAAGCTGAGAAAGGCAGTACCAGAAATGGTCCCGGAATGCATGTACTCAGAATGGAATTTTGGAGATGATTACCCACCAATCAGGTGGCAATAAGGACACCATTTGTAGTGGTCATTGATGGACAAATCATCACAATTATCAACATTTTCCTGTGGGGGTTAGGATTAGGTACAGAGGGAAGGTGAAGTTACATATGGGACTTGAAGGGTATAGGGCAACTGTAATTATAAAGACTGTAGCACTATTTTGGTAATTGCTTTGAATATCCTGAAAAAAAAATGATGGCTACAGGTCAGCCAACCATGAGCTATGAAAGCCAGAGAACCTCTAAGGAAGCCTTTGGGAGGTCCCTATCTTCTGCAGCAAAGCAGACTCTAATAGAAATCCAAATCAGAATCTGTTGAGATAAAACTGTAAAGAAAATGGAATATGCAATTTTAATAGTATCTTACATCGAAGTCAGGGAAAGTGGAACCCAGAAAACAGCAATGGAACTGGCTAGGTGCATGAGGCCCAGAATCTTGAATATGGATTTTTCTGAATTATCCCACCTGACAGACAAATTCTTCCTCCACTTCTCTAGGGAAGACCAGCCCTCCCCTTGCTTGAAGCCCCTCAGGTTCCATCCTCCTCCACCCTCGGACTGCTTTTTAAAATCTCAGCCCTTGCTGCCTCTCTCTGCCTCTGGGCTAATGTTGTCACAGATTAGTCACCCACAGCAGAGAGATGCAGTGTCTTCCCTGCAAGAAATAATCCACACCATGAAGAAAGAAGAGACTAATACACACCAATAGGTACGAGTTATACATGTGGGAGTGGATTTCTGGAGAGTGAACTGGGGATGGGAGTTAGGAATACAAGGCTGAACTGGGAAAGATTTATTGGCAGACCTGATAAAATTGGCTTGTTAAAGGATCAAGGGCTACAGCAGCATATGACAGGGAAAAGGGAGATCTTAAGTTCTGCCTACATTTGAGGATTTTAAAACCACCAGGGGAATTTGTCAGTTTTACTTTTTTTTTTTTTTTTTGGCCAGCAGAGGGCAATCTAGGCTCCATGAAACTACTTACAGGAAAATAAGAGAAAGGAGGGGAGGATATAAAATATATAATCATCAGATGGCACTAAAATGTTGGTGTTTGGATACATTATGTCAGTCAATCCAGGTTTCCTCCGACTCATGAACTATCTTCCTCTGCCCGATTGCTATTTCCTACGCAACAATTTCAAATCCTTGATTTTTTTTTTGGGGGGGGCGGGTATTAGGGATACCCCTAATATGAACTGAGCCACATCCCCAGCCCTATTTTAATTTTATTGAGAGACAGGGTCTCACTGAGTTACTTAGTGCCTTGCCTTTGCTGAGGCTGGCTCACGATCCTCCTGCCTCAGCCTCCCGAGCCACTGGGATTATAGGTCTGTGCCACCTCGTCGGTCCTTGATGTTCTTAAACAGAAAAACCAAGAGAAGAGGCTATGTTGCTGTCAGCATCAGGAGCTGACTTGTGCATTCTGCAGTGTTTTTCACTGTCTTGTCATGGAAATCACTTGCACTACAAGGTGAGAGGAAGCTGGTTCCTTCTTTCTCCTCAATTGCCAGCCCATGTCTATTAATTGATCCTCCTCCAACATACTCACAAATCAATATTCCCAAGTATGAACCAGGGTTTCTCAGAGTGTGGCTTTGTCAGGACCTGCAAACAAACCATAGGGTGGGACAGGAGCTGTAAAACATGAGAATCCTGGCCTTACTCCTGGTGTGGTCAGGACCCAAGAATCTGCATTTTAACATGCGTCCTTCATGATTCTGATATGCACTGAAGCATGTGACCCACTGATCTAAACAAGAAAAGCAAGAACTCTGGCAGTGGCCCCATGTGGGGCTTTTGAGACTACTATAGACAACCCTTTCTCCTGACCCCTCAGGATACAGGAAGTTAGCAGTGAGGCATCAAGGAATGGCAGGGAAGAGAGAAGATAGAGACTCCAAGTCAGCACAGACTCAGATCAGGATGCCTTTTGTCCTCAATTTAAAAAAAAAAAAATCACTGGAGTTCCTGAATTTGCAAAATCACTCTAGAGTAAGGGTAGAAAAGCATATATCAAATATTATTGAATCAATAAACATGAATACCTTAAAGCAAAAAATTAACAAGAAAAAGTCAGTGAGCAGTGTCCTGCTTATTTAGAACATTTGTATCTAGAGGAGTACTTCCCAAACTCGTGGGAATCTGAGTCATTTGGGAAGTAGACTGGGACTCTCCAGAGCATGTTGAAGCAGCCACCAAAGCATGCCTGAAGTGCCACCTCTCAGGTCTGCAGAATATGCCTGGATTTTCCCCACTCGTCATTCTACATAGAAAATTCTATTGTGTGTGAGAGCACAATGAACAATTATTTGGGGAAAATAATAATAATGAATAGTGTGTCAATGTTTCCTTATCATGTTCAACACCACAGGCAGGAAACAGCTGACCCTTCCCAAGAAGTTGATCTAGTAGAACAGTGATACTCCAAGTGTTGTCCAGGGATGGGCAATAACACTATGGAGCTTGGTAGAAATGTGAATTCTCAGGTTCTGGCTCCAGATTTGGAATGGTTTCTGGAGGTGGGCCTCAGACATCTGCTTTAACAAGACCCATGATTCTGCTTATTTAGAATACTGATTCACATCAGCACTGCAGATTTTTCCTAAACCTTTCTGATGGTAAATATAATTTCCTAGGCCCCTCTGTGGGCAACTCTGATTCAGAGTAGCTGGAACAAAAACCTTGAAATTCAGTTTGTACAATTAACCCCAGGTGCAACTTTTAGGAAGGTTGAGGTACTCTAGGTCCCTTCCTAATCTCTTATCTGAATTCTGATGAAGGCAGATGCTTGGATAAGAAATATACATTAGAATCACTGGTAGAGCTTTTTAAAAATAGATTCTCACATTTTCCCAACTCCAGCGAATCCACCTTCTGTTCTAAGCAAATGGTTTTGAGAAGCTCTTTGCTTTTGCTTTTAATGTGGACAATTTCACTTGTCAAGCATTGTAGCCTTCTCTAAGTGGAAGGCCACCATCATCTACTCATTTGCACTGACATTCAAGGGCCTGAACTTTAAGTAGCTAGCACTCAATGAGCCCTTAAAAACAGCGTTGCTGGTCAATTTGACAGCTCCTTTAACCTGGAGTCAGAACAGGTCTCAACAGTGGTGCCCAGAAAAAGCTGGTATTGGCCTTGTTGTATTGCATGTCTTCTCTCCCAGCCACCACCCAGAGTTCTTAGCGCAGGTGTCACGCCTCTTTCTTCATCTTAAAGTCTGTCCTTCCACTCCATCCACAGGGGATGAAGGGCAGTGGGCACGTTAAGCAGTTGTTAACCTGGCTGGTGAAACAATGGGTTTTAAAATGTGTCCACATGGCTTCATCCAGAATGTTAGATGCTATCCTGGAAGTAACAGCCTGAGAATACACCGATTTCCTAAGCAATATATGCAGTGATGGTCTAGGTTATATACCACATATACATAGTCCCACAGAAGTTTCCATTTCTGGTCATATTCTTATTGTGTACTTATTTACAAAGAAGATAAATTGAGTGTGGGAGGGAGGACTATGTTTCCAGAGTTTTCTCTTTAAGACCTATTAAACCTATTTGAAAAATAGAGAGACAATTGTCCCATTTTAGGTTCAGTTTAATTCAGTTCCACTTCCATTTCTGAAAGTTTGTTCTGTGATTACTTTGAAGGGCAAGTATTTTGGAGAAGTTTAACTTCCACTGATAGTCCACAGAGTTGTCTATTCTTTTCTATATTTATGATTTCATTACAAACTATTTACTACATAGTTCAATAAAAATAAGAAATTCAAACAGTTATGAATCTGCTAAGTGTATTAGTAATAATCTCCAGAACACTCCCTGGAAAAAAGGTTTTTTGAATCCTGGAATCTATGGTCAGGGCACTTTTATTTCAATTGACATTGACTCATAATGATATTACTCTATTTCGTCAGGTCTTGTTGTTAGTTATCCTTTAGGTCACAAAAATAACATTAAACAGATACAGCTGATATGACTATATCACATTAAAGATAATGGAATGCTTTATTGGTTCAAATATGGTTGAATGTCTCTTTCTGGATTCACTATTCTGTATAGACTATCTATGCTTCTACTGTTGCATTAACAGTATACTACCTTAATCACTAAAACTTTATGTTTTAGATTTATATTGGGTAAGTCCTCCAAGTTTGTCCTTCAAGAAAAAATATCCCTTTGCTTTTACATGTAAATTTTATAAGGCTTGAAATTGAATACAAAGAAACAAACATTCTTAGATTTTGGTTGAGACCACATTGAATATTTCAACAGGTAAATTTGGAGAAATATCTTACCTTTACTGAACCGACTTTTCCAATCCAGAAACACAGAATACCTCTTCACTGACTATTTTTCCTAAAACATATTCCATAATTTCATATGCAGAGATCTTGCTAGATTTCTATCTATAGGTTTGACCTTTCGATGCTTCTGTAATTTTTTTAATTGAAATTTTCATCTTATACAGAGTAATCCTATAAAAATCATTTATTAACATTTTATCTTGAGATCCTTCTGGATTTCTACATTCACAACGTCATTAGTAATTTTTTAAAACTGAATTAATCTTTAATAATCTATAACTCGTGTAGCTTGCGAAAACATTGTTTTTGTTAGGTTAGTTCACATATGTAAGTTATTAAAACTCTTCATGTTAGTTTCGAAAATTTGGATTACTAGTCTGAGCATAAAATAATTTAAAGGGTGCCTAATATACAAAGAGCATGCTTATTTTCTTGGAAGCTTTGGAAATACCTATTCTGTGTGCAACTTCCCCTGTTGCCACCTGCCCAGTGCTGCTACACACAACACAACAAGAGAAAAGAATGCTGGATTTTTTATTTTATTTTATTTTATTTTATAATGCTGGACTTTGACCCAACTGTTTTTCCAATATATATTTGTTTCTCTTCATGTATAAGAGGAAATAAAAAGACTGGTTGATGTGATATATTTCATTTGCCCTTTATTGTATTATTATCTTGCTGTTGCCACTGGTGCATCTTATGGGATCTTGAGACCTCCCCTCTTCACTTGTCTCATCTCTCAAGTTCTTCTCCTTCCTGGAGTTAATGGAAGTTACCAATGTTCAGCTGGCTTCTTGCTGCTGGAACCTTCCTACTTACAGTGAGATAGAAAGGTGGTTGGAGTCAGGTCTGGGTGCAACAGGAGATAAAGGAGACTGAAGTGAGTCCTCTTCTACCCACTGTCAGACCCTCAAAATGGACACAAAATGAAGAAGCAGAGCCTCTGTGTTTGTTTTCAGCAATATTTATTGGAAACAGCAATGCTTCCCGGGTGAGAGTTTATACGTTAAGCAGTAAGATTTGCCTTTCACTCCACATGATCCACTACTGCAGGTGGCACATCGGAAGCAACACATTAAATCTCTGAAATAGTCTGTACAGCTAGATAAATAGAACTCTGGATACCTAACAGGACTTTCATGACTGATATAGGGGGAAAAAACAACACTGGTAAGTTTACACACAGCACTGTACACACCAGATGGAGATGGGATAGAAGGGACAGATGTAGATGTGATGACTGAATTGGGAGAGGTTTTGCATATGCAGTCACAAACCTTAAACCGCTAAGCACAAAAATCATCTTTATTTGGTCCTCATTGAGGGCAAATACACACAAATGATGTTCAAGGAACACAAGGTAAAAGTGGAAAGGAAAGACATTCACTGTTTCTTGGTCTATGAAGTTGTGGGAAATGGTTACTAGTATTTTTCTCCTTGTATCTCTGTGCCTAAAGAATTTATGTGATGAGACATATAATTCATGAATAAAACTGAAGGGAAGATAACTGTTCCCCCTTCCCGTAACCTCCAGATATGGTCTAACTATGTACATGGCTTCTGTACAGCAAGAAATTTGAGCTTGAAAACCAGATCTTTTCCCAATTCCTCATAATGGAGAACTTCTTCTTTTCAACCCTTTCTACAATATGCCGATTGCTGTCTCACTTCAAAATAAATGAGTATCTCTCTCCCCTGGCCCACTGGATTTAATAACAGGGAGTAAAGAAAACAGGCTGTATCTCAGAAATAGGCATCAATGGGGAGAAAAAGGTGACTGTTTCCAGAGGAATGCTCTGAGCCCACCATTAATACTTTTCTACTGCTGGCATCAGGAAACTTATTCATTCAGACCAGAAGACAATTTGCTGGTGAGGGAGGCTTTTTTGACAATTCCATGCCTCACATATTTAGGAAGGGACAAAGTGAAAAAGAAATAACTCTCTCCTCTTTGAATGAAGAAGTTGAGGCCTGAATGGCCCCTAGGTGATAGATAATATCTTCAGTAGGATGGTTTTTTTGTGATGTGGCTCATAGTCATATTCTAAGAAACCACAGCCTCCTGAGAACTGGGTAAACAGTAGTTCTGTGACTACCAGCTAGTCTCAGATGGTGTTTAAAAGCACATGCCATGCCCACCAGGCTTGGAAGATACCATCCGTCACCAAGGCTCCTGTGGGAGCACACAAGTCAACCCAAGATACTTGTGGGGCATGATGACTTGGTCCACTGCGGCCTGCACTCGAGATGCGTTGTAAAGCAGCATTATCAAAGCAGTGGTTAAACTTAACTATCTGGGTCAAGAAAAGGTGAGCCAGCCAGCATAACTTTCTAATGGGGCAGGGCAACCAGAATTTCTACATAATTGATGGGGAAGAAGCCTGACTGGCCATGAAGCATCCCCTCATACCAGTTCTCATCAATTTGGTTGGTGAGTGTGATGATGTCACCCTCTTTAAAACCCAACTCCCCTTCATTTTCAGGTTCAAAGTCATACAGAGCTCGGCAGCAGGGCTGATCCATTGGGACACCTGGGAGTAGGAACAGGAGAAAAGAACACAAAGGATATTTAACTTGCAGTATCTACTGCCTGCTACATCCAACTGGCTTCTTGTTCCCCTTCTTCCTTCTCATATACCTCTCCCTGCCAATGCTCCCTCTTGCTACTAGACTCCAGCATCGCTCTAGGGCCACCCTGACCCTAACAGTTTTCAGATGCTTACTTCAATCTTTGGAAGTTGTTGGATATTCCTGTTTCTATTCTCAATATGAAAAAATGGCCACATCTATTCTTGTGATACATACAGCAGCATTCATTAAGGTTTGCCTTCTCGACAATACCCAGAGATGGGAGACCCTATGACTTAGGGAGCTTATAATGAGATCTAGGTTAGTAACACAGCATGGCCAGAATCCTGTTATATTAGCACTTTAAAATCCCTGCACATTCAAAATAGGACAATTAACTCCATGTACAATGCTTTACATCCTCAGAATAACAGTTAAGTTCTCATTCGTCAAAAAAAAAAAAAAAACCTCACCTCTGGAAAACTGCTGTAATGTAATGAAAGCACAATAATAAAATACACTGGGTTCAAGTTCTTACTCTGTGTGACCTTGCACAAGGTCACCCTTGGTTTCATTTTTTTCCAAATTGTAATTAACAATAGAACTTACTTCATATGATTATGTCTACTAAATGAGATGATGTTAAAAGAAATATAATTCATTCTTGGTAAAATGTTGAAGCTCAGAGCTATGATGGTAGATAAAAATAATGTATTTCACTTTAAGTAAAATAATAAGGGTTGGAATCATATCTTAAAATATATCTATCTGGGGCTGGGGATATAGGTCAGTTGGCAGAGTGCTTGCTTCACATGCACAATGCCCTGGCATCACACACACAGTGTGTATATGTCTGTGTGTGTGTGTGTGTGTGTGTGTGTGTGTATACACGAAATGACCAAATATATTAATATAGCCCACATATACTTATGAATATGGACCCAAGTACATACAGCTCCCATACAAACTAGCTGTCTTGGCAGAGAAACAAGGTAATTAATATTTTATTTACAGAAAGCCCCAAATTAAAATGAAAAGCAAAATATACTACTGGTTTCTGGGTAGAAGCACTGTTATAGATAATTTATATGACTAGTCCTGGTAGCCAGAAGCCACTGCTGTTGACACAGGGAACTCAGCTCAGAGTTGCAGAGGTGAAAGCAAGGACAGAGCTGAGATTCATCTGCGGGTTTCTGTCTCCTTTCCTTTTCAGCTCCCTAAGAACATCTATCCAAAGTTTTCTCCTAAAGAACATCAATCAATGAAGATGTATAGAAAATAGGATAAAGCTGCATATATTGAAAATCCTGTATCTAGTAAAAGACAGTTCCCATGTTTTAACCAAGCCGTGTCATGGAGTTAGCAATGCTTCAAGCACAGGCTTTGTCTGTCCTATGGATAGGGGGTGGAGAGTGATCGTGACAACTGAGAGAATGTGTTACTGGGTGTGCATCAATATTCCTTGGAGAAAACAAAACTTAGCTTTCGTAAGACCAACCTCAGTTACCACCACACCACGAACTGGTAGAGGGTGGGAGTAGAAAAAAAAAAAAACCTAGCAGGTGCTGAGGTTCAAAATACATCCATCTGCAAATATACTGAACCATATGTTCCTGTGACTCAAGAAATCCAGCTCCACACGTTCCTGGAGCTGCTGTCTCTGGGTGATGTGGGGTATATGTGGGTGCACACTGCCCAGGGGCTTCATTTTCATGTTTTGGATGCATAGGAGGGAAAAGGCAGGGAAAAAAGAAGACATGCCCAGCACCTTCCTGTGGTACTTGACCACCATAAAATGAGGCCCACAATCAAATGTGTCTGCTAGGAAGTCTATGTGTACTGCTGAGTAAGAGAAAAGGGTCATGCAAAGGAAGTTTTGCAGAAAAGTGGTGGAGGGAAAGAAAAGGAAAAAAGATTCCTTTAACAGTTTCTACCCAGCAAGCCACTCCATGAGACTTGTGTTACCGTACATTTCTCATGCAGATTGAAATCCTGGAAAAATATTAGCCATGTGTCCAAAGGCTAGGTAGTGAGGTCAGTGATCTGTGCTCCTTACCTGCAGGCTTAGGAGTGCCCGTGTGGGAGAGGCCTCCATTGGGCTGCGTGCTGTCTCCAGTTGAAAACTCCAGGCTCATTCGAGGTTTAGGCTGATATTCTCTTCTAGGCTGAGATGAAGCTTGTCTTATTCTGCACAGAAGAGAAAGAGGAGAGGAAAAAAAAAAAAAAGGCTGGGTTGATTCAGGAGCAAAAACAGAAAACAACAAAATCAAGGAGATGTTGGGCCACTTGCCAGTCTACTATGACAGAATGTGGAAAATCAAAGGAGCCGTAGTTTCCTTCTGTGTGTGCACCTGTGCTCTTGGTGATGTCCTCCTTCAGTGTTATCCTCACTGTCTTTATTCATCTATCAGTCCCTCACTTCCTCCCTCCTTTATTCAGTGATTTATTCCACTATGCACTGTGTGAAGTGCCAGGAACACAGAGGCGATTAGGATACAATTCTTGCCCTCAAGCAATTTATGTTCTGTAGGGAACAGCACAACAGATTATCAAATTATAATAGTGCTGTCAAGGAGAGATCTACAAAGTGCTGTGGAATTTGGGGTGAGATTGGGGGTAGGGAGCAGTCCTCCTCACCTGGGAAAGGTAGAGAAGTTTCAGGAAAGATGCAAAAGATCCCTAGGAGTTATTTCCAAAAGAACACTGTGGAAGAAAGCTACTCTAGAACAAGAGCCGGTTTAAAGGGAAGGAAGAAGGAAATACTGAGAGGAGTGAGCAGTCTAAGATAGTGGGGGAAAGGGAATGAGGGAAAGCAGGAGAAAAATGGAAAGGTACGGCTGATAACACATTCTGCATACCACTAAGTATTTTCCACAGCTTCAGATACTGGATAAGCAAAGAACACCAGAGATATGCAAGCATGGAAGGGGCTAAGGGTATGGTCACTGTAGAATGATACTGACTTTCAACATATTTCAGAGGAAAGAAAGGAAACTGGTCCCTTTATGTTCAACAGGTATCACAAAGGCACATACTTCTTTACTAGTCTGACATGTATAGTTTTAACTCTTTCTAGAGGCTTCAGCGATACATACATTCCCACAAGGCACAGTGTACCAAAGGAAGCTGCATGATCAAAGCACCGAAGAAGATACTGAGGAGAGGAAGAGCCTAGCCAGATGCAAACAAGTGACATTTCCAACAGTGCAGCACAATACCAATGGTGTATTTACTGTGCACTAAGCCATCTATCTGTTCAGCTATGTGAGTCTAATCTGGCCATAATCTGAGAGTAAAGGCTGCTGGATGATCTTTTAAGGTGTGTGTGTGTGTGTGTGTGTGTGTGTGTGTGTGTATATATATATTTTTTTTTTTTTTAAGCAAGATTATCCTGCTTCATCTGGCTAAGTAAAATAACACATGTATATAGTTGCCAGCCTACAATGGTTTGACTCAATAATTTTTTGATTTTTGAAGGTGCCAAAAGGATGCAGATGGAATAGAAACCACACTTCAAATTTTGATCTTTTCTGGGTTAGCAACATGCAATACAATATTTTCTCACAATGCTGAGGGCAGGAGTCGGGGGAGGGGAGCAACAAATCCCAGTGAGCTATATAATCACAAATATAAACAATCCCTATTCTAAAGTGCACTGTGTGTTAAGCTACGTTGTTCCATAACTTAGGTATATTAAATGCTTTTTATACTTTGGGTTTATTGACTATAATCCCAATGTAAGTCAGATAAGCAGCATCTGTAAGATAGTGTAGAGTCACTGCATGTAGCTCTGCAGGCTGTGTCCCCAAATCCAGAAAGCCCATTTGCACAGAGAACTACTATAGGTCTCTTTGAAGTGCATCTATGGAAGTAGAACAGGTATATGAAAATGGCTTTCTCTGTTAGTGAGAGAGTTAGGACTTTATTATTCTGTTAGGACTTTATTATCATTCAAAGAAACCTGATATGAAAAGATGCAGGTATTCAAATAGGTTGTACTTGCCAGTGAGCCCCAGATCCACCACTGAGTGTGGCCATGGGCTCCCTAATCCTCAGTTTGATCAACTGTTACTTAGACTACAAGGATGTTTTAAGAATAATTATATGCATTAAGTCTCTTGCTGAACATCTGCTCACAAACTGCATCCATCATCATCAACAGTATCCAGGTGTCCATCTGTGACAGTCAGTATAGAATCCAACCTATCATAAACCCAAGCCTAGATCCAAAAGAACAAAGTAAAATGAAGCACAGACAACTAATCCACAAGATGTCTATGTAGGATCAACAAAAATTTTGGCAAAAGTTTTGTCTCCAAACGTATTCTATTATTTCAGTTTCGTTACATCATTTTATATCAAGGAAATGTGAATGAGAAATGCAAGGAAGTGTTACCCACCTTTCCTCCAGTCTGACTGTGACCTGCTGCAGGATCTGCACTGCCTGCTTGTGGTACTCCAGCTGGGCTTGCACAAGCGCAGAGAGCTGGCTCACCTGTTCAATCTTCAGATAGAGGGGAAATCATGCCTCAGTTACCAGGTTACTGTCCTGAAGCTCCTACTACTTACTGCCCCACACATATGACTGTGCCTGGCAATGCTGATGACTGTGTGGCAGGCCAGGCTAAGACAGATGTTCTGCAGGCTCCAAATTCCTTACAGATAAGAAAGCATCCTTGTTCTCAGAACCACATATATCAGTACCAGGAAGAGCAGCATAAGTAAGAAACCCCGTGAAGATGACATCACTCTATTAAACAGTCTGATGTCTAGTTACCACCTTCTGATGATGATGTGGCTTCCTTTATTGATTTCTTAAAGGAAAAAGATCCACTGACTAAAGGACTCTTTGTTCCCTATACTTTTTATGCTAAGTTAATATCAGTGTTGTAATAAAAATGTGAATATTGACTGCTCACATAGGCACCATGGAGGTAATATAGTCTGATGGAAAACCTTTGGTCCTCTCAGAGCTTCATTTGTAGTGCAAAGGGGTTTGATTATGTGACATCTTGAGTTCTTTCTAGCTCTAATATTCTTAGTATCCTTACTTATTCTTTTTTAAAAAATATATTTTTTAAAGAGAGAGAGAGAGAGAGAGAATTTTTTAATATTTATTTATTTATTTTAGTTTTCGGCAGACACAACATCTTTGTTTGTATGTGGTGCTGAGGATCGAACCCGGGCCGCACGCATGCCAGGCGAGCCCACTACAGCTTGAACCACATCCCCAGCCCCTTAGTTATTCTTCATTTTGAATCTCCCGTTGTGTTGTGACCTGAGCAGTAGCCTCCTAGTGAACAGAGGTGATGTTACCCTGAATTTGAGGTATAGGGAAAGATCCCTGAGATTCAGGTTTCCTATGGTATTCCTCCGGAGTATTTAGGTGGACAAAAGTTATTTCACATGAACACAAACCTATACCACTTCTGGATGGTGAAAAAAGACCAGATTTGTTTAATATGCCTTCCCTGCCACAGGAGGAAGGCAGTTAAGTAATGTAATGGTTAATTTTAGGTGTCAACTCAACTGGATTAAAGGAGACCCAGATAGCAAGCAAAGCACTATTTCTGGGTATATTTGTCAAGGTATTTCCAGAAGAGATTAGCATTTGAATCAGCAGAATGTGTAAGGAAGATGTGCCCTTATCCAATGTGGACAGGCACCATCAACTTGGCTAAGGGTCCAAACAGAGTAACACTGCATAAGAAAGGAAAATATTTACTAGCTCCTGAAACTAGGCATCTGTTCCTGCCCTTGGACATCAGAGCTCCCAGTTCTTCAGCCTTCAGACTTGGTTTCCAAGACTTGCACCACTATATCTCCACCTCTGTCTGATTCTGGGCCTCTACCCTCAGACTGAGAATTACACATTAACTCCACTGGTTCTCAGAACTTCAGGCTTGACTGAGCCATGTTACTGGCTTCCCTGGTTCTCCAGCTTTTGGATGGCATATTGTGGGACTTCTGAGACTATAATTTCATGTGCCAATTTCCCTGATAAATTCCCTCTTCTGTATCTTTACCTATATCCTATTGGTTTTATTTCTCTGGAGACCCTAACCTAAGTAATAAATACATAATATCTATGAACATTTTGGCAAAAGTTGCTGAGCAGCTTATAGGGTAGGAGGTGGAGATGAACAAGGACAGGAAAGCTGGTATAACAGGTCTTATTGCATAAGTGAAATGAGGAAGAAGTATCTTTCATTGTAATTTCAAAGCTAAAAGAATTTAACAGAATGTAATGTCTATAGCAATAAACAATAATTTAGCACCCTGGGTATGCTTTTAAACCATCTCATCTATATCCCAAGTGTAATACCTATACTACAATCATCATTCTCAATAAAAATTACCTTTTCAAAGACAATGTCAACTTTACTTCAAAATGCAGAATGTCTTAATCTATGCTGGATGCTCAATTCTAAATGTATTTCACAATATCAAATCAATATACTTTGTATTAACAAAGTATTTTTTCAAATATTGGACTTATTCATGAATCATTACCAACATTCTTTTTCTCTTTGCACTACTAGTAATGTTTTAAGATTCCTCATCAGGAAAAAAAATCTAGGTAAATCAAACTATAACAGTGCAGGAAAATACTACTTCTCTGTATACTTTATGACTTAAAATTATTTAAAAGAAATAAGCATCTATGTGTTCTCACCACATAATATAATCCAATCATAACATTTTTAATATCAGACTCTTTAACACATTAATCTACAGCCTCAATGATAAGATTAAATTAAAAACCACAGAAGAGTCACTTACATCCATCTCCAAAAGATTGAACATGCTTGACTCAGCAATTTCTTTAGACTCATCAAATTTCTCCAGAGCTTGACGGAGCTCTTCATCTGGAATCTTGCCTTGTCGTTTCTTCTTATAATCAAAGTCCAGGCGTCGACCTTCCAACTTCTTTAAATGATGCTGAAAAAGTCAAGGGCATGAATATGCTATGAAAGGACTTACAGAAAAGGTCCACTTGCAGCTCACTTATACGTCATGCCTATCAGTCTCCAAAATAAGACAGGCTACATTTCAAAATGGCACACTGCCAGAGAAACAAAAAAAATACACATTAAGGAGGCAAATATTTCCAAATGTGGAGAAATATCTTCAAAACTAATTAAGAATGAGAAAGACGTTGTGGGAAATGACATTGTCCTTTATTTTCTGCCTTTGCCAGGCCAAAGTCAAGCTGGACTTTGCCTTTCTCTCACAATGATAAGGGAATATGTGTGCATATCCTACACATACTAAAAGGATATACTCAGCCCCCAAGTCTCCATCTTCAAGAGAAACTGTATCTCAGGAAAAGGCAGGGCAAAAACACTTTCCCTGAAATAATGTGCAAAGGAATGGAATTCTTGATTTTGTAATCAGTCTGTTAGAATCACCTAAATTGTTCATCAATAAAATAAATAATTCCTAATCACCTAAATCAAAACATCCAGGGCTGGGCCTGGGAATCTCTATCTTAACCTTGTTCCAGTTGATTGTGGCAGCTTTTGGGGATGTCCTGATTTAGCCTAAGCCTCCTCCTGACAGGTGATACAACTCAATCAGAAAGCCTCACTCGGAAGGATTTCATCTAATGCTCCACAATGAGCTTCAATTCTTCCTTGTACTACCCTGAGTCAGGCTGCTCAGCCTCTGCCCAGTACTGTTAGTGGCCAGGTGGGCAAGTTGCTTTCCAAAGTCAAAAGGTACTTTCCCCACCCTGAGAGCTGCAGTCTTCTACTACTAATGACTGGAAGAAAATGCTGGACTTTCCCTTTTTTCTGGATATGTCTGCAGTGGAAGGAAAAGAAAAGAAAACAGAGCTTGGAGTGACAAAGAACTGAGAAAAAAAAGAAGGATGAAAAATATCCTTCCCTCCCACTTCATATCCTGCCCCCAGTCCATGGCTGATCCAAACTAAATGATATCTGTTCCTCTGTTATTTTAAAACATCTGAACTTTCAGCCAGCTGTGGGGTAGAGCATGGGATCAGTTACAGTTTGGATGCAGAGTGCCAGTCCACCATTTACTGGGTGACCCTGAATGAGTAGTAGGGCTGAAGGAGACTTACGCTAGAATAGGGAGAACCAGAGAACCCAAGTTCAAGCTATTGAAGTCCACTTGATAGTCAACAAAATTTAAGCTACATCAGGTTCAACAAATATTAATTGTTCAGTTTTAGGTTCAGTGATTGAATGAGCAAACATCATATATCCAGTCAGAGACAAAGCCCATTGAATTTATTAGAAATAGCTCAATGGTTCTGTAAGTTTCAGAAAGAGGATTATTGGCTACTCCTGATCAATCCCAATCATATTTTTTATAAAAATTTAAAAAAATACATTTAAAAGTGAAAGAATATTTACTTAAACTAACATATAGTCCAACTACATTTGGGGAGTGACATCAGTCTGGCAAATCATTCCAACTGATAAAATTATGTCTTCTCAGGTTGAGTCCATTATGCTTCCAGAGGGAAAAATGTTTGAAAAAACGAATGTGGAAATTGAACATAAAGAAGTCACATGTAATACACAAGAGTGGCACATCACAACAGTAGGCAGAAAGGTATTACACTTCTAATTTCTCTTGTCTTGCCCTGTTGTTTTGAATTTCATGTGCCCAGTTCTGTCAACATAAATATTAACTTCAAAAATGTTTTCTAAAGGAAATGAGCATCTGGACAACTTCTACAGGACTAGTTGCACATACCTGAATTTCCCTTAAATCTTTGTCATGAAGATTCTGAAGGGGGTCAATGAAGTTCTGCTTCACTTCCATGTCCAAAGAGTCTTTCACTTCTGAAAGTTCCCGCATGGCCTCCCCTACATCACCAAGTGCTGGACCTGGAAGGAGAGAAGGAAGTTCTTCTAACTCAAAGACCAAAGATGAGCTACACTTGCAAAAATAGGGCATTCACAGATGAAAATTCAGGATTACACATCCTAAAGATGACGAAGACCAGAAGGAATGTGTAATGTCTTTTCCACTTAGGATGTTCATTTTGAGAACCAGACTCAAAGCCCCATGCTAATGGGGAATAACCCTTATCATCAAGAATGTAACATTTTACTTTACTTTTAAAAAGTAATTTGTGAGGCTCTCTGCCCTCTGCTGGAAGTACCAGCTCTTGTTGATAGAGGACCAATTTCAGACCAATGTATTTAGAAGAAGCAAATTCTAGGAATGAAAAGCAGGTTCAATCAGGAAGAACAATCATCATGTCAAGAAGGACATGTCCCACATCACAAGGGGGTGAAGGAAGACAAGAGGTGTTTAGTGTCATCATTGAGTACTGGAAATGTGGGTAGTAAAGAAATAAGCCCTGTCTCACTTGGGGAAGTGGGATTAGGTACATATACAAAGGAGCTAAGATCCAAGAGAAAGCCCAAATGGCAGGATGTTGCTTTGTGCTGTGACTGTTTCCTCTATCTCAATTCTCAGTTCCTCCCAGACACACCCAATAGAAAGTACAGAGGCACCTGGGTATGTCAACCAAAGGAAAATATTCAATTCTAGAAGTCTGTTGTAAGCACTGGATCCAATCATAGAAAAGAAAAACAAACTAACCGAAAAAAGACAAATCACCTTAAAAAAAAAAGGTGAAAATTTAAAAAAAATTGTTTCATATATGTAAGATCTAAAACAAAAAATAGCTTGACTAACTGCCTACAGAGTTTCTTACCAGCAATACAGCCCCCAGGGCTAACCAGAGTAAGTACACTGTGAAAAAGCATGGCACTCCTTACCAAAGTTGCAATCATCTCCAAGCTCCCTTCCAAACTTGAGCATGGCCTCTGCAAGTAGCGCCTCTGCCTGAGGATAGCCTGGCCCCTTCTCCTGGCCACGGATTTTTGACATGGTGTTGATCATGCTGAGCTTAGCTCTGGATGCTGAAGGCAAAGAGAGAACAGGCTTTTGAAGTCAGCAATGTGGCACAGTGGAAACAGGGACAGATGAGGAAGCAGACCTCAGACCAGCCTATAATCGGCTTACTGATCAAAAACTGTACCTTTATCCTTCATGGTTTGGGCTTTACATGAAATATGTGGGTGTTGATGTATAGATAGACATAGATATACATATGGATAGAGACATAGATAAATAGAGATAGAAAGATATCAATATAACATATATATGCAAATAAATATAGACTGTTGAAATATAATCACTAAGCTCTCTCTTTTCTCTTAAAATCCTATGAGGAATTATAAAGAAAAGGCATAGCTATTCTCAAAGAAGCAATAGTAGAGGTTCAGATCCTATCCCCATCTGTCCTTGTCCCCTCTTCATTCTGGTGGCTCCAGCTGAGAGTCTGTGGCACTTGGTGGCTCCATAGAGACCATTTTGGAAAATCCTGAATTATGTGATGATCTCTAACTTTATTCCAGTTTTATATCTCAATTCTAGAAGTCTATGGAATAAAGTCCAAAATCAATGGTAAATTATTGAAGGGTGAGCCTTTATGCCGTGTTTCAATGACATCATCTATAAAATAGAAGTATGTTCAAAATAGTCTCTTAATTAAGATTATGACCATAAACAGATTCATGAAGAAGAAACATAGTGTGCTCATTAAGAATTAATTACTTCTTTTGCGCATAGTTACATCTGAAAATTAGTTTAATGCCTCAAAGATAGCATTTCAATTATTTATTTGGCTTTTATTTTTATAAAAGAAGATGCCTGGAAAGCAGTTTCAATCTTAGTAGAAGAAATGGCTTTATTACCAAGATATTAAAGCTATGGTTTAATTTATTCTAGAATGCCTGAGTTCCTTAGGCTCATTGTTAGAGCTTGGATTGCACATTAACCCAGGATTGTGCCCAAGATCCCAGTTGCAGGGAAACCCCTGTCAGAACCACATCTAAAGGTACTTCTGGCATTCAGTGGCTGATCTAGTTCAAATAAACTCTTATTTAAACTCTGGGCCTCAATGATACAAACTGGAGATAAGAGCCTCCCAACCCTGCCCAGGGACATTATAATGAGTGAGATAATTAAGGCCACAGCTGTCACAGTTTATAAGGACCTGAGGGTAAAGTCTATTTTAAAAGTAATTAGTGTGACATGTACATACTAAGTGCCATGATGGGGGACTTCTATGAGTTATAGGAACATGGCACTGTCCAACTTGTGGGGTGGGACACTGCAAAGGATTCTGAGAACAACAACTCACTGAGCGTAGAATCATAGAGAGTACAGGCTGACCAATGACACACGTAAAGCTGGAGGTGACTGTAAAAATGTAAAATTCACCTTTTATTTACCTCCACTTTCCAAAGAAAAGTGTATCAGATATGTTGAATTTTTAAAATTAAAACTGTCTCATAATCACCCGTTTACTAGAGGAAACTGTCATTAAAGTGGAATTGCAGAGCTGTTTCTGCAATCAGCCCCGGCTGAGACCCAGGAAAATCACAATCCCTGCCCTCAAGGTGTTCACCGCACACTGAGGAGTTGGGCAGACAGGCAGTAGTCTGATAGGATAAATATTATACTGGCTGATACACACAAGGGGATGGGGAAAATGAAGAAGTAGTAATATCCGTACAAATAAAAGAAAGAAGCCAACACCTGATAATAAGGCATACAGAATGAACACATGGAACAGAGACCAAAGACAGAGAGTAGTGAAACCACCCCTGGTGGGTAAGGTAAGCCTTCAAATCCTGTTTCGAACATTTTACATTCCACAGATATATTCTGTTTATGAAAGCTGGGTATTGGTTAGTGTTATACCTTCTTCTGTTAAAAACTGTCTTTGGTAAGCAATTTTAAACAGTTGAATATATTGTAGCTGATTTTAAAATTCCTCATTTTGACTGTTGCTGAATTATGAATAGCCCTGTTCTCTTACTAATTACTTAAAAACATCTTTGATACATTCCACATCTTTACAACAAGGAAGAATAAAGCCATATTTTATTATTTTATCTATTTATTCAAATGATCTAAAAAAAACCTATTAGCCCACATTTGAAGAGGTTGGCTTTTAAGTTCATTCACAAACTCATTAAATTTTTATTAAGAACCTTGGTTTGGTAAAAACTCTCTGTTCTTGAAAAATAACATCAGATCTTGAAATTACCATATATATATATATTATATAAATGTTAACAATCATTTCAAATGATTTTCTAAAGGAAGCTGAGTAAGAGCCTGGAAAATACAAATATAAGACATTAAAATTCCTGTAATGGGACCTCAGCCTGGATTGTTTGTCCAAGTTGTATTGTGACCCTGGAGACCTAAATCCCTTTTCTCCAAAGGGGCCTGACTATTCTCCAAAATATCTTCCCCTGCTTCATCACTTAGTTTTCTTACAAATGGTTATATTCTCTCTGAATATGCCAAACCTTTACTTTCCCACCATCACTATCTTAGTTCATTTGGGTTTACTGAAAAAGTGGTTTCCTATCCTAATAGCAATCTCTCCCCTGGGCCATGAGAGTAGGACCCTGGCATATTGGTCTGTGTATCTCCCAGTTAGGGTCAACACAAAGCTGTGCACACTGGAGATGTTCAACACATCTGCTGAAGGCATGAAGAAATGAATGAGAAGACCATCCTAGAAAAGACAAAGCAGAGTAGTGGTTTGCATAAATGGACCGCTCACGTGCTGACCACCCCCTGAAGCACAACAATGGGAATTAAAACCTTGTTTCTTTGGTTGAGAAATAAAAGGTACGTCAATTCAACAGATTTTTTTTTTTTTTAAGAAAGAAAACCCCTGACCCTGTGAGCTAGGATTCTGTGGCAGTCACTATGTGCACTGTAGGACTCACCAATTGATGTGTCAGAGTGTGGGTAGTATCCCTCAATGTCCATATATTAAGGGCTTGGTCCCCAGGCTGGCATTATGTGGAGGTGTTGGAACCTTTGGGAGGGGGGTCTAGTGGAAGATTCTTGGTCACTGGGAGTGTATGTGTACATGTCTCCTCCTGCTCTGACTTGAGAGGTAACCATTTCTTTCTACACATGCTCCTAAGATGATGTGCTCTAATCTACTGCCCTCACCAGAGACCACACCAGCATGAGCAACAGAAGTTTTCTTAGAAAACAATGAAACAATACCTCCAAATTTCTTAGAGAAAATAAGGAAAATTATACTAGTCTATATTGGAATTATCAAAGACAAATAAAGGTCAAACAGTGACATTTTCAAACACACAAAAGGAAGGTCACAAATTTTTCCCCTTCCCAGACTAATGGAAGAGTTCCACTAAAATGAAATTATAAATCATGAAAAGGGATAGGTATGAGACCTAGGAAATAAACAGAAACCCAATGTAAAGAAGCAGGCAGAGGGAATCCCAACATGACTGCAAAGGAAGATAAAGACAGTCCTAGAGCAGGTACGGTGGCACATGGCTGTAATCCCAGGCATTCAGGAGTCTGAGGCAGGAGGATCACAAGATCAAAGCCAGCCTCAGCAACGGTGAGGCACTAAGCAACTCAGTGAGACTGTGTTTCTAAATAAAATACAAAATAGGGTTGGGGATGTGGCTGAGTGATTGAGTTCAATCCCCAGTACACCCATCCCCACAGGAAAAAAAAAAGATTAAGAAAAAGATAGTCCCAATATTTCAGGCACCACAGGCAACTAGACCAACATAACCAAATGTGTGCAGCTCTGAGAGCCATGAGCTGCAAAGGTGCAACAATCTCTGTGGATCCACAGGATTAATTCTGAAGTCTTCTTTGCTCCTATGCTCCCACTGGGATCATGCTGCAGTTGCCTGCCATCGTACCATGATTTATAATGTCCCCTTTACTGGGTTCCTCTTCTTCCCTGCTCCCCTCACAGGGTTTGCTGACATCACCTTGAAAACCAGTACTTGTGCTAAATCCTTGTCTTGTGGCTTGCTTCTGAGGAACTCAAACTAAGGGAGTAGTCAATCCAGAGTACAGCATCAGATGTTTCAAAGATGATGAACACCTGATGGATTTCACCATATTTTGTGAGGAAATTCATATGTGAGGCACAGCTTGGGAAAGAATCAGTGAAAGGTATAAAAAATGTTCTGAAAATTTAAAAATAAGACAAAGATTAACTCCATGAAAACCAAAAAGATACATGAGAAAGAAAATACTATTATATTATTCTACATGCCTCAGCTTTGTATAAAGTTTATAAGGACATAAAAATTAAATACTGATGTAACAAAAATTATGCTACAAACATATCAGAAAAATGAGAGAACAGAGGTATGTGAAAAATAGTGAGGTAGGAAAAAAACAAGTGATTCCAATCTTCCAAATTGGGAATCAAATGGAAAACATCAAAAACTGGAAAACTAAGCAGGATCAACATAAATATATTGTTTTAGGATTGGAAACAAACAAGCAAAAAAAAAAAAACCCAAACAAACAAAGAAATGGCCAAAAGAGTCTTCAAACTGTTGCTTTGTGAAACAGAAATGGAGAAGGGCTGCAATCCTGGGGGGACTACTATGTTTTATAAAATGTTTGTAAACTACTTGCTTTTTAATGTTTGTGTATTACTTCTATTCTAAAGAACTAAATTTAAAATATTTCCATATATTTTTCCCATAGGGAAAAAGGATGTTTAAAACAAGTCCTCAGTTAAAGAGGGTTGGGGAGATAGTTGTCAGAACTTAGCTAAAAAAAAAAAAAAAAAAAAAAAGAAAGAAAAGTCAAGTCCTCAGCTGGCCATGATAGCACACACCTGTAATCCCAGCCAACTGGGAGGCTGAGGCAGGAAGATTCCAACTTTGAGGCCAGCCTTGCAACTCAGTAAGATACTCTCTCAAAATAAAAAATAAAAAGGGCTGGTGATGCAGCTCAGTGGTCCATGAGTGTCCCTGGGTACTGACTGATAGTTGAATTGATAGACAGTCAGACAGACAAATGAAACAAATCCTCATCTAGTGATTGAAGTGGATAAACAGTATTCTGCCTTGTGGCCACTGCCCCAACCTCAGGGACCTTTCAATCAAAAGGTTTGATGAAAACATATACTCACTGGTATAAAGACAATTGTCTGGGAAGAGAAAAGTTAATAAGGATTGACAGGTGGAATCTTATCAGGAAGCACTATCAGGAGAGAGGGTTTGATGTCTACAGTGAATTCTGGAAGGAAATTTTTGGATTGGACTGAAACAGCAGGAAGTGAAAATGGGATAACCAAAAAGGGCTCTACTTAGATAAACAGGACAGTTTCTATTTTGAAACTATGCTCAAAATCTATGCTATCTTTTAAGGAAGACAAATGAGGGCAGCTAAGCCTCAATCTTCATCAACACCCAACTCTGAAGCATAATCTGCAGCACCCTGACCATCTTTCTAATTCTGGGAACAGCCAAAGGGAAGTCCAGGCTCTGCTGGGAGTTAGACAGCAGCTCCACATGCCTTGCCTAAGCTATTTTCCTCTGACCTAAAAGCAGTGTTCACGTGAGTCAGTGGACTAAAGCTACCTGTCCAATGCAGCAACTAGCCGGAAATGCTGAACATCCAGTATCTCTGCTAACTCTTAGTTTTTAAGATTTTTATTTATTTGTCTAAATTAATGAACAGGGAAATAAATCACTATTAGGTCTTGTCTTTCATGGAAAGAAGCAGAGTGTGTTAAATTAAGCATTAGTTTTGAACACATGCAGACATAGGTAGAAATCTAGCCTATAAATCCTGTTGTTAGCTATATATCCCTGAAAATTATCTCATTCATAAGGCTGTCACCAGTACTCAAGAATAAACAGAGAACCAGGCTCTCCTCAGGCAGCATGTGCTGCAATGTTCCGCGGACATCTTGGTCGTGCAGGGAACCACATTTCTGAGAGTTCCTATTTCCATGGACCAAAGGGAGGTTGTGCAAGGGCTGGGAGGCAAAAGTAAAGTGGCAACTATGACATTCTGAAGGCTGTCATTGGCTAAAGGAGCCAGAGACAGATGAAGAGGAGAGAATGGGTTACAGTTTGTCCATGATGTTTCCCATTGTGAGCCAAGTCATTTCATTTAAAAATATTAATCTTCTCATAAAATTCTTCTGTACACATCAATTTTTCTAATCATTAAAGAACGCCTCCCTCCTTGTTCAAAAGCATCCTGACCTTGCTCTGTGCTCTGAAATGGAGCTAGTGGCTGCTGGTCAAGTCTTATCACTCCAACTCTGTCTGATGGGCTGGCTGGAGTATGGGTCGGGCTTTGGGCAACTGGCCTGCCTGTCTTCTCTTACATGCATTAAACAGTATGAGTCCCAAGATGGCCAGGCTTCTCCGTTTCTCCATTGGTACAGAAGGGTGGAGTCCTATATCTCAGGTGGTCTAAGAGCCACGACTTGGCACTTAACCACACTACTCTTCCCTGAGCAACCTGGATTTTTGAAACACTTCATCTTTAAATCATACCATGAAGTTCTGCTTTATGTGAGAATGACAAAAATTGATCTCGCAATCTCCTTGAATTAGGGAATAGACTCTCATTTCCCCTAACCAGAGAGGGTTCCTAAGCTAAATGAAGGGCTCTAGCTAAAATGATTTTTTAAAAGATCCAGTTAAAAAATAATAAGTTGGGACTGGGGATGTGGCTCAAGCGGTAGTGCACTTGCCTGGCATATGCGGAATGCTGGGTTCGATCCTCAGCACCACATAAAAATTAAAAAATAAATAAATAAAGATGTTGTATCCACCAAAAACTAAAAAAAAAAAAAAAAGTATGTTATACTGGAAACTAAATTACTACCTTTTATACCCCCTCAAAAAAATTCTAAAACATCAGTGCCTGGCTGAATTGTTATTTACCAAAAATATGTTTTTAAAGGATTTTCCATGGAATATAATAAAATTAGTATTTAATAACACCTGCTATGTGAAGAAGATTGCTCTGGAGACTGCTGCAAGAAGGGCCCCGCCTCTGACCCCAAGGAGCTGTCATCCATTGGAGACCCAGAAAACTTACTCCCGAGCACCAGGTAAAAGGTAGGGCCATGCTTTGGGGGAGGTTATAAATTCACACAGAGAAGACATCAACCAGCTCCCCTAGAAGAGTAAGGGTGGGGAAAGCTAATGAAGCAGGTGACACTGATCTGATCTGATCTGTGTTTTCTGAAAGAGTCCACTATAAAGGCAGAGTTGGGAAAAGGCCATTCTCAGCATCCGGAGAAAAGGAACAAGGCACCAGAAAAAGACATCAAGTGTTTAGAGGGCACAGAGCCACCCAAACTCTCAAGAACAACAGGTAGGAAGACAAACTGGTAGAATATTTTGGACAATCACTTAGCAGCATGATTTGATCTGAACTGGCTTCTACCCTGCAAGCTATAGTTCCACCTCTAGGTATACATCCACCAGAGGTGTGTACATGTATAACACACACTGTACAAAAAAAGGGACTATTTAAAGTAGCCAGAGGATGAAAACACCTTTATTTTGCTGGTGACAAAATGGACAATAAACAGTGCGTTTTTTCATGAGGGAACATTCAGAGATGAGAAAGGAAAGGATAACTACATACAATAGCAAGTGCAAAGTCAAAGAGAAAAAGGTAAATCACAGGAGCACCTGATGTGCTTAGGGTTCTATTTAAGTGAACTTATAAGACAGACAAAAGTGTCTGGTGTTGGAAGCCGGGAAGCTGGCATCAGGAAGAGCTTCTGGGATCCTGAGTATTCAGCCTGAGCTGGTTGCCTTTGTGCAGATCATCAGTTTATACTATGCAACTGAGTAACATACTTTTGATCTGTGTACTGCCCTGCTAACACTGGTCCAAGCCATGTCATCTTCAGCCTTGATCATTAACATATGCCCCCTGCTTCTATTCTTGCTCCCTAGAATCTATCCTCCATATGAGAGTCAGGGTGCTCCCATTCAGTGTAAATCATGTCACTCTTCCACAAACCCTTTAATGTATTCTCATGTCATTCAGGTGTCACTCTTCCCCAAACCTTTTAATGTGTTCTCAGGTCATTCAGGGTAGAAGGCCCAGTCCCAACAATGATTCTGAAGTCCTATGGGCTCTGACCCCATGGACATACCCCTCCTGCTATGGCTCTTTACTACTTCCTGAACACACCAAGAACACCATCTTCCTAGACTCAGTTACTTTCTATTTTCCTTACTCTTCATTTTTCTTCATTGCACTGAGAACCACCTAACACTAAATTTTTATTCTGTATCAACCTCACTCCACTGTGGAAGGGGCTTTGTTTCATTTGCTAATGTATGCCCATGGCTTAGAACACTACCTTAAGGTAAATGTGGCAAATAATTGAAGAATCTGAAGACTTTATTTATCCCCAAGTGGAAAAAGTCAAAGCTTCCTTAATGTGAAGACCGGAAATGATGTCTGTAGGGCACTTCCTGGCTGAGCTTGGCACTTAACAGAAATACTCATTAAAACAAGTTACAACCATCACAACAAAGTCGGTGTGGTATGGAAGTAGGTGAACAATGAGGATACTGAGATGAACAGATGTGGTACCCCAAGATTTTCATTGACAAGAGGAAAGTTTACACAGCAGAATAACCATGGCTTTAGGTGTAAACATCTGATGTTGCCTGTGGTGTAACACTGAGGAGAGGGACAAGAGAGCTCAATCTGGGACAATAGAATGAAGCTGGTAAGTGACTAATGTAAAAAAGGTAAGAAGGCTGCTATGGGTTGGATTGTGTTCCCTCAAAATTCATGTATTTGGAAACGGGGGTTTTAGAAGTTAACTAAGATTAAATGAAGTCATAAGGTTGGGATCCTAATCTAATAGCTATTATAATTCAGTTATGTGTACTCTATTCTGGGTATTTTAAAGAACAGAGTTTGTTCAGTAAACACAAAGGAGAAAGACGAACTCTAGAAACAGGATCAAAACACATGAGTTCTTAAACAGCAACATGCACCAACTTTAATTTCTGTGTTTCAAATAAAAAGAATATAGAAAATTACGTATAAAGTAGATTTTAGGATTTACTCCTTGTAAAACGTATGAGAAAACTAAGAAGAGATGTCCTTATAAGAAGACTTGTAAGAAGGCTACATGGGGGCTTGGTGAGAAGGTGAATGTGCTGCAGGCCAGGAGGAAAGCCCCCATCAAAAAACAAATGGCCAACACTTTCAACTTGGACTGCTCAGCCTCAAGACTATGAGAAAACATTTTTTTCTATTGTTTAAGCCAGCCATCTATGACAACACAAGGGAACAAAGGTCACACTCTGAGGTTCTGGGACATGAATTTAGGAGGAATACTATTCAAGCCACTATACTATCTTTTAGATGATTATTTTAGCAAACTTGATATAAAAGTAATTTTTATGAACTTGCTGAATTGCTACATTTATGATAAAACCATTTATTATAATTTTCACTTCACATGGATTTCTAAAGTTCTATCTCTTAAAGATTCCATCTGGAGTTGCTATTCTTGGATTCAGCCACTAAAAAAATTAACTTTGAAAGAAGCCTTATAAAAATAAAAAAAAATATTGATTTCTAAGTGATTTATTTATTTCTTGGATAATAATTTTTTATGGAAGTTTTATTTCCATAAGAACGTAAGAATGTGATCAATGAATGAATGTGTGATCTAAGGTTTTCACAGATACAAAAGACACAGGTCCCTAACATCCTCCCTGCTCTGAAGTTCTCCTTGCCTCAATCTCAAGGTATTCTTTGGCATCTGCTGCCTGCTTCCCTGTGGGGACTACTTTTCTGTGGCTATGGTATTTCTGGACTCAGCCAGCAGTGCTTTAGAGAGACAAATGACAGTGTGTTTTTCCATGTCTACCTTTAGTGATACCTTGTTGGCAGTTTAAAAACGGCCATAGGAGACTTTGCAACACAGATACTGGCAACTGCCACAAACTAAAGTTTTTCTTCTAGAGAGATTGTTAAACTATTAGCACCATTAAAGCACTGAGCAGTGATTAACCTTCCAGCTAGAGGAAAATTTTAATGTTCTCCAATTCTCATCTGTGCTGGCTATACTATTTGCTTAAAAAATGAAATAGTTCAAACACATGAAAGAAGTATCAAAAATAACATAACACTCATATACATACACTATTGAGATGTTCCTTGTTGAATACCATGTTCCTGATTATCTCTGAACAGGTACTTCTTGCTAGTGGTTCTATCTTTTGTGTCTCTAAAATAGGGTACAGCACACTCATAAATAAGTCAGTGCTGAAGTTTTATATACATTTGTTGGAAACACATTGATATTTGCTTTTTTAAAAAAAAAGCCTCAGAGGACCAAGCACAAATGATGTTTTCTAAGGGGGTTTGGTCCCAAGGGCAATAATGCCAGAGTTGAATTGCTCCTATTCCTAAGGAAAAAATAGGGGGTTCTAATGACACCTTTTTTATTTTAAGTTTCATTTACAAATAATTCAAAATCAAAGTTTATAATGAATGGAAGTTCTGTAGCTCTGGAAACCAGCAGTCTCCATGGAATAGGAAGCCTGAATGGAGAGGTCCAGCACAAATCCAAGGCCAGGGTGGAGTGTGGAGGGGGGAGGGGACCGGGGTTGTGCAAAAGAGTGCTAATGCTTGAAGGAGCAGGGAAGAGGGTGAGTCTGCCCTTCTGCACCCCATCTTCCTTCCCACCACAAATGATTATGACAGAAGTGTTTGGAGAGAGACCATTTATAAATTTAAGAAAAAATTACAACCTACTTTATACTGCTGTGTTATGCTCTCAAGTACGGTTTCCTTCCCTCTTCAACTGTGAAATTTCAAAGAAGAAAACATATTGAAAGGATATCTGTGCATCACAACAGGGAGAAGAAAATCCACCCCCACCCTTGGCTCATGTTGATGAACACAGCAGACACATTCAGGCAGAGCAGGTGGCCACAGTACTGAGTCACATCTTCGTGGTCTGTGAGGAAACCTGATGGATTTAGCACTTACCACAGAAGCACCAGAGACCTGGAACAAGTTTTGTGGAGCCTTTTATTGCTTAAAGGAACTTAATTCTTTTGTCACCTTTATTTACATTACAGAAGCCAAGCTTCATTGCTCCAAGAGCAGAGTTCCTTAGAAGGAAAACTGCTGAATGATTTTATTCTAATATTCATAAATGCTACCATCTGGTCTAAAAACTTGGAAAAATCCGCAAAAATATCTTGGAGAAACTGAAGATCATGACCACATTTCATTTACAGCTATCACTTCAGAAGTATCTACTCTCTGTAGTTCCCACATCATCTCTTTAATCCTAGCAATGACACAACAAGTTTTGTTTCTCCCTTTTACAGGAAAGAAAAATGAAGCACATAAAAATAATGTCATTGCCCAAGGAAATGCAGCAACAAAGCCTCAGAGCCAGACCTTGAATCATAGTTAGGTCTTCCCAGAATGCTGCACTGGCTCTCACTGCTTTATTAGATCTTCTCTAAACTAGGTCAAATTAGGAAGGAGCAATAGCAGAATGCAAAGCTTTAGTTCTACTTACATGCATTAAATGTTTTAAAATACAGAGGTGAGGAAGTGTGATCATTCAGGAAGTGGGCATGCATTAAGAGGTTGGAGGTCTTTCTGAAACCTTTATGACCTCTGGTGACCTGCCTAACCTCAGACCTCTGTTTCTTCACTCAACACAAGACTAGCTTACCCCACACATTACAGTGCCTTTCAGATCCCCAAATTTCTGATTCTTTCCATGAAAATCTTCTAGGACAAGTGGACTACATTATTTGCAAATGAATAGATGTATCTATCTCCATGCACAGAATTTAAATGTAAAATTTCAAAACCCCAAAACCACAATCCTTTACAAAACCATTACCTAGAGTGAAACAGTTATCTCTTTAAAACTCCAGTGAACTATTTTTTAAAATCTGTCTTTAAATTTTTTCCCCCACATCAATGTATACCACAGCCAGACCATTTTCTAATGATATGGTTTCTTTGTACAGGTCTGAAATTTTTTTTTTAAAGCCCCAGTGGATATGTCAAAGAAAACAACAAGGTAGCTTATTCTTCCTTCTCTAGAAACTGTCAGATTTCATTAGAGATAATTAATTCCTAAAGACAAATAGCATTGTGAACAAGCATTGTTAAAATGTAGAGGACCAAAGTGACATATAAATTTTGAAATAGAGCCTCCTTTTGAAGATTAAAATAAAATTAGAACTGCTTTCTCCAGTGACACAATCTATAATCATTTTCTGCTAAATAATGTAAGTATACATTATATCAAGGAAATAATATAGAACTGGGTTCAAATGTTATGATGATCTCCAGTCAGAATGGCAGCTATTATGAAGACAAACAACAATAAGTGTTGGTGAGGATGTGGGAAAAAAGGTACACTCATTCATTGCTGGTAGGATTACAAATTGGTGAAGCCATTATGGAAAGAAGTATGGAGATTTCTTGGAAAATTGGGAATGGAACCACCATTTGACCCAGCTATCCCTCTCCTCAGTCTATATACAAAGGACTTAAAAACAGCATACTACAGGGACACAACACAATTTACAATAGCTAAACTGTGTAACCAACCTAGATGCCCTTCAATGGATGAATGGATTAAAAAAATTGTGGCATATATACACAATGGAATATTACTCATCAATAAAAGAGAATAAAATCATGGCATTTGCAGGTAAATGGATGGAGTTAGAGGAGATAATGCTAACTGAAGTTAGACAATCCCCAAAAAAACAAATGCCGAATGTTTTCTTTGATTTAAGGAGGCTGATTCATAGTGGGATAGGGAGAGGGAGCATGGGAGAAATAGAGGAACTCTAGATAAGGCAGAGCGGTGAGAGGGGAAGGGAGGGGGCAAGGGGTTATTAATGATGGTGGAATGTGAGGATCATTATTATCCAAAGAACAGGTATGAAGACACGAACTGGTGTGAATGTACTGTGTATACAACCGGAGATATGAAAAATTGTGCTGTATATGTGTAATAAGAATTGTAATGCATTCCACTGTCATATATAAATAAAAAGAAATTTAAAAAAAGAGCAACAAAGGAGAAAAAAATGTTGTGATTGTGAATGAGATGACATATTTAAGCAAGGTAGGTACTACACAAAGGTTTTAATTCTCTTCTGTCCCACTTTTGGCTGGAGAAAATAAGTTGATAGCTACTTCACTGGAATAGCCAACAATAACTAACAATCTACTTACCTCCTTATCACCTGTCAAAAGACAAGATGGTTCATGGAAAGATAACAAAACTGATAAACATCTAGCTAAAGATGGGCAAATAAATAAATAAATAAATAAATAAGAAGAAGAAAGAAAAAAATAAAAAGAAAACTTGCTGGGCACAGTGGCTCACAGCCATAATCCCAATGGCTCAGGAGGCTGAGACAGGAGGATAGCAAGTCCAAAGCCAGCCTCAGATATTTAGTGAGGCCCCAGAGAACTTAAGGGAGCTCTTGTCTTAAATTAAAAAATAAAATAAAAAGGGCTGGGAATATGGCTCAGTAATTAAGTACTGCTGTGTTCAATCCCTAGTATCCCTCCCCCCACAAAAAAAAGAAAAAGAAAAATTAAAATTACTAAAATCAGAAAATGGGAACATTACCAATAATTCTTTCCTGACAAAGTTAAAAGTCCAGTGTCTGATGACTTCACAGATTTAATCTTACCACACATTTGAAGAACTAACACCAATTCTTCTCAAACTTTCCAAAAATATTGAAGAGGAAGAAGCACTTCCTAATTCGTTCTATGAGGAAAGCATTACACTGATATCAAAACCATACAAATAAATCTACCGATCAATATCCTTATGAAATTAAATGTAAAAATTCTCAACAAAATATTTGCAAACTTAATTAGCAGCATACTAAAAGAATTTTACACCATAATCAAGTAGAATTTATCCCTGGAATGCAAAGATTGTTCAGCACATAAAACTGACCAATGTAACATACCATACTAACAAAATGAAGCTAAAAGAACTATCTGAGCATCTCAATGGATGTAAAAAGTGCATTTAACAAAATACAACATTTGTTTGTGTTTAAAAAATACTTAACTAGGAATACAAGAAAATTATCTCCACATAATAAAAAATATGTGAAAATCACACAGTAAAAAATCATAGTCAGAATTGCTTTTGCTATTCTTGGTCTTTTATTTTTCCATATGAATTTCATGATTGCTTTATCTATTTCTACACGAAATGCCGTTGGGATTTTGATTGGCATTGCATTGAACTTATAGAGAACTTTTGGTAATATCACCATTTTGATGATGTTAGTTCTGCCTATCCATGAACAGGGTATATTTTTCCATCTTCTAAGATCTTCTTCTACTTCTCTCTTTAGGGTTTTGCAGTTTTCATTGTACAGATCTTTCACCTTTTTTGTTAGGTTGATTCCCAAGTATTTTATTTTTTTTGAGGATATTGTGAACTGAGTGGTTGTCCTTGTTTCCATTTCAGAAGTTTTGTCGCTGATATACAGAAATGCCTTTGATTTATGCGTGTTGATTTTATATCCTGCCACTTTGCTGAATTCATTTATTAGTTCTAATAGTTTTTTTGTAGACCCTTTTGGTTCTTCTAGGTATAGAATCATGTCATCCGCAAATAGTGATAATTTAAGTTCTTCTTTTCCTATTTTTATGCCTTTAATTTCTTTCGTCTGTCTAATTGCTCTGGCCAGTGTTTCGAGAACTATATTGAATAGAAGTGGTGATAGAGGGCATCCCTGTCTTGTTCCAGATTTTAGGGGGAATGCCTTCAATTTTTCTCCATTGAGAATGATGCTAGCCTGAGGCTTGGCATAAATAGCTTTTACAATGTCGAGGTAAGTTCCTGTTATCCCTAGTTTTTCTAGTGTTTTGAACATAAAGGGATGCTGTACTTTGTCGAATGCTTTTTCTGCATCTATTGAGATCTCAAACTATATTACAGAGCAATAGTAACAAAAACAGCATGGTACTGGTACCAAAACAGGCGGGTGGACCAATGGTACAGAATAGAGGACACAGAAACCAATCCACAAAGCTACAACTATCTTATATTTGATAAAGGAGCTAAAAGCATGCAATGGAGGAAGGATAGCATCTTCAACAAATGGTGCTGGGAAAACTGGAAATCCATTTGCAACAAAATGAATCTGAATCCCCTCCTTTCGCCATGCACAAAAGTTAACTCAAAGTGGATTAAGAAGCTAAATATCAAATCAGAGACTCTGCGTCTGATAGAAGATAAAGTTGGTTCCGATCTACATATTGTGGGGTCGGGTTCCAAATTCCTTAACAGGAAACCCATAGCACAAGAGTTAATAACAAGAATCAATAAATGGGACTTACTTAAACTGAAAAGTTTTTTCTCAGCAAGAGAAACAATAAGAGAGGTAAATAGGGAGCCTACATCATGGGAACAAATTTTTACTCCTCACACCTCAGATAGAGCCCTAATATCCAGAGTATACAAAGAACTCAAAAAAGTAAACAATAAAAAAACAAATAACCCAATCAACAAATGGGCCAAAGACCTGAACAGACACTTCTCAGAGGAGGACATACAATCAATCAACAAGTACATGAAAAAATGCTCACCATCTCTAGCAGTCAGAGAAATGCAAATCAAAACCACCCTAAGATACCATCTCACTCCAGTAAGATTGGCAGCCATTATGAAGTCAAACAACAACAAGTGCTGGCGAGGATGTGGGGAAAAGGGTACTCTTGTACACTGCTGGTGGGACTGCAAACTAGTGCGGCCAATTTGGAAAGCAGTATGGAGATTCCTGGGAAAACTGGGAATGGATCCACCATTTGACCCAGCTATTGCCCTTCTCGGACTATTCCCTGAAGACCTTAAAAGAGCTTACTACAGGGATACTGCCACATCGAGGTTCATAGCAGCACAATTCACAATTGCTAGACTGTGGAACCAACCCAGATGCCCTTCAATAGATGAATGGATAAAAAAAATGTGGCATTTATACACCATGGAATATTACGCAGCACTAAAAAATGACAAAATCATGGATTTTGCAGGGAAATGGATGGCACTAGAGCAGATTATGCTTAGTGAAGCTAGCCAATCCCTAAAAAACAAATACCAAATGTCTTCTTTGATATAATGAGAACAACCAAGAACAGAACAGGGAGGAAGAGCAGGAAGAAAAGATTAACATTAAACAGAGACATGAGGTGGGAGGGAAAGGGAGAGAAAAGGGAAATTGCATGGTAATGGAGGGAGACCCTCATTGTTATATAAAATCACGCATAAGAGGTTGCGAGGGGAACGGGCAAATAAACAAGGAGAGAAATGAAATACAGTAGATGGGGTAGAGAGAGAAGATGGGAGGGGAGGGGAGGGGGGATAGTAGAGGATAGGAAAGGTAGCAGAATACAACAGTTACTAATAGGGCATTATGCAAAAATGTGGATGTGTAACAGATGTGATTCTGCAATCTGTATTTGGGGTAAAAATGGGAGTTCATAACCAACTTGAATCTAATGTATGAAATATGATATGTCAAGAGCTTTGTAATGTTTTGAACAACCAATAAAAAAAAATCATAGTCAATGACAAAAGACTGAAAGCTTTTCCTCCAAGATTAGGAGCAAGGTGAGGATGCCTACTTTCACCACTTCTATTTGACACAGTGTAGACATCATAGCTGGAACAATGAGGCAAGAGGAATTCAAACTGGAAACGAAAAAGTAAAATTACCTCTTTGTAGATGATATGATCTTTATGTAAAAAACCCTAAAGATTTCAACAAAAATCTATCAGATCTAATAAATGAATTTAGCAAAGTTTAGCCAAGTAGAAGTATGCAAAGTCAACACATAAAAATCAGTTGTGTTGCTTTGCAATGACAACGAACACTTTGAAAGGAACTTAAAAGGACTTCATCTCTAACAGCATCAAAAAGAGTTAAGATACTTAGGAATTAACCAAAGAGGTAAAAGATAATAAAAAGTGTAAAACATTGCTGAAAGAAACTGAAGAAAACATAAATAAATACAAATACACTCTTATATTCATGGGTTGGAAGATAACATTGTTCAGCTCAATAGTACTCAAAGCAATTTACCAATTTAATGTTATTAAGAACAAAATCTCAGTGTTGTTTTTTGCAGAAATACAAACACTCAACCTAAAATTCATGATAAATCTCAAGGGACCCCAAATAGCAAAAGCGATCTAGAAAAAGAACAGAAATAGAGGCTCATACTTTCTGATTTCAAAATTCACTGCAAAGAGACAGTGATCAAAATGGGACATGTCTTGGATCATCTGTGTTGCTACAACAGAACACTTAATACTGGGCAATATATAACAAAATAGGATTTATTTATTATTTATAGGGTTTATTTATTCATGATTTCTAGCGGCTGAAAAGTCCAAATAACAGGACACTGGAATTCTGGTGAGAGGACCCTGACTTATCACAACATGACAGACATGTGGAAGGAGAAATAGCAGAAGGGGCACGTGAGCAAGATAGAAAACAAGAACCCAGGTAGCAGGCAGGCTTGCTTTTTTCTAACAACCTACTCCTTCGGGAACTAATCTCCTGAGGTAGAACTACAATTCAAATATCAGCGGGTGTCACCTCATGATATGATCACTTTTTTTCTTTCTTTCTTTAATCTTTTGTTTTGGTACCAGGGATTGAACCCAAGGATGCTTAACCACTGAGCCACATCTCCAGCCCTTTTTCTTTTTCATTTTGAGACACTAAGTCCTTAGGTCCCTTGCTGAGTTACTAAGGCTGGCCTTGAATTTGCAATCCTCCTGCTTCAGTCTCCCAAACCACTGGAATTATAGATGTCTGCCACTGTGCCTGGCCCTCAAGCATTTGTAATAAGATACCAATACCATTCAAGGAAAAGGACAATATTTTCAACAAATAGTGCTGGGTAAATTGGATATATCCATAAAACAAACACACACACACACAGAGGATTTAGACTGTCTTCTAATATATAAAAATTAAATCCAAATGGATCAAAAACCCAAATGCAACACCTAAAATTATAAAACATTTAGGGGAAAAAACATAGCAAAAGCTTTATAACATTAGACTTGACAATGATTTATTGGATATGATACCAAAGGCACAAGCCAAGAAAGAAAAAAACTGGATTTCATGAAAATTTTTTAAATTTTGTGCATCAGAACCCATTACAAACACTAAAACAGTAACCCAAGGAAATGGAGATAACATTTGGAAATATTATCTGATAGGGATTAATATTAAGAATATACAGATGTTTCCTAAACTTCAATAGAAAACCAACAACCCAATTTAAAAATGGGTCAAGGACTTGAACAGCCATTTTTCCAAAGAAAACTTTAAAATGGCTAATAAGCATATGAAAAACTGCTCAACATCATCGGGATACTGCTAGTCAAACCTCAGTGACATACCATCTTATACTCCATTTGAATGATTACTGCCAAAAATAGAGAAAAAGTGTCCGTAAGGATACAGAGTAACTACAGTCCTTACACACTGTTAGGACAGGAGATGGTAGGACCACCATGCCAAACAGTGCCATGCTCCTCAAAACATTAAAATAAAGTTGCCATGATAAAGCAATTCTGTTTCTTGGTATATATCTAAAAGAATGGAAAGCAAGGTCTCAAGAGATACTTGTGCATGTGTTCACAGCCGCATTGTTCACAACAGCTAAGATGGGGAAGGAATCCAAGTGTTCATCTAAAAGATGAGCAGATATAGAAAACGCAGCATGTACAAATATCTGATGGAATATTATTCAGCCTTTGAAAGGATGAGAAAAGGAAGGGAAGTCTGACATATGCTATGATATGAATAAACCATAAGGATATTGTGCCAAGTGAAATGAGCTGGTCACAAAAGGACAAGTACTGTATGATTTCACTTGAATATTTAGAGTAGTCAAAATTGGTGACAGAAAATGGAATGGCAGGTGCTAGGGTCTGGGACAAAGGAGGAAACAGGGAGATATTATTTAATGACAATAGTATTTCACTTTTACAGATGAAAAGAGCTCGGATATGGCTGGTGATATGATTGTATGGCATTATGAATGTATTTCTTATCACTGAATTGTTCACTTAAAATGGTTAAGACAATAAATTTTATGTATTTTACCACAATAAAAAAAATTTAAAAATTAATTCTCAATTATTGTAAATTTGTAAAGTGTAATAGAGAGTATAATATTAGAGTGAGAGTATAAATCCCCAAATCATGCTACATTAAATTGTGGGCTTAGTACTTGCAGTAAAATGTATGTAGCAAGGAGCTCGGCATCTTTCATGCTGGCAATGTGATGATTGTGTATAACAGCCTAATTTTCCTCAATGAAACCTCAGAACATCTGTAAGTCTGAAATGTGGCCTTCTGATGCTCCAGGCACTGTGAGCAATGTAATTCTCTATCTTGCACACTAACAATTACTAAAGAACCCACAAAACTTAGGTGGTAATTCAGTTGTGTTTGAAATTAAGTATTTTAAGGGATTGAGGAAAGGGAAGAGGAAGATCTGCTGTTGTCTTTCACAAACAGGTAACTCCAGCACTGGATCATTATGCTTGCAACCCAAATAATGGCATTTACGTAACGCCTCTCTTTGAGGTGATAGAGTTCTTTTATGCCCCTGAGGGGGAAGCAGCAGGGAGGTATTTTTAAGACACTGTGCTGTGGTAGTCAGCAGCTGTAAAAACTCATGACATTGGACAGCAAATATCTCCCATCTCAGGACAGGGTATTACAAGGTGCCAGTGCAGATCTCACAGCAATCCCTGGGAGAGCAGACAACAGCACCCCAGGAGCACAAAAAAGTTTGTGTAATTTGAAAAATACACAAGCATCAGTATACTAACATGATGAGCCTTTGATTCTTCAAGTTTTTAGACTAAGGACATATGACATTGTCATGGGAAAGGCTGCACAGAGGACTTTTCCCTAGACATCTTGCCTGAGAAATGGCTGAGGACACATCTGAGATGCTCTCAGGTAGAGCTGAAGGTCTCTGGGAAGGGTAGGAGAGTAACATTTCTTGAGCTTCTACAAAGTGACAGGCACTATGAGAAGTGTTGTTTACTATCATGGTTCAAAACAAGAAGATAACTTTCGTTTCAACATGGAATGGATTACCCAACCACTCCTTAACATGTTCAGGAGACTTCCTCCTGAGCTGAAGAGACAATGATAAGCACTCCCAATCTATCTCCTACTTCACTGTATGGTATCCAGTGAGCCAAAATTAACAGGAGCAGATATGCCTCACATGGAAAACAACTCTGTTTCCCATGCTCTGCTTGGGAAACAAATGCACTATAGCCACACTGTATTGGTTCAGCTTCAAACAACAGTTTATCTCAGTTTCTATAAATTGGAAGTCCTCTGCTTAAGCTCTCACAGTAGGACAAATAAGGTGTCAGCCAGGCTGTCATCTGAAAACCTGAGTGGGTTAGAAGCTGCTTCTGGGCTCCTTCAACTTGTTGCCTGAATATGCTTCCTTGTGTCTGTGTGACAGGTCCCTAGCTTCTTACTTGCTGCCAGGTAGTGGCCATCTTGTGGTTCAAGGGACCACCTCAGTTGGTTCTCTCTCCTTAGGCAGTCATAATATGGTGGTTGCTTCTTCTAGGTCAGTAAAGGAGAATCTCTCTCACTCTAGTGGGCTAAAACAGACTCACAATGGAAGATAATCATGGAAGAAACATCCCATCTCCTCTGTCATATAATGTTAGCTAATCAAGGGAGTGATGAATGGTTGGTCCCTTGACTTCTGCCATACTTAGGGTTAAAAGCAAATCACAGGCTCCACCCACTCAAAGGATATGGGTTACATGGATGTGAGGTATTAGGGGTCAACCTAAGAGTGTATCTGCCACGTACCAAGACTGAAGGTATCTTCATATTTTGCAACATAAAAGACAGTGAAGGGCTGGGGATGTGGCTCAAGCGGTAATGCACTTGCCTGGCATGCACGGGGCACTGGGTTTGATCCTCAGCATCACATAAAAATAAAGATGTTGTGTCCACTGAAAAATAAATATTAAAAAATTCTCTCTTCTCCTCTCTCTCACTCTCTCTTAAAAAAAAGACAGTGAAAACAAAATGAAATTTAAAGACAACTATATCTAAGAATTCTGGTTTTTCTATTGAATGATTTTGGGAAAATTAATCTATTTTGCAGCTTTAGTTTTTTTCATTTCAAACAAGAACAACTATTATCTAGGTCTACAAAAACAAATGTTTTGTCACTAGCTTTGGTCCAATAATCTCACCCATGATAGTGTGCACATATGCATTTTCACAAAGCAATTACTTGTGAAACATTATCAATTGTGACATGAAGGAGATATTATAAAGACAAACTAAAAGCTGATTCTGGCCTGCACAAGCCTGCAGACCAAGATTCTACCAGAAAGGTTTGCAGCTCCTACAGGGTGGAGTTTAAATAGACTTAATGTGATCTGAATCAGTTATTCATCAAATTATCTAATTGCTAAGCACTAAGGACTGTGCTAGGCACAGTATATAAAATAAGGAAAACAGACATAGTCCTTTGATGAGTTATGACATAAAGAGAGGTTCATTCACAAAATATTTACGGAGGGCATTGTGTATATATGAGGGATATATCTTTTTAACAAATAAGACAGACAAGTTCCTACCTTTGTGGAGATTATATTCTGGATGGGAAATGGGGGTGATGGACAGACAATAAACAAAAAGATAAGCTGGAATATAAATTCAATTGGGATAGAAAATAACAAAAGGGATAAATAATGAAAGAAGTAGGAACAAGCTATTTTAAATAGGATGGCCAGGAAAGGACCACGCCAGGAGAAGGCATCTGACTGCAGGTTGAGTGATGAGAAGCAGAAGCTATCTTGAGAGCTAACCCTAGCCCTAACCCTGTGCAAGAGTATACCTGAGACAGGTACAAGATTGGGTGTCAATTCTCAGTCTACTCTTCCTTCGGTAGAAAACACTTGAGAGTTGTAAGCAGGAGTGACAAGATATGATTTACATCGTGAATGTATGGAAATGGCTAGGAGAGTAAAGGAATATGGTAGTATATTGAACAAATAAAATGACATACAAAGTAAACACTCCAAGTACAGTTATGAAAAAAAATCAGGATCCTTTCAGTGTATCAACAACAATCCTACACTCAGGATTCTACACCACTTGCATTTTGGTGACAGAGACAAGCAGTATTTTAACAATGAAACACACAGTAAATGTACTAAAGATAAGTGCTACAAAGAAAAATAAAACAAGAAAAGGGCTTAGGGAGTGAAAGGATTGATATTTTAAAAGAGCTGTACAAGAAAGCCATGCAAGGTAACATTTGAGCAGAGACATGAGTCTAGAGTCTGAGAAGACATGGAGAGGGAGGACTCAGGCCAAAGGACTGAGGAGGCCCACATGAGTGAGAATGCGCCTGCATTTGAGAAACCTGGCAAGGCTGGCGAAGAGGGAGCATGATGAAGACTGTTTGAAATGCAGAAAACAAGGTGGGACCACCAAGGCCCTGTCACCAACAGTAAGTGCTTTCAGTTTTACTCTATGTGAAATCACTTGAGAGATGTGTGGAAGGGGCTTATGTGATAGAAATGTGTGGTGAGGAGGCAAAGCTGCAGGGGCTGTGCAGAAGGAGGGTGCAGCAGATGCCTCTCAGTGGAGAGGATAATTTGAACTGAGGAAGGATGAGTAAGATGACAGAGGTCAAAAAGGAGCATGTGGGGCACTCCAGGAAGCGGGAACTGCTACCACAAATTCCTGGTCCAGGAAAGAGCTTGAGGCAATGAAGAAACCATAAGGCCAGTGAAGCTGCAGCAGAGTGAACAGGAGGGAGAAGGAGCCTGGAGAGGAAGAAGGTGCAGGGCTCCTCAGCTGTGGCGCAGTGCTGGGCACATGCTGAGCATTCCTGAGGCCTGGGCTCAATCCCAGCACCAGTGCAATAATGATGACAATAGCAACCCTATTTTAAATAATGTCTGGTTTTAGTATTCTTTAGAGACATAGGGAATGAGTATCATTAATCCACCATCAGTTCCAGCCGACTTAAAATTATGAATTACTTAAAGTCTCAAGTATATTAGGAACCTACTAACTTTCCATATTTTTCCCAAAGATGTAGTAAAAATAGGAAACCATGCCAGCCTTTTCAATACATACAGTATATGGATTATACTGCCTACTGCTTTACTTACATTTTCCTCTTTAATATGTTATCCTTGTGAAACCCTATTCCTTTGAAGTTTAACATTTTCCTCACAATTGCTTTTGTAACCAGTCCTTTATTCATTTGGAAATTTTTCAGTGTCAGGATTTGGAAAGGTAAAACGTACTGGCTACCAGACAGTACATTCCTCATTCTTCAAATGAGGGGTGAATGCTGCAGATTTATCAGACACCTATGTGGCAGACATACCGAGGGCAAACCACGTGTCAAGTACAATCCCAAGAGCTCTTAAAGACACTGGATGAAAATGCTCAGGCCTGTCCTCCAGGAAATACAGAAAATACAGTGCTGTGGGAACAAAGATTCGGTAAACAAAGGCCAGGTGATCTGTGCATTAACTTTCAGTTCCGCCACCACCAAAATATCTTATAATCATTATATTTATTCATGTTTGGAAGACGATGATTAAAAGGGCAGCCTGTGGGAAAGAAGTGTAATTTTGATGTAATATCTTTCCAGGGACTAATGAGATGTTTTAGATCTAATGCAGCTAACTTTTTTCCCCCAAAGGCAACATTCCACAAATGAGATTTGAGATTATTATTTAAAAATACTGAATAGAAATCTAATGACCCAAATTTAATACCTGAATCTTGGATACACTGGAAAAAGACCTCTAAGGCATTTAAAGGACTAGAATTTATGTAGAGAAAATCTCTACTACACATAATATTTTTATGTTCAAACTACATTTTTTCTCAGCAGCCTAGAAATCTGTATTGGTTTATGACATTAGGGTCAGAATAATTTCTCAGTGTTAAGTGAAAAAGTCTCTACCTTAACAAAGTATGCTACAGCAGGAAAGGATTCACACTCCAATCTGTGATTCTGTTTGAGGGAGAATCTCCACAACATTACCATGAAATGAATTTTCGGATGTTTAAAGTACAATAACTTAATGGTCTTCAGCTTGATCCTAAACACTTCATTTTTCTATTGAAAATAAAATATACTAATGCATAAACTAAGGTGGCAAACATTAAACATTTATTAACTACGAACACATTAAACATTTATGAAACTATGTAGTGCATAATTCAAATTTTAAACTGGTTGAATATAGAATTCTCTGACATTACGCTATCTGTTACAGAAACCACTGTCCACAAAGAGCTTTGGAGCACTTAAAATGTGGCTAGTCCAAACTGAGATGTGCAGGAAATATAAAATACACACTGAATTTCAAAGACTTAGTATGACAGGAAAAAAAAAAGAATGTAAAATGCCTTTATAATTGTCTATATCAGTATTTTACATGTTTGGTTAAATAAAATGTCATTAATTTCACCTTTCATTTTACTCTCTTGATGTAGCTCTTAGAAAATTTGTAATTACATACGTGGTCTGCATTATATAAACTGACAATGCCTATTTAGTGCCTTTTTCTTCCCCACAAGGCATCAGAACACTTAAATATAAAAACTGATTTATATTTTGTGCTATGATATTTTCTCTTAGAGCAAGAATTTGTACTAGTACTTTTCATGTTCAAATTACTTCTTATCTACAAAGGGGGCTCTTGCACACTGGTGAAGATAAAGTTAACTGGTACAACCATTATGTGAACCAGTATAGAGGTTCCTCAAAGTCTCAAAAAATTAAAAACAGAAGTACCCTATCACCCAGCAATCCCATTACTAGCAATATACTCAAAGGAAATGAAATCAGTCCCTGTCAGAGAGACACTGGCACTCCCACGCTCACTGCAGCACTACTCACAAGAGCCAGGAGATGGGAACAACTAAATAAGTATCTATCAAGGGATGGATGAATAAAAAAAATGTGGTACAGATACACAATGGAACTACTCAGTCATAAAATGAATAAAGTCCTGACATTTGCAACAACATGAATGGAACTGGAGATCATTATGTTTAAGTGAATTAATTCAGGCACAGAAACACAAATACCACATGGTCTCACTCATATGTACAATCTGCAAAAGCTGACCTCACAAAAGTTGAGAATAGAATGGTGGTTACCAGAAGAAGGGTACAGTCAGGTGGGGTATGGATGGGGAGCGGTGGATCAATGGGTGCAAAGCTACAATGAGACAGGAGTAAGAAGTTCTGGAGTGCTACTGCACAGTGGGATGGCTACACATAACAAGTAGTATTGTATAGTTCATAAAACTAGAGGATTTTGAATATTGTTGCCATAAAGAAATGGCCAATGTTTGAAGAGGTAAGTATGAAATACTATGCAATGTATACATATATAGAAACATTACATGGTGCCCCTGAACATGGATAAATTTTATTTCTATGCATCAGTCAAAAATAAATTTTAGAAATATTTTCTATAAATACCTTATCCAGTCAGCTTAGAAATTGGCACTGGTTATGCTACTCCTGTCTGAATGTCACAGTCCCAGCTGGAAGACCTTACAGATCCCTTTCACACCCTTGAAAGCTCTGCTTCACAGGGCAGAACTGCTGGCCTATTGAGTGCCTGTGTCCCACTTTTCCTCGCCTCATCAATCAGCTGGAATTTCCACAAGGAATTAGCTGTGAAGCCCCGTGTTCCACCCTCCTCAGAGTGTGTGTCAACTAAACTGTTACACTGTCAAGTACCAGAGAGATGGACCTGATATGGGTCTTATTTTACCCCAGAAACATCTAGAGTTGGCCCACTAGAAGAATATGCATGTGATAAATGCCTGTTGTATGTGTGGTTCCAATGGTTTGGGAAGAGAAAAGCTTTTACCTCCTCTCCTTTGTAGAGCAGTTGCATTATATTAGCTACTGACTGTTAACTGTGCTTCCTAATTCATTTATTCAAATAGCCATGAGCTTGCTGGCTGCCTGAACTGGACTGGGGGCTTGGGATATAGCAGTGAATCAGACAGGCATGATATTGACCTCACAGAGAGGGAAAAAACAAACATGTTACATAATTTCAATAAGGATGACATGTGCCACTGCTGAAAAGCAGCTGAACTTACAAGAGGAACAGAACAATGACACGGCCAAGGAAGGTTTCTGCATGCCTTGTATACCTGGACCTGAAAGAGCTGTTAGCTTAGCAAGGTGGAGGGGAAAGGGCTGATGAGGAGGAAGGCAGGACCCTTTAAGCCATGGTGAAAATTTGAAACTTAATCCTAAAAGCACGAAAAGCCATTGAGGGTTTTATGAAAGATAGTCATATGATCAGATTTGCCTTTTTAAAATGTCACTGTGGAGGTGGGCAAGTACAAATGTGGGACTTTCACAGAGCATATCCATGAATTCCTAAAAATTAATCAGCACCTCCTTGGTCATTATTTCAACAGAACTTAAGTTTTGAGAACATAAAAGCTATGTAAGCTCCACAACCACAAGATCTGAAACCCAGCAAGCACCTTTGAGAGTACCTCTATTTCAGGGCACTCTCAAAGTACCTTCAAAGCATTAGTTTCTACTGCTTGTACTGGCTACCCATGTCAATTTGTCACTTGGCATCAGCGCCAGTCCTGAACCAAGCCCGGTCTTGCTTATTCAGAACCAGAACCCAGCTATCCAGACTTACTGACCCAGCTCTGGTCCCTAAGAGCAGGGCAGTTAAAATACTTACACAAGGCATGAATCTGGAATATTATTTATGTTCTACTGTACCCAAAGACTGAGTGCCTCCAAGTGTTGGCCAGACTCCTGTGCCAGCTCCAAAAGGACACCTGGGTTCTGAATAATCAGTGTACCTTCCAGGAGTTCTATGCTGTGTCTGCTCCCAAGGCAAGAATTCAAGGAGAATCTAAACCCCAAACATGAATAAATTTTATTTCTATCTCATAAACCATTAAACACAGATTTTTCAAATTCTGAAGAATGACTATATGAAATTTCATTTGCTTCTGAATGCTTAGGAGTAACACTTATTTATTTGGGTATATGTGACTTTCCCATAAATAAATGCTTTTCTGAAACCAAACTGAGACTGCTTGGTGATGGCCTTAATTGTTCTTCTGGACAGTAGATAACCATTCAATTCTCAAAGAGACATAAAACCATATATTGGCAATTAATTAGCATGTTCATTTCTAAAAATACATATCTCCCTCAATTACATCCTCCTTTAACCATTTTTAATCAAAATAAAAAATAAGCCTCAATCTCACAATGTTTTCTTTCTGAATTTTCAGTATATCTACTCTGAAAGTAAAGAACCCTTTAAATATAAATGAAATGGAACTCATTCTTCTAAGGGGCAGGAGGGCATTAACAGAAATCACGTGGATTTAAGAGGCTCAGCTTCATCCCTTCTTGGATATGTGACTGCAACAGTTTCTTAATTTCTCTGGCCCTTGATATTTCTGTGCATAGAATGAAGCTGTCCATAGCATTTGCTTTCTCAGGCTGCCATTTCATATTACTGCAAACTGGATGGCTTAGACAACAGACTTTATTCTCTCACAGGTCAAGAAATCTGAAACTAAAGTGTCAGCAAGGTTGGTTTTTTGCAGATGCTCTGTGGGAGAAATCCTTCCTTGCCTCTTCCCACCTGTGGTGGCTCCTGACATTCTGTGGCTTATGCCAAGGTGTCACAACTCCCACCTCTGCTCTCATTCCTCCCATAGTTGTCTTCTGAGTCTCTCTTGTCCTCTCTCTCCTTCTCTTACAAGGGCACCAGTTCTTAGATTTAGGGTCCACTATAAATTCAGAGGGAGTTCATCTAAAGATTCTTAACTAATTATATTTTCAAAGATCCTATTTCCAAATGAGGTCACTTTCTGAAGTTCTGAGTAGACCTGAATGCTGTGTGGGGGGGGGGGGTGTGCAGGAGAACATACTATTCAACTCCCTACACCTATCCATAACACAGTATAATTCTAATTACTCTCAAGAAAAAGACAGGTTCCCAAAGAGGATTTGTTAACACAGTGAATTTTTAGTCCATTCTTTACACTATAAATTGTTCAGTTATATTTCATTTTTATATTAAGAAAATATTCACTTTAAAAGATGAGACAGTTACTGTAACTAGCACTGTGATGAAAATGCATTATTGCTCAATAAACATTATATTTCTCTCCCTGTCCCCTATATTTAGCCCCAAACTGTGAATTACTAGCAAAATTCATGTGTGAATCTCAGGAAATCATAGGGTACTTTAATATCCTATGCAAAAATAAAGAGAAAAGTTTCTTGCCCAAAACAATTATTTCCTGGGGTGAAGCAGGATAAGTAGTTCTCTTTTCAAAATCTGACCAATTACTGTTGTGAAATATTATGGCCTAAGCATACAGCTAAGGTATCTTTGTATTTCTGTGGAATAAAAAGGTTATGAAGAAGGCTTTGGGTAAAAATTAGGGGCTTGTATTTTGTTTTGTTTTGTTTTTTATCTAACTTGCTAATAACCATTTGAAAACTTCTTTGGTCTGCTATCAATTAAATTCCTGGTTCCCATCCTTTCCCATATTTTTTTCTATATTTTCCACCCTCACATTATCTCATCTCTAGCATGTTTTAAGAAGGAAAAAGAAAACAGAATGTTATTCCCACATAGTTTGTTCATCTTCAAAATAGCAGCTGTGCTGCCATAGGTAAACAAAATGTGATTGAAAGCTGCAACACTGGGGCTGGCGGGGGGTGGGGGCAAGAGAGAGTAGCAGCCTTACTAGGAGCACTGGGACTTCATTTGATCTCAAACACTCCACTTTCCTTGTTTCTTGCCCACGTAGGCTCTGTATCCAAACCCACCGGGGCTGAGACAGTCGCCTGCACCATCTTTCCAAGAACCACCAGGGACATGGCAGTCCAACCTAAAACTCCCAAAGAAACTAGTCTCAAAAACAAATGCTTCCAAATATCCGTATATTTGGCCCTGCTTTGAGTTTTACACCCTGTGGTCAGGAACAGATATAGAGAAAGTATAATGAGGAGGCTTATGATATAGGTTGTTCTACTTTGCTACACCTTAAGCCTATTGAAAGAGCCAGTTCTATCTGGTTCTCTTTTCAAAGTATAGCTGCATTATTTCTATTACAATTCTTTCCTCTAAGGTTAGAAGAATCAGAATCAAAGACAACCCTCTGATGCCAGAAGAACAAAAACCCTTTGTATTTCACCAAAGTATTCACCTTCCAACTTTTTTCACATCTTCTGGGATTATATCTTATCTTAAAAATATACACATTTTATTCCTTACCATCTCTTGCAAATTAAAGGTCAAGTGATAAGAGCATGAGACATGACATTATATGTCAATCAAGCTGTCCATGCACACCATTTGTTAAATACACCATGGCTGGATAAAATATCACAGATCCTCTGGTTACTGCAAAGTGAGCTTTAAAAAATCACCCTCCTGGGCTGGGGATGTGGCTCAAGCGGTAGAGTGCTTGCCTGGCATGCACACGGCCCTGGGTTCCATCCTCAGCACCACATACAAACAAAGATGTTGTGTCTGCCAAAAACTAAAAAATAAATATTAAAAAATTCTCTCTCTCTCTCTTAAAAAAAATTAAAAAGTCACCCTCCCCCAGTTGAAGCACTATATGTGATGTCACTGAACCTCCAGAAAAGCAGACTGATGAAGAAGCCCACCAAACTGAAAATGTCTATCAAAGAGAAGCTAAAGATTAATTGGGAGGCATGCTAAATACAGGTAAGACAATCCCTTACCTGGATTAGGTTGAAGGTATTCAATTGTTTTAGTCATTATTTCCATCACAGCCCTGCTGGTGACATCCACTTTCTGAAATGAGAAAATACACATCCTGAATAACAGAAATCATTAGTGTTTTTGTTAAGTCTATAGAAAACCACTATTGGGACAACAGAGTAATATCAAGTCCAGCAGTAGAAGGTGAGGGACTGTGGGGAAATGCTAAAAGGAATAATGACTGTCTATCAAGATCTGAAAAACATATGTATTCAAGGAGGAAGCTAGTAATTGCCTAAAATTTGTTTCAAAATATGCTTCATTATCTTCTGGCAAAAATAAGATTGAGACAATGAATCATATTTTTTTCCAGAGGCATTTAATGGATGTCTATGAAGAGCCACGTATGGTGGCAGATTTCACTGCTCAAAAGAAAAAATAATGTGCCAGGTGTGATGGGGCCTGCCTGTAATCCTAGGGGCTTGGGAGGCCAGGCAGGAGGATCACAAGTTCAAAGTCAGCCTCAGCAATTTAGTGAGGCCCTAAGCAACTTAACAAGACCCTGTTTTAAAATAAAAAATAAAAATCAAAAAGCCTGGGATATGGCTCTATGGTTAAGTGTCCCTGGTTTCAACTGCTGCTACCAACTAAATAAATAAAAAAATGACAGAAAAAGAGAAAAGAATGCAGTATCAACTCTGCTTACTCAAGTGTGAGAAGGAAAGATTTTATTTAACTTCTGAGAACATCCTAAGGATACAAAAATCTTCAGTTAACATATTTGACCAATCCTTGAACATAAGGTAAACTCTAAATAAAAACTGTGATGTTAGAGTCTATCTCAAAAAAATTCTGCGTGGTCAGCACTGGCTGTTCACTAAGCCCTCCCTGTCAGGCCCGTCTTCCCATGGGAAGAGATGATGGAAACTACTCAATGCAACCAGATCCCCTCCACCTTGCTCCACCAAATCCTTTCTTGTCAACACGTATGGTACACTCGTTCACACTACAGGGAAAATGACTGATGGAAATAAATGCATCCATGTGTTCCAGGTACATGCATGTACTATATAGCATACGTATCAGGCATAGGAGGCAATTTTAATAGTGAAATTTGGATATTAAGTGCATGAAAATTTTTTCATCTGTTTATTGGAGATCAAGGGCTCCTCCCTCAAATCTAAAAAGCTTCCATAGTTTATTGTATACACATATAAAATCAGCCTTGCATGGCATAAACCTCCTTGTATTCCATAATCTACCTATTAAAAGATTTCATCTTGCAGTTCAGTTTTCAGTGCTTAATAATCTCCCATTCCATGACAGTCACATAACTCTGTGTGTGCACTGTTACAGGGATAAACAGAGGAAAAAAATTTCTTTTGTCAAGGAATCATGGTATAAAACTATCTTTAAAAGCATACTATTTCAGATTTACCGGCTTGCAAATGAGTCTTGTACCAAGTTCTTTTGATTGACTCAACTTCTTTAAAATTTATTCTCATTAGTTATACATGGCAATAGAATGTACTTTGAAATATTATACATACATGGAATATAATTTCTCTTTCTTCTGGTTGTACTTGTAGAAGTACATAGGTCATGTAATCACATACGCACATAGGAAAGTAATGTCTGACTCATTCTACTATCTTTCCTATTCCCATTCCCCCTCTCTTCTCTTAATTCCCCTTTGTCTAATCCAAAGTACTTCAATTATTCCCTAACTCCCACCCCTTTTGTGAGTTATTATCCACATATCAGAGAGAATATTCAGCCTCTGTTTTGGGGGGATTGGCTTATTTCACTTAGCATGATAATCTCTACTTTCTTTTTTTTTGTTAATTTATTTTGAAATAACAATAATATAGACAGTGAATGTAAGCATAAGTAACACTTTTTTTTTAAAAAAATCTATATTTTCAGAAAAGATATTGCGAATAAAAAAGTGGCAGTTTTACAAATCTTTTAAATGTCTTCCTTAATGGGAGTCAGCTGGAATCTTCTAGCAGCTTCCACATTCAGTCTGTTGCAATGTATTGGTTTGTGCTGAAATATATCAAGGAAATCCAGCATCATACAGATATATAGTAGAAAAAAGGGAAAATAACTTATTAGGCTTTACAGATAATTGTGAATATTCATTGACAAGAAGGACTTAAGGTCCATCTCAGTTGCACTCTACTAGTCTACTGTGTATTTTTATTTTTTATTTGTTTATTTATTTATTTATTTTTTATTAGTTGCACATGACAGTACAATGATCTTGACATATCATACATTTGAATCAAATGGGGTATAATTTCTCATTTTTCAGAGTGTACAGGTTGCAGAATCACATTGGTTATACAGACACGTATATACACCCAGAAAAACTAGTGTCTATTTTATTCTGCTGCCCTTCTTAAGCCCCCTACCCCACCCCTCTCCACCCCTCCCCTCCCATCACTTCTCTCTACCCAATCTAATGTGACACATTTCTTTTTTTTCCCCTCACATCATCATACATGTATTTTGTATAAAGATGAGGGTCTCCTTCCATCTTCCATGCAATTCCCCTTCTCCCTCCCATTCCCTCCCACCCAATCAACAAATGGGCCAAGGACCTGAACAATCTGCAGTAAAATTTAAGGTCTGGTGTTGTGATGCCTCTTGCTTTACTTTTCTTGCTATGGATTTCTTTGGCTATTCTGAGTGATTGACTCAAATTTTTAAGATGTTTTGGGATGGAACATATAGTTCGGAGATTAGTTCTAAAAAGAACAGTAGCCCTTGGAGTTATGCACTGCATGCCTTCTGCTACCACACATGGAGGTCCTGGTAGTATTAGTAAAACGTCAGTATCTATGTCCTCAAGTCATGGAATGGTTTAGGGTCAGGACAATGAATCCAAAGGGTATATGAAGAACAAACATGCAGAAGCTTCAGAGAACATGAGTGGTAGGAAGACAAATGCAGATCACCTGCTAACTATATGACAGGCATTAAGGAAGAAGATGTTGGATATATCCAGAAATCCTCTGGCTATGATAGGAAGGAAAACAGTTCCCAAAATCAAGGTTTCTAAGAAGGAGTGCCAGAAGACTGGAACTGTCAGATGGCCCTGATGTCTTCTGCTGCTAGGAGACCAATTATTTCTAGCTTTCTTCCTTCTCTGTCCTTAATAATAATAATAACCATTACTATCACAAGATGTTTTCTATTTGTCAAAAACCAGTCTAAGGGATTTAAATATTATTACATGGATGAGGAAATAGAGCCTAGGACACCTGCTCCAGAGACTGTGTTCCTAAACACTACCCTATATCTTCCTTAGAGGACAGGCAACAGGGGCATGCTCCAGCCTGAGGAGAGATACCAAGTCAGAGTTGAGAAGGAGTTTGTACCCTCCCCCACATGGACAAAGAACCTGACAGCAGTCAACCAAAAAGGTCAGGAGGAAAGCAGCTGTCATCCCATCTTCTGTTTCATTTTGAATATCCTCAAATTCTATAAAGCTCCAATCACAAAAATTATCCCACCCTGAGCCCTACAGAAGGAGGACTCTCCCATGCTGAGCTGCTGAGCCACAAATTCTCAGTTCCAAAGGTGCCTCTGCAGAAGCTGGTGCCAACAGCAAAAACCTCACATTGTCCACAGGAGATTCAGCAAGGAAGGCTGTAAAAAGTAGTTGTCATTCAAGTGGGGGAACCCCTAGCCCTACCAAGCTTTGTAAATATGGAGCTTAACTACTAAGGCTCTCTACAGAGAGGCCATTCACTTGGTTAAAGCCAGTGGTCCCAGAGGCACAGGGATCTTGGAGATACCAATATTAGAGTACCATTTGGGGTACCTAGAGTGGATTCAACCTTAAAAAGACTTGGGAATAGAAAGTATTCCAGTGTCACTGATGACTTGACCAAAGTCTCCCAGGACCATTACAGGTCCTGTTGTCCACTGAGGCTGACTCCTTCAACCTCTCTGGTTACCTAATCCAGGCATCATACAGAACCAGCTCTATCCAAACACTGTTGATCAGAGCATAAAATGGGCTTCTTTGTAAGTCCATCTTTGGGGGAAAAAAGACTTGATCCAATAGAATTATTTGTGTATTTTCTTTTCACGACATACACCAACAGGAAACAGCTTTTAGCAAATCCATTCATGAGCCCTTGATCTTTATGTACTCTGACAGATAATCACTCGATTAAGTTAATAACCATAAGAAGAAGAGACCAGAAGCACAATTAGTCCAAAGCCTTGATTTTTCAAAAGTGAGAGTCTTAAGGCCTAGAAAAGGGAAGGAGCTCCCTAGGGTCACACAGCTAGTGTTATTATGGGAAGCAAACTCAAGGTCATGGATTAGGTTTCTAAGAAAGAGAACTAGAGTTGAATTGTCTCATGACCATTTGCTATTCCAGAGTCATCTGTCAGGAGGAGGCTGACTAAGTTCTCATCTCTCTCCATCTCTGTCCTCAATAATAACGTTCAGGATTTTTGCTAGGTTATACTGTATTGGACAAGCCATGGATCACAATCCTAAACGTGGCTTGCAAGGTACTGGCTAGGAAAGCTATACCTTAACAGGCAAGAACATATTCTCTTATTATCAGAACTGATAAAATGAACATGAAGAAGATGTACCCTTACATCATTTATTATAAGCAAGAGTTTATTTTCACTTAAGAAAAACACAGTGTAACTTTGAAATTATGACATATAGTTCTTTATTTCTTCAATTCCCCAATTTTCCAATTACTTAAAAATAAGCTTTGATCATCCTAAATTACAGCAACTTCCATTTTTGTGAGCTCCTAAGCTAACTATTCTTGCCCGGGACTAGTAAGGAGGATGGTAGGGTAAGGCTCTTTAAAGGAGGTGAAAACATAAATATATGTAAATATAGGCATGCTTTTAGGAAATAAAAACCTTTGAGTGAAATAAGGTTTTTTCCTAAAGGTAAAATCATGGGCATACATTCTGGGTATTTTCCTTCAATTTTCTCAATGCCAAGATTTTAGCAACTACGAATATTTTAGAGTTAGGAGGTCCTTTCTCTACGATCCAGTCTTATAATTTACAACTTCAGAGAGGGACAAAAATAGCTGTCAACTTTCTTTACTTACTATAATAGTTTTGTCTTCGTGCTAAGTCAGAGTTTGGCAAACTGTAGTCAATGAATCAGATGAGGCTGGTCACTACTTATTCTTACATTTTTTAAGTGGAAAAAGAAATTAAAATAAGACTACTATATTGCTCATAATTCTATAAATTCACATTTAATGTCCTCAGACAAAGCTTTATGAGAATATAATCACACTCATTCATTTAAACACTCTTGATGATTGCTTTTGTGCTTCAAAGCACTGATGAGGAATTGCAAAAGAGACCTCAGAGGCCCTCGGCCCCAAAAAGCCCAAACAACTTGCTCATCCCTGATCTACAGTGCCAGTTTCACTAAGTATGCCATACTGAATCCATGAATGAAGTTGATCGTTTCACCAGCTGTCTCAGTCTGCAGAGACAAGATACCAGATACCTGAAGGCACTGACTTGACCAGAGTGGGGTTACTGGTCCAGGGCCGCCTGAATGTTACCTTTCTTTCCTAGAGAAAACATAAGCCAATGCTTCCTGGACTTAGAGGGTGCACACATGAACAATGTGGCATTCTTTATGGAGCAACAAAAGTACTGGAAGACATGATTTCCTACTGTCTTAAGCCAAGTCATACCAGATGCTGCCACAGGGAAGCAAATCAGAGTTTAAGAGAATGTTAGACATCTTAAATGGAGCACAGGTAGTTTGTGGGTTTGGCAATCGATAATAAATAGGTAAATTAAACACCCACTTGGATATGGGGTAATGAATGGTGGTTACATGAAAGAAGTTAAAATGTCACATGGAACATTAAAATATTTTCAAATTCTTAAGTTTTCTATCATCAAAGTTAAGAAAATGCAACTATTAGGAATGTATACATACTTACTTGAGAACCATGGAATGAGAATAATTGAATAAGCAAGTCACAGAGACATGAATAAAACAGCACCTGGGAAAGGTTGGCAGGAAGATCCAGGCTGATCCAACAGTGAGGCTTTTAATCATTTCCTACAACCCAAGCATTAGTTGTGCCTGTCCCCAAACTGCCTTGCTTAAAGGAAGATATCCTATGTATTCAGAAAGTTTGGTAGTGTTTTCAAAATATAATATCAGCAAAGGTGTGGTTACTAGAAGGATGGTGAAAAAAAAAAAGAAAAGTATTAGGTGGAGATTATTCTACCATTGACCATTATCATTCTTACCATTATTTTGCTAATCTACTTGAGCACTGCCTTTAATACAAATAGTCTGGAAATATACTATAAACACATAGTCAAAAGGAAGCTTGTCTTCATGAAATTTTAGGCCAGGCAGAAAGATGCCATTGAAGATCCTCATCTGTGGGACTCCCGTCCCTCTCACAGCTTTATACCAGCAGTTGAGTATCTCAGTCCCATGAGCCACATCTTTGTCACCACACTCCATGAAGGATACACAATTGGCATGGTGGGCACCCATTTGCCCACTCAGAGATGTGTGCTACTCTAAACATGTTGTCTGAACTTTTATTCCTTTGCTCCCATTTGAGAGACATCTCTGGAATCTAAGTAAGAGTGACACCATTAAAAAGAGATCTTGTTAGTAACGCATTACTTGCTATGAAACTCAAGAGATGACTAGCGTTCTTCACAAGACAGCTGGGAACTATGGGTTTAGCCTGTTTCAATGTGGGCAGTGATAGGGAATTCAGTAATTTCTGGGGTCTTTTTGTTTTAACACCTCTGATAGCTAAAAGTCCTTTCTATATTGAGCCAGAATCTGTCTACCCATGGTTTCTACCCATTAATCCCAGTTTTCCCACTTGGGGTTCAACCCCTCTCCAACTCAAAGACACTGTCCTATCAGCCTTTCCCCTCATCCCACTCTACCAGCAATCATCACCTTCTCAATCTCACTTGCAAGGACAGTCTTCTTATTCTTTCTCAACATCCTGCTTTTATTAAAACTTGAGGCTGCCCCTTAAGAAGAATTCTGTTTACTAAAGGGCCTAGAAACATGTTTATAACCCTAGAACTTCTTCTAGTTAAAACATAGAGAATTTCCATTACAAAAATAACAATAAATCCCTTGTCTAGGAATTCTGCATTATCCATACTTTCAGAGACAAGGGAAAAATTCAGGTAGTCTCTCCTCTAGGAAGCTTCCACTGATCTATCCAATCGAGTTAGGCATCTATCCTAGATCTACAGAGATTTTCCCCATGGCACTAAGAACTATGTCCTATTTGCTACAAATTTATGTGTCTTTTTTTTCCCCCTCAAAATTGGCATCCTCTTTCAAGCAGTGACTGAGCCTCATTTATCTCTGTACTTGGTACCCAGTATAATGCCTGACACATTATCATTTACAGATTTTCCAAGTGAATTAATGAACATAACAACACAACAAAAAAACACAGAATCATTACAGTAACTAATAAAATCAGAGAAGAAATCAGAGAGCCCTCAAATTCTAGAAGTTTCATTTTTAAAAAATCTATAGCTTTTCAAGGAACAAACCCACCCAGTGTCTGCACCATAGTAATGAATTTTGCCTGTGTTTAATGAAGCTTGTAAGCAACAGATAACATTTAAGCCTAAAACAGAAACAATTTCATTCAAGGTACTTAAGAGGAGGAGACAGATCATTATGGAAAGGATTCCTGCAGAGCAACATAGCCACAGGCTCCCCCAAATCAGCTCAGGGAGGGTTAGGCTGGAAGGCTGGGAGACATGAGGGGATCTGACTGCATCTTAGCAGGAAAGCGTGGGGCAGCAATTAAAGAAACAACCTCCAGGAATATCTACCTCTCTCCCCCAGTAGCAGCCCTGCCTAATGCAGACCTCTAATTTATTTCGTTTTGTTGTCTAATTGCACATCTGAGAATACAGCTGAACAAAGGGCTCTCTACCTCAACTGTTTGATGATCAGAAAACCAATTGTGGGTAGACAATTCTTCTGAAGGCTTGGGAACATTGAGCTAAAATATTATAATAGACAAATTAACCGGAAAGAAAAGATTTGAGATTCTAAATCCAAAGCAAGTGCTTTTCAATTAGTGCAAATCTTATAGCTTAAGTAAATCAATTATGAGTAGAGTCCAAAATTTGCAAGAGTCACAGATGAGACAAAGGATGTATGAAATAAGATGAAATAAAATAATTTCGACACTGAACTGAAATCTAAATCTCTGAATTTACTTAGGTAAAACCCTAAATGCAAAATCATTAGTAGGTCCTTTAAATAATTAGAAGTTTATTTTGTTGCAGGAACTCTGGATTTTAAAAATAAAACCTTCAGAAACTTTATATAATCGATCATGTGAGATTAGGCCCCAACTTCCTTAATAAGAGAAATGAATTCTACATTTCATCTTCATCCTCTAGGGACATCTGTACTTGCCTAAATAAAATACTTGTAAGATTCCCTTTTATTTTAATTAGCTTGTAAGACTGACATAGGTTTCATAGCAAAATAAGTCTCCAAAGGTCTAATGAATTGCTTGGTGATAAACTCTATTCTTCAGATTTGCTTTTCTTTTTAGACTCACTGAAGAAACAAAAATTTTGTCTTCACATAGACAGTGAGCTACGTAACTTATTTGCTTTAGTCCTGCAAGATGCTGAAATCAAGACCAACTTCCAACACTTGGTACTTAGTTTCAAACTTCTAAATCCCTGCCTAATCTGCCATAATGGCACAGCCCTGGCCATGTGGTACTCAGGAAGAGAATCAAAGGATAAAAGGAGGACTAAGCAAGACTGGGCACAGAGCGAGGCTGGGCCTAACACAGCCCTGTGGCTGTTCCTAGAAGGGGTAAGAACTCCACTATTAGGAGTGGAGGAGTCAAGACATTCTGGGAATGTGTGTCAGTGTTTAGAGACTTAGATGCTGTAGAAGGATGGGCAGAATACTATTCCCAGAACTATAAATATCAGTGGTTGACAGCTTTGGCTGAAGATAGGTGGTATTAATAAGATGAAAAAAAGGGACCAACACAGGCATTTTAGTCCCTGCTGATTAACAACTTAGTATTTATATATTAGGAACTCAAATGTTTTCTCGTGTTATCTACTCGCATCTTTTTCCCTTTCCAAGAAACACACTAGACTCTGCTAACTCTTATTTAGCCTCCACCCTTTGATGTAAACAGCTTGAAGATCTTCCCTGCCCATCCTGTGTGGGTGGGTTTCTCCTGTGCCAGGCATCTGCAGCATTAGGTTTTGTTAGCCTTCCATACTGGTCACCTGTGTCCAAGGTATAGAAGACATTCTCCACTAGACTATGAATTTCACACACTCAGGAATCCTGTGTGTATCCTACATTCCTGGATCACTGGAGGCATAAAGCAAGTATTTGTTGAGTTCATCAATGAACTTATCAGGAGAAAAAATGAAAAAGACTTTACAAACAGCTGAAGTCTCAGTACCTTAAGTAGGTTTTTTTTTTTTGTTTTTTTTTTTTTTTTTGCTTGTTTGTTTTATCAGTGCTGGGAACATCGAAAAGGCTATCTACACTAAGCCCCAGGCTAACATCATCCTAAATGAAGAAAAATTGAAGGAATTCCCTCTAAAAACTGGAACAAGACAGGGATGCTCTCTTTCACCACTCCTATTTAACATAGTTCTTGAACCACTGGCCAGAGCAATTAGACAGACAAAAGAAATTAAAGGGATATGTATAGGAAAAGAAGAACTTAAATTAGTACTATTTGCTGATGATACGATTCTATACCTGGAAGACCTTAAAAGCTCCACCAGAAAATTTCTAGAACTAATGAATGAATTCAGCAAAGTAGCAGGATATAAAAACAATACCCATAAATCAAAGGCATTTCTGTATATCAGTGACAAATCCTCAGAAAGGGAAATGAGGAAAACTACCCCATTTACAATAGCCTCAAAAATAAATAAATAAATAAACAAATAAATAAAATACTTGGGAAATCAATTTAACCAAAAAGGTGAAAGATCTATACAATGAAAACTACAGAACCCTAAAGAAAGAAATCAAAGAAGATCTTAGAAGACAGAAAGATGTACCTTGCTCTTGGAGAGGTAGAATTAATATTATGAAAATGACCATACTACCAAAAGCACTATACAGATTTAATGCAATTCTGATTATAATCCCAATGGCATTCCTCATAGAAATAGAAAAAGCAATCACGAAATTCATCTGGAAAAATAAGAGACCCGGAATAGCTAAAGGAATCCTTAGCAGGAAGAGTGAAGCAGGTGGCATCACTATACCAGACCTTAAATTATACTACAAAGCAATAGTAACAAAAACAGCATGGTATTGGCACCAAAACAGACTGGTAGACCAATGGTACAGAATAGAGGACACAGAGACTAACCCATAAAATTACAACTATCTTATATTAGACAAAGGCACCAAAAACATGCACTGGAGAAAAGATAGCCTCTTCAACAAATGGTGCTGGGAAAACTGGAAATCCATACAACAAAATGAAATTAAACCCCTATCTCTCACCATGCACAAAACTCAACTCAAAATGGATCAAGGACCTAGGAATTAAACCAGAGTCTCTGCATCTAATAGAAGAAAAAGTAGGCCCTAATTTCCATCATGAGGGATTAGGCCCCAACTTCCTTAATAAGACTCATATAGCGCAAGAATTAAAACCAAGAATCAATAAATGAAATGGTCTCAAACTAAAAAGTTTCTTCTCAGCAAAAGAAACAATCTGTGAGGTGAACAGAGAGCCTATATCTTGGGAGCAAATTTTTACCCCTCACACATCAGATAGAGCACTAATCTCTGGGGTATATAAAGAACTCAAAAAGCTAAGCACCAAAAACAAAACAAAACAAAACAAAACAAAAACAAAAACAAATAACTCAATCCATAAATGGGACCAAGGACCTGAACAGACACTTCTCAGAAGAGGATATACAATCAATTAACAAATATATGGAAAAATGTTCATCATTTCTAGCAATTAGAGAAATGCAAATCAAGATTACTCTAAGATATCACTAAAGTCAGAATAGCAGCTATTATGAAGACAAACAATAAGTGTTGGTGAGGATGTGGGGAAAAAGGCATACTCATACATTGCTGGTGGGACTGCAAATTAGTATAGCCAATATGGAAAGCAGTATTTTCCAGTATTCCTTGGAAAACTGGGAATGGAGCCACCATTTAACTCAACTAACCCACTCCTTGGTCTATACCCAAAGGACTTAAAAACAGCATAACCCATTTGAATCAAATGTATGATATGTCAAGATCATTGTATTGTCTTGAGCAACTAATAAAAAACAATGAGGCTTCTTACATTAGAGATTAAATGAGAAAAAAAAATTAAAGATGTGTTTATTGTAAATCTTTATTGCACCAATAAGCCTGATAGTCCTTCAATGTAAAATTTTCCCCCAGCATCTAGTAATGAATAATGACTTGTATGTTCTTCTGATAACCAAATAAAAACAATGAGTTAACCTCTTAATGGAATTTGAAAAAAAAACAACAGCATACTACAGGGACACAGCCACATCAACGTTTATAGCAGCACAATTTACAATAGCTTAACTGTGGAACCAACCCAGATGCCCTTCAATAGATGAATGGATTTTTAAAAGGTGGTATATATACACAATGGAATATTATTCAGCAATAAAAGAGAATAAAATCATGGCATTTGCAGGTAAATGGATGGTGTTGGAGAAAATAATGCTAAGTAAAGTTAACCAATTCCAAAAAAACAAATGCCAAATGTTTTCTCTGATATAAGGTGACTGACCCATACTGGGGTAGGGAGGGGGAGCTTGGGAGAAATAGACAAAATCTAGATAGGGCAGAGGGGTAGGAGGGGAAGGAAGGGGGCGGGGGGTTAGCAATAATGGTGGAATGTGATGGACACCATTATCCAAAGTACATGTACAGAGACATGAATTGGTGTGAATATACTTTATATACAAACAGAGACATGAAAAATTGTGCTCTATATGTGTAATAAGAATTGTAACGCATTCCACTGTCATGTATTTAAAAAATAAAATCAATTAAATATTAAAAAAGACTTTACAAACAAAAAAATAGCAAAATTGAGACAGTCACTGGAAATGATGTGGACAAAATGAAAAAAAAGTTAAATCTATCTCTCAGGCCTCTAAAATATTTCTGATATAGGCAAATCAGAATATAAAGAAAAAAATGCTTTTTATAAAAATGTACAGAAACAAAATTCTTAATAATTCTTAAATGTAGTTTCCAGGTATTATACAGGCTTGGGATAGTCTTTATCAAGTACAGGATTTGTACTCCCAGATCCATCACCATCAACAATTGAAAACCCAAGATATTTGCACAATTCAATACACACTCTTCATCATAAGCCTAAATACCACTTGCTATGAACAGCCTCAAGGTGAAAGAGAAAATACGGCTTATATCCCAGGAAAAATGAAATGAGACATTTTATTCATTACCTCTACCTTCATTTATTGAGAACCTGTGATCTTTTAGGCAGAACCCTAAATTAATTATATTAGTCTTAATCCTTAATAAAAATTTTCCAAGTGGGTATAAGTATTCTCATGTTATATATATATATACACACTCTGAGCAATAAATGTACTTTGCAACAAGCGGTGGAAATGGAGTTGGAGCCAAGGCAGGTATGCTCCAAAACTGCATTCTCTCCATAATACCCTGATGGATCTGGATGGCACCATCCTGTCAGAAAGTCCTCTACAGTCAGAAAGTGACTCAGCCTTCAGCTTCTCCCAAAAACATTTGGGACATCTTTCTCCACCTTCTCCACTTTTCTTCCCACCTTACCCTCATTCAACCATCAGCTCCACATAATCCTTAAGTAGAAAAGAGATGATAGGACCTACTAGGAGTAGAGCATTATGACACTCCACTTTTCACTGAGCATAGCACTGAGGGATGATAGGATACTTAAAATCTCCTATTTTGGAATACACTTCAAAAGGACAATATCTTTGAAAACAATGAAATGTGTTCTCAGGTAACAGTAGAGAGCAGCTCCCCCTGGTCCTCTAATGGTGGAAAACTTATAGCAAAGGAAACTCATGGTGGTGGGGACTTACCCTCTCCATCTCTTTGAAGTCATCATCTAGCTTGGTTCCTTCAGCCCCTCCAACCTTCTCACTTACTTTCTGCAGGGGGAAAAAAACAAGAAAATTATTATAGTTTCTTTTACAAAGATGTAATTAAGCACTTTCAGAAACATCATTTTGTCATCAAAGGTTCAAAAATTTTTTTAAAAAATAAAAGAAACATCATTTAATGCACTCTCACGATCATTTTCAGAATTAGGTGGATAGTCCCATTTTCATAGTAAGAAACTGTGGTTCAGAGGGTTTAAAAACAACCTTCTGTGGGTATTGAAGCAAGATTTTAAACTTCTATCTTCCTATTTCAATGCTGTGCTCTTTCTGCTATACAAATCATCATACAAATATACCTAATCACTAACATTTTCCTATGGAAGTTCTAAGGAGCAGTATCATATAATAGTCATTTCCCTCCAATAATGGCTCTTAAATTCTACCTAGGTAGAAAATTGCTACTCCTTCAACTTATTCCTCAGTGGGCTATTGAACAGATAATCACAAGTATCTATCAAACTATTAAACAAACAATAAAAATAAATCAGTCTAGTTGATCTTCAGATAAAAGGACTTGAATACCTATCTTTCACAGCTCCCTGTAGCTCTCTACACATCCTCACATACAGAAGGCAAACTATATGGAAAGATATAGTAAAGGTATTTCTTTGCAACCAATCACTTCCTATTATCATACATTTTATATTTATAAATTAACACATGCACATTATCATTTCCACATGTAATTCATGTTCATAAACAATAAGCTGATATTTTCTGAAATAATTATTCAAATTAAGGATAATAAAAATACTCTGATTTCACTGAAGATAGGAAAGAAAGTTGAATACTGATTACACAGGACTTCATTTTCCCTTAAAATACCCTAAGTGTAAAGGTAGTTAGAAGTATTTCCTAAGACGTCACTATATTACATAGCTATCTCACACTGATAACCAATTATGTTCTTAATTTCCTTCACTGGCTGTTGGGCTGAGAGTCATTGTGGAGGATCCCCACCATGACTAAGGAACAGTGATGTCAGCAGCAACTTGGGTTATCCTAGTAAGCTTGGCTCATCTCTTTCTAAAGAGGCCTCTGATATCTAGCTCCAGCTCCTGCCAAGGAAGCTCTGATAAATGATTGTTGGAGCTGGAGGTGTCTTTCTTACTCTCACTTTCTCTCTACCCTTCTCACCTTATTTCTGCCATAGGAAAACCTTCAGAATAAACTACTTTGGGGAAAGCTGAGACTTAGATTTCTATCACTCTGAATATCAGATGCCATCCCTTCCCCTCCCCTACCCCTAATAATAACAGAAGGAATAAAGTGCAGGGGCTGAGCACGGGAACTGACTCCTCTACTCTGCTATGTACATGGAGTTGTTATGAAAATTATGTGGCATAAAAACCAAAAGAACCTATATCTGAACCCACAATGTATACAGCAAATCGTAGCTCTCTTCTCTCACCAATAAAGTTTGTAGTTGTTGTGGTATTTTGGTTTTTCTATCAGTTTATTTAACTGTCATTTCACACTTAAGGAAAAGTGCTAGTTTCTTCTTCAACACAATTCAATCTTAGGTTAGGTAAAGGTCTATGATTCAAACTGAAAGGTTAATGAAAACAATATTAATATCTTTAAATTGTATCACTGACACATACTTTCATTTGTAATTTACCATTTAATGTGTTCCCCAAGAACTATGTAGAATAAACTTATGTAAACTGAGGATTGCATTAATTAAATTACTTGCCAGTTATAGACATTTTTAGCTAGGCAGAGGTGGAACCAGGACCTGAACCTTAGTTTTTCCACATCAACTCGCAGGATTTTTCAGATTCACATCACAACATTGAAGAGCTGTCCTTGGTGCTGTCCTTCTCTGCCTGTTGTTCAATCAGAACACCAGATGGGCAAATACAGATTCCCTGCCCTAACTTTCTGTATTCAACATCAGCCTCTTCCCCTGTGCCCTGAATAAGCTGATTACCAATTCTTTAAGCAGTCTTCACAGATCCAGGATTTGTCTGGCATCGATCTTACTAATGGGATCTAGCTCAGCAGCTAGTTGTTTTTTTGTTTTTTGTTTTTTGTTTTTATCTGCATCCTAAAGGATTTTTGCCAAACATAAAATGGAAGGGAGAGATGGAAGAGGTTCTGAACTAGAATCCAGTTTAGAATCTGCCAGTGGAATTCCAAGTGCCAGGACTTGATCTACAAGTTCATGTTCAAGTTATAGAAAGTTAAGAATAGAAGAGAGAGGCCTTAAAGGTTATTAATACCAAAATTTCCCTATGATAAAATTTTTACTGTGCCACACTAATTTCCTCTCTCACATCTGCTCAATGAAAACAGCTTCAATTCACATTATTCTTCATCATATTCTTTTTATTAGAGCTTTATAGTTATGAATAATAGTTGGGTTCATCCCAACAAATTCATATATGCATGGAAGTCAATTTGAGTTTTCATCTTGTTCTTGAAGTACATGGTTTACTATTAAATTTGGGCTGTGAAAATCAAATCTTGTTGAACTTTCACAATAAATAAATATTTGCTACACAATTTCAATTGTCATCTCCATTTTATAGAACTGTCTCCATGATCAGGAAACTCACTATATCCTAAAGTTCTACTTTTGTCAAAGAGAATTATTACAGTTAGACACCTCACATGGCTTGTGGATCAGACATTTAACTTTATTTTCAAAACGTACACAAAAAATCAGCCAGCTGAGAAATGCCACCATGTATAGAAATATTAGAGAATCCTGGTAATCTTGGTATAACCACATTTTGACCAGTCCTAGGGAATGAAACATGGCCCTCATCCAAATCCCAAGGGTCTGTGTCATAGTTTCATTACCACAGTGCTCAAAGGAGAATAATTTTAATTCCCTTCTTTCTGCATCCATCACAAACTCAGCACCACAGTAGCTGGCTCACTGTATCAAATGAGAAACTGGGATCACAGTGGTCATTAGGTTAGAACTGACAACTGGAAACACACTGAGGCAAATTCATCAGTCCACAAGCTTTAACGCTTTAGCTTACAAATGCATGCACAAAAAATTTACAAACAAACAAAAAAAAACTGTGTGGGAAGAGAGGAAGAGAGAAAGAAAAGGGAGCACAACAGTGAGAATGAGAATATAACATCATTTCTCTTCTCTACAAAAGCTGCCATTTGCTCTGAGAGAAACAGTTCACTAAACAAGGTGAACGATGCTAGCAGTTAGATACTGATCTGGCATGATTGGTTGGTTGATACAAAAATCCTTATCTAATTATGTTCCTAAGGGGAAAAAGGTATTACTCAAAATTACATCTACTTTGTTATCTGGGCTATTTTTCCAAGTCACAAAGGATCTAAATATATCAAGGCACTGAATAAAACATTGAGCTAAATAACAACTGACTCATTCCTTAGGAGTATGGCAAAGATCTTGTCCTCCTTTTATTTTAAAACATTTCAAAACTTTCTTTTGTTTTATGCATAAGAATCCATGTGAGGAATACAGGGTTCCTGAATCCATATGGAGGACCACAGTTTTCTTTTTCTTACCTGATACTATTTATTTTGTTCTATTATTTTCCAGTGAGATGGTTTCTAAACCTAGGATTCCACAGTACTGAATATATTGTGAATCATCTAGTAGTCCTTAAGTGCTTGCCATTTGATAAATTGATCACCTATTTGAACAAACTTCAGGCAAAGCATTTGGATAAAGCAAAACAGTAGAAATGAACCCATAGGTCTCTCAGAATCATCCACAAATCCTCCTGTACCACCTAAAATACCTCCAAAATTGAGGACTCAAGATGTTCAATGGCACCTTTAATACAACATTAAAAGCTTGAGGTTTTTATCTGCCATTACATTTCCCTTACACTGTCTTCCAACCAAACCTAAAATCTTATTCTTCATTGTATTCCTCACAAGAGGTACTCAGAAAAGATTTATGACACCGAACAGCAATGTAGTTTTGTGAATATTGCCATTATGGTGACTGCAAGGTGCCATAGCTGGGATAGTCTTTCAAAGAGAAAATGTATAATACAATCAGCTGACCATCAATAGTCTTCATTTCAAGTCTGCAATAGTTGTTGCCTCATGCTATTTTTCCTCTATATACCAAGTAAGAAAAATGTCAAAGAGAGCCAACATCAAGACACATCTTAAATAAGTGACCACTGTTCCCAGGCTAAAGGATGCTGCACTGCTTTCCAGAAATGACTCATTCACCCCCGAGTTATCTGTCACCTCCAGTCAGAAGACACTCTGTACTCTAGCTGCAGCTCTGATTCTCCTCAGCATTGTATTACGTTTACTAAACCCTTTTAAGAACCAACTGTAGTATCTCTAACTAAGATCTCCTTGAAAATGACATCATCAGTGAAATTCAATAGACTTTACCAAATTCACTCCCACACTCCCAAATCTGTAAAGTTATTTACCTCTGAACTTCCCTGTTTCTGCTCAGTTTTATCTCACACAGTTCATCACACAAATCCTGGTTTCCTTACCATCTACCAAATGCACTGTATTTATTTCCATCACTTTATACTTGGACCTATTTCCTTTTTGTACGCTTTGAATACTACCAATTGTCTTACATGTCTAGATATCACCTTTTCCATCATCTGTGAGTGCGCAGCCCACCTAGAAGTTATCAAACTTCATATGCACTCTTAATGAGACTCATTATCTATCAGACTACCTTGAACTAAATACTTCAGGAGCAAAATTGCTGAAGAATTTTGCTCAGCTGAATTATAAAATGCTAAAGCAGGAATGACATTGCATGTGTTTTGAAAATGTCTGACATCCCAGTATCTAACAGTGATTGCAATGCACAGCAGAAAAAATTATCAATAAAGTATTCTAAGATAAAAATTGCATGTAAATTAAAGGAATGTGTTTAATTATGAGTTAGCATTGGTTCTGTTTCTCCTTTATAAGTGTGTAACCTTCCCTCTAAATATAATATCTCTTTATCATAAATAAGCAAAAAATTAGAAAATTCAATAAGCTATGACATATTTTATTTATAGTCAAGCCTAAAAAATGTCTATCTTCCAATATCTTCATTGTAACCATTCCACATTCATTTGGACTAACTACATATAGATCTCAATTTTCCAGATGATGGTACTCCACATATGAAAGAGAAGGGGTCCTCAGTTGATGAGAGACGAATTTCACACTAGTGTTTCTTAGCTGTCATTATATTGGAATGCTTAAATGCCAGGATGTTTTGAAAATGGATTTCAAAAAATTTATTTTTTCCTATTCAGAAATTAAAGATTTTCTTAGAAAATGAGCAAAGGCATTTTTGTCTTTCTAAATTGAACTAATTCTGACCATTTCCCAGTACCAAGCATTATTTATACATTGAAGAAAATTAGAAAAGTTTCTCTGACATGAAAACCAGTGATTTTCTCCCCCAAAACTGAACAGGATAAAGATTGGTTATCTTCCAATATCTAGAGCTAAAAAGTTTTAAATGAGTTCAAGTGAGCTAAGTGCTTGGCCTGTTTCCCAGTTCACACCCTACCTTGTTCCTTGTCAAATACCATACAGAAAATGCAGAAATCAATTTGTATGTTAACTCTAATTGTTCTTTGTGTGGTTCAATGGGGTTAAAGGCAATAACCTTCTAGTCCCCACCTCCCCAAAGTGAAATTTCCCAACAACTATGGAGCTAATTACTTACAGATACCCCTCAAAGGAAGTTGGTAAGTTTTATTTTATAGGTATCATTCAGAGTTCTTGGCACCCCACTGGAGTGATACCATATAAGTACTATCATTTGCAAGTGATCTTATTGTTTTTGTCTTGTAGAAAAATTTTTGAGTGTGTACAATATTCAGACTTTTGGTTCCTCATCAGATAAAGGGTAATTGGAAAGGGGAATTGACTAGAGCAGATGATATTTCTGTAATGTTTCTCCTCTCGGGAAGTAGGAAGAATTTTTTTTTTTTCATTTTCACAGTCCACTGCAATAAGATACTACAGGTGAGAATTTCTGTTAAAAATGTACTCCAAGACTCTAGGCAGAAATTATATCATGTACTAGTTTTTAAAAAATTCTATTGAAAGTTGTCACAAACTCCCTTGAATTAAAAAAAAAACAGAATTCCTGAAGAGAAAAAGGGTGTTTATAATTAAATTGAGATTTCAGATCTAGTTAACAAATGGTCTAGAGCCTACTGCTTGATAAGTGAGTTAATAAAGCAAAGAAGGAGATGATCTGGGCTTTCACTGTTAAGAGAAACTTCCTAGGAAGCCCTTTTCTACTAGCCAGTTTTGTAGAACAATCTATAAACATCCCTGGCCTTTTTCCTCAACCATGAAATGGGACCAGATATGGTAGCACTGGAAAAGAAAAGAAAAAAGTTCTAAAACACCTTACAACTAAAATTGGATGCCTATTTCTGTGACAGTCGGTAGGTGACAGTACCCACTTATTCAATCAAACACTAAGCAGGTGTTGCTGTGGAGAAGTTTTATAGCTATGGTTAAAATCCACAATCAGTTGAGTTTAAGTAAAAGAGATTATCCTTAATAATGAGGGTGAGTCTCATCCAATCGAAGGAAAAGCTTTAAGAAAAAACCTTGAAGTTACTCCGAGGGAGAAAAAAGTATCTGCCTCAAAACTGTCACATCCACTCCTGCCTGAGTTCCTGCGCCCGCTGGTGTGCCCTACAAATTTAGACTGGTTAATGCCCACAACTGCATGAGCTAATTCTGTGACATGGAACTCTCTCCCTCTCTGTATACCCACATCCCTATCCAGCTGGTTCTTTCTCTTTGAAGAATGATGATACAATTTCTACCTTCTGCGATATTACTTGGATTTCAACAAAGGTAGGAAATTAGGAGAGGGAGGAAAAAAGAAAAAATGATGCAGGGTTTGAAAAGAGAATGCTATGATATTTAGGGGTTTTTCCTTTCACATCAAGGTTATTTGGGAGCAAATAATATTTTTTTAAAAAAGTCAACAAATAATTTTTGATTGATGAAATCAATAAAACAGAACACAAATTAATGTACCAGGGACTTTGTTAGCACTAAAAGTTAGGCTCTGATTCCACACCCAATAAATATCTATCTCCTTCCTAGAAAAAGATTAACTATCTGGGTTGACTATAATCAATATGCAAATTTATTGTGCAAAATTTCTTTAAAGTTTTAAACTGTTCCATACTATTTATGTTGCTAAAAATTGTTGGCAAACATTTTGATAAGAATTAATATCAGTTTGGTTTTACTGTCCTTCAATAATAATAACTCTAAAGCCCTCTCCCTTTGTCTACACACTATTATTGTTACTATGTCAACCCTATCCTGCCTTTGAAGATTTCCAAACCTCTCTGTGCTTCCACAGCCTCTGAACCTAACTATGGTAGGCTCACAGTATTTGTTAGACTATATTTATCATCATGGTTTGTTTGAATGTCTTTCTGGAGTTTCTTGAAGGCAGTGACTGTTTTTTTGTTTTGTTTTGTTTTGGTACCGGATATTTAACCCAGGAACACTTTACCACTGAGCCACATCCCCAGCCCTTTTTATTTTTTATTTTGAGTTAGGGTCTCACTAAATTGTTTAGGGCCTCACTAGGTTACTGAGGCTGGCCTTGAACTTGTGATCCTCCTACCTCAGCCTCCCAAGTTGCTGGGATTACATGTGTGTACTACACAACCAGTTAGAAGGCAGTGATTTGATCTTGTTCTCTGATTCCCAGAATCCAGTGGACCTCTGGCATGTGGTCTGCAGTGTAGGAGCAGACAACAAAGCAGTGCAACAGGACGCCAAACTCTGCATCAGATTTTCTTCCACTTCCTTTTTCTACTCAAACCCCTTAGAAGTCACTCCCTGAATAATCCCTGCATTAAAGTATTTCTCTTCCCCACCAAACACCCATCTGCCAGTGGCAAAGCAGGAGGACAAAAGGTGGTTACAGAAAACAGGGTAATTAGTAGAAATTCTGGTCACATACTCCAACAGTATTTTCTTAAATAGGTTCTTTTTTAAAAATATTATTTTAGTTGTAGTTGGACACAATATCTTTATTTTATTTATTATATGTGGTGCTGAGGATCAAACCCAGCACCATGCATGTGCTAGGTGAGCGCTGTACCACTGAGCCACAACCCCAGTCCCTTAAACAGGTTCTTTTAAAAAGGAAATATGTAGGCATGACTCTTGATAAGCATATGATGAAAACAAGGCAGAAAAATCAGGGTAAGAGCAGAAATCGCTCAACAGTCAGACAAAGAAATGTGTTGCCTTTCCCCCCCCTTGGTAAGTCCTTCCTCTTTCCTTCTCACCTCCATTCCCTTCCCTCTACCCCACTGATCTTTCTTCTATTTATATTTTTTAAGTTAGTGCCTTGAGGATATACATGAAGATGTGTTGACTTTTTCTTTTAACACTTGCTCCCCCATCACACCATCTCCTCAACCACCATCATACTAAAATGCAGCTACCTTCTCATCTCTGCCATTTACTCATTTGAAGTGTTTACTGCATGCTTTTTATGTGTCCGGCACTGAAGACACTGTGAGGAAGATGTGCAAAGACCCTAGGGATTATCAGGGGAGCACAGTTCCTCTAAGAAACCTGCACAGAAGATGCTCAGAGAGGGAAGGGAGAAAGTCATCAAGATGCAGCTGGAGATGCTGACAGGAGCCAGATCGTGCAAGTTCTTTCAGACTAAATAAAGCCCTTTATCCTAAGAGCAATGAGGCAGTATATTACTTCAGTCTGTCAAAACATAATGTCATAGTCTGGGTGACTTAAATAATTAAAATGTATTTTTTCAAAATTCTGGAGGCTGGAAGTCCAAGATCAAGGTGCTGGCACATTGGGTCTCTGTGAGGACTCTCTTATTGCAGAGAGCTGCCTGTTCACTCCACCCTCTCACGTGACCTTTCCTTCATGCTTGTGTGGAGAATACTCTACCTTCTTCTAAGGTTACTAATTCTATCATAAGAACCAATTCTCAATATGTCATCTAATTCTAATTACCTACCAAAGACCACATCTCCAAATATGCACTGGAGTTAGAGCTTTTGGGGGCATACATTCAGACCATAGCAGGAAGAAACATAGCAGGATTTATGATGTAAACGCTTCTTTTGAGATATATTTAGTGCAAAGCCACTTGGCCAAATGAGAGCCCAGCATCACAGAAGGGTGCTGTGTTGAGAGGAGCTCCCATTCCTGTCATAAGGGCTCTGCCGCATTTTGCTTTCATTTGCAGGACCTCAGAGTCCTGACTGTCACAAGGCTGGCATGCACAAAAGAACATATGGCTTCTCTCTGTAAGAAGCCCTGCATACCTCAAGCCCCAAATTTGCTAATAAAAACATCCTGTTCTCTAAGCAACCTCAGGAAACACATTTTTTAAAATGTTATCCTTTTGTTTTGGTTTCTTTTGTTTTCCTATTTTTTTTTTCCTTTTGGTTTTGGTTCTCCTCCTTACATAGCATATAAAATCTCCTACTGGGATTTAATTTTCTGGAACCTAAGAGAAATTTTCCCAATAAGCTATTTTATAGTTTTCTGCAAACTGTGTTTCTCTCAAGTGAATAACCATCCACTCTTAGGTAATATTTCCCAACTTAGACAGAGCCTGTTCTACTTGTTTAAATCTCAGAGGAATCTCTTCAGTAGAGCAGAAAGTTTTAGATACATACTACTACTGGAAGAGAAAGCGATACTATGAAGTGCACATGAAAATGGAGGAAAGCCCCTTTCAATTTAATTACTATATGGTTCATCGTCTCTTCTACCAGTTAAATACAGCCAACTTTCTTTGATTCTTAAATTAATTTTGTTCAAGATATGATAACCATGCCAAGGTAGAAACCAGAGCTTAAGCAAAATTAGCATCAGGTTCTTGAAGAAAAACCAAATTAAGTTTTAAAAAGCTAACCGTTTGCCATATTAGTTACAGATATTTTCAAATAAAGAAATAGCAGGTAATAAATTCAACTAAGGTCCCTTTTATTCTGCCTGTCTGCTCTGGGATAACCACTCTTCTTCCCATAGGCAATCTTGTTCTTTTCCTGCCCACATATCTGCCTTATTCTGGTGTTCTCCAAAGCAGAACTTGGGACACATATGAAGAGACAGCAGATTATTGGGACTGAGGTGTGAGCAAGCAAAGGAAAGGCAGGGCAGGACAGGTAAGGCCAAGGTAGGGTGTGTTCTGTAGCTGGTTACCACCACTTTAGGCCATGTGGCTCAGTGTTGCTGGGGTCCCTGTAAAGCACCACAAGGACACACCTCAGCATGGGCTTTTGGATGAACAGGAAGTTATGGCAATCTTCATCAGCTGATTCACGTTGCCTCTGGCTGAAGATTGCTTTGAGGTTTTTTAACTCCTGACATTTCAGGATGCACCCAAGAATAGCTGAAGTTCCAAGGCACAGGACAAACTCCTGAAGAATAAAGGCTGGAGGTGGGACACAGGAGCTGTCTAGCAAGCCCAGACTGAGGTCATGTAGCTGTGGGCACAAGCCCACCTGTACAGTAGGGGCCTGCAAACTTGTTTAGTAAAGGGACAAACAGAAACATTTAGGATTTGAGGGTCAGATACAGTCTGTGTCACATGTTATTTTGTTGTTGTTGTTTTTATAATACTTTAAAAATGTAAATATCATTCTTTTTTGTGACTCTTGAAAACAGCCCATGGATCAGATTTGGCCCTCAGGCCACAATCTGTTAATACCTGTGCTATAGTATCCAGGATAAACAAGGATTTATTATCTGTTTGTTAAATGATATGTTATACTGTACATGCCTTCCAGTAACTTATTACATATCTAACTTATAATTGTGCTATAAGTAGAAGTAGGTCATATATTTTAACTACTATATAGTTATCCGTTAAAAGAATACATCAAAATTTGTTTCTCCATTTCATCACTGATATATATTAGGGGTATTTTATGTTTTTCAAAAACATTCAGCAACAAGCATGCCTCTGTGTTTCCTGCTGCACAAGTGAGAATATCCCCCAGAATTTGTGCCTTGAAGTAAAATTACTGACATAAGTTCTATGTATAGTATCTTTGACTTATTTAGATATTGTAACATCACTATCCAAAGTAGTTCTACCAATTTATGGCACCATGGGCAGGAAATTTCCTGTTCCTCCATATTTTCCCCCAATACTTTGTTATGTTAGCCTTGTTTTTGCAAATATGGGTTATACTGCATCATATTATGAATGTCATACTGTTGACAGGTTCAACAACTTTTCATGTTAACTAACCCCCTGTTATTCCTATTCTACAGATGCCTTTGCACATCATGTATCTATTTTTTTTATTGCTACTATTGTTTTTTCTGCTACTGGGTTGTCTTCTCTTACTCATGTACCATGTAGCAGTTCTTCACATTCCCTTTGTTTTTGACAATTCTGGCTAGCTATGACTGGGCTGGTTCAGCAGAATGTAGACCTATCGTCCCCATAGCCACAAAAACCCCTATACTGTTGTATCAATCCCTTTGGGTAAAAATTTAACACATGACTTGGAAAATATGGTATCAACCTGTTTATTCATCTACTCATTCATTCACATACACTTATTGAGAGTTCACAATTAAGCAGCATTCCTAGTACTTTACACAAGGAACACAAAGATATAGATGGTCACAATCTAATGACCACATTCAATGACAAAGAAAGATTAGTCCTCCAGGTGAGCTAAATGTCACTTCACTTGGAGAAAAGTTTTGGAAATAAAGGAAAAAAGAGGGACCTTCCAGAGTGGCAGTGAAATCAGTAGACAACCTCTCTGGCACCACCACCATTTATTTAACTGGTAAGGTTTATTGAAAATAAACTAAAAAAAAAAAAATTCAAGTCCCTAGAAAACTTCCGAAAAGCCCACAACAAATGGAGAAACTTCTCTTCAATAAAACATACTAAATCTTGATAAGAATGAAGTCCCATGGGGCTGTGACTTGCTCCTAGCCTTTTCCCCAGTTGTGTGTAAAGGAAGCTCCACTGTGGGCAGCTATGGCCAAGTACAGAGGGACTTCTGCCCTCCCAACTCCTAGTGTAAGGGCTATGGTTTCATCTGAAGGTGAAATATCCTTTTCCAGCTTCATTTGAAGCTGCCAATGTCCCTTATTGGCCCCTAACCTCAATCATGCAAAGCAGAAGAGTAATTCCTAGCAGGTGCTGCTAAAAGGACTCCATCTTCCTCCTCCCACATTAAAGGGTCGTTCCTAGGAGAAGCAGGCTACTATTCCTATTTTCAAATGGTTTAGTGATAGAGGTTCTGTCAAGGATGAGAGACTTGCCCTAAAGATGAAGAGCTCACTACTGCCTGAGGGGACTGACTTTATTTAGAATGCAAAGGGGGGAAGATCATGCCTAGGGGCATTATCAAAAACAATGGAGATTGTGGTGGCAAGCAATTAGCTAGCTGAATATTAGTAGCAAAAAGTAAAATTGTGAAACAACCATAATTTAACAGAATGTGCAAGACATCCAAAGAGTGTTTCTGAGGTCACACTCACCTCTAGGGGCCCAAAAGACTAATAAGCACATGACCCAGGCACACATCACTTTTATTTTTAATCAGGAATAATCAGAGTGGAATATAGAGGAGACCTGAAAAAAAAATGCCTTAAGTCAAGTACAGACCCATCAGAAAAATGAAAAAGTCTTACTGACTCAAGAGGTATAATCACAGACTTTGATCAAATAAACATTAAGTTACTTTAGCTCAGGGGTAACCCCTGGGAAGTCAAGCTTAAAAATAAAATCACATTTATCTTTCATGGTCTTTAAGACTGTAAGTCCACACTGCACTTTCTTAGGAGAAACCAGAGAGAGAACCTCTTGAGCTACTAGAACCTGGATGAACTCAGCACAAACCATAGATTTTCCTAATATGGAAACCACACACACATACCCAACTGCCCAGGGCAGCTTATGCAGAAATTGGATTAATAAAGGTTTAGGTAAACATGGTGGGGGATGGGACCCCTAGGAAACCAAGCTAATACAGACATAGAAGAAAAAGAAAATTTGACTAGTGAACATCAGAGGATATACACACTGTGAAGAAAATAGACTTCAAAGAATTAGTGCAGTCAAGTCACCAAATTATCAAACAACTTCAATAAACTTCTTCCACAAGAAGGAATCAGTATCCAGAAATGTTGTGTTATCTTAATGTGCCATTTTCAACAAAAAATTATGACACATGCAAAAAATGTGCACACACACACACACACACACACACACACACACACTCCCATCCCAGGAAAATATGATCCATACACAGAGAGGAAAAAAAAAAAAAAAACAGGCACTAGACACTACTTTTACAGGGCCCAGATGATGGACTTAGACAAAGACATGAAAGTAGCCAGTATACGTATGTTAAAAGAAATAAGGAAAATCATGCTTATAGATTATTTTATCAAAGAGAATATGAATAAAAGACATTTTTAAAAATGAAAATTCTGAAGTTAAAATGTATGATAAGTGAAATTAAACAATCACTAACTAGAAGGGCTTAGCAATGATTTGCAATGGTAGAAGAAAGAATCAACCTACTTGATAATATATGAGTGGAGATTAAGCAAACCAAATAATAGAAAAAAAGAGTAAAGAAAAAATAAACAGAATCTCAGAAATATGGCACACCATCAAGAACACCGAGAAATTCATAAGGAAAATATGAGACGAAAGGAGCAGAATAAAGTAATAATGGCTAAAAACTTCCCAAGGTTATTAGAAACACTAATCTACACTTCCAAGAAACTCAGTGAATTCAGAGAGAACCACACCTAACACATCAAAATGTTGAGAGCCAAATATAAAGAGAATCTCTGGGAAATCAAGAGAAAATTGTTTATTCATTGTGTTACAATGGACTCCCAATAAGATTAATAGCAGACTTCACGTCAAAAACAATAAGGACCAGGAAGCAGTGGCAGGACATATTTAACATGCTGAAAGAAATCGATTTATTTTGGGAGACATGAAAATCCAGGAAAAAAGTTTTTGAGAAGAGTCCTGTGGCTACTAGGAATCCTCAGGCAAATAGAGTTAAAAGAGGGCGGTGCAAAAAGGAAGTAATGAGAGAGAGTGATAAAGGAAAACACAGATATTACTTGTCCAAAGCTTTTATCTATTAAAGGTCAAGCAGAGAAAATCCCTCATGTACATTATTTGGGAGTTTATGAGACATTCCCACCTCTTTCATCTCTGTTCAACCAGATATGCCAGTGAATCATTGTGAATTTAAAGTTGATGTATAAAAGAATCAGAGAATCATTGGTTAAATTTTCAAAAATGAGTGACTAAACTTGCAAGCAGTACTGAAGGCAAAATAATATGATGCCAATTGCATAAAACAACCAAAGAATTTATTAATTCAAATATTGTGTTGAAAACATAAAATAACAAAACTTGGTAAAAAGAGTGGGCACAAGAAATATTACAAGGGTCTCTGAACATGAATTAAAAAAATAATAATTACACGAGGTGATATTTTGGAGGGGCAATATGAAAACTTTGCTGCAGAAATAACACAAATGAAATATTTAAAAAAACACATTTGTTTGCTACAATGAAATAAGCTTGTGTTAGCATCCTAAAAAACATTGTTTTGTTGTTTTTTGAGTGCACTTTGAAGTGCTTTGACTGTAGAGTGTTTTTTATCTTTTACAATTGAAGCAAAATTATCTGGCACTTATGATTTAGATAAAAGACATTTGTGAAAGAAAGGGACACAATACATCAGGGAAGCTGAGGTAGTAAACTAAGAACCAGTTATTCTATTTCCAGCACCTGGCTATGCATGTCCCCTGTCACAGCCTACTAGTCCTAGTTGTTGTAGTCAGATATGGTCATAAATTACTGGCAGAAGAAAATGGCTAGTTTATAAAGAAAATATGCAGCATCCCTATTAGACAATGATAGTAAGTGAACCCAAGGTGTATAAATAGTAATTAGCCATTTGACAAACAGAAGAATTTTGGTAAACCAACATTTCACTGCACACTCCATAGCCAAAGGGTCAGATTACAATTATACAATGAATATTTTCAAGAGAAAATGAATGTTTGTAATTGCATGCAGAAAATGTTGTCTCTTGAATAATGGGATGTTAAAACCATCTCCAACAAGCTTTTGTCAGCACAGAGAAAATAAAAGACACAAACATTTTAGAACCTATAAGTTGGTGTTGCATGTATGAAAAACTGATATTTTGTGCTAAAAATGGAAATTAATAAAGCTAATTTAGAAGATTTTCATAATCACATTTGTCTTCTCCTGAAGACACAGGCCAGAATGAGGTTAATTTAAATAAAGAGAAGTCCCAAAGCCACACTTCCTGGGTATCAATCCTGCCACTTCCTGGTTATGTTGCCTTGGGCAGGTGTTCCACTTTCTCAATGCTCTGAGATTCCTCATCTACAAAATAAAGTCCATAGACTAAGCTTCTGAGTGGACATGGAAACTAGGTGAGAGAACATACTTAGCTATTGTTATTAAAATCACATGAGTCTTCAGTTACACACCACTGGACCAGGGTTAAGAATGGCACTAAGAACACAACCAAGCCATCACTTCATCAGAACTTTGTTTTTTTTCTTTTTTAAAGGTTGAGAAAATCTTGCCCTTCTGTAATCAGGGCATTTAAAAATAACTACTAGTGAGAAATTTATATTTCTAGTGCTTTATCTGCTTTCCACCTCTATTTTCCTCCCTTGTTGAGTTCACTGATGAAGCAATTAGTGCATCAAAGATGCTCAGTGCAGAAAGGTCTTATTTCTGTGGTGCTGATCTCCATCTCTACTCAAAATATCATCAATTTTCATAGTACAGACTTTTAGAGAATATAAAAATTTGATTAATCTTGTCTAGTTAGGGGTGAGTTGTGATTTAGCAATCTGAAATATCCCTTATATTGCTGTGTTTGGGGATCCAGGCATTCCATAAGATGGCTATAAAGATTAAACAAGCAAAAGTGTGTGAAAGTGCTTTGACTAGTGCATGGAACTCAGTTAATCCTGTAAATATTGGCTATAATTCTAATAATATTATTATTTATTATACATTATATACATTATTAATATTTTATTAATAGTTAATAGTAATTACTAATGTATAAATGCATAAGGAAGGGCATTTGGTTCTTAATCAGCTTGCAGCTTCATTGTCTGCCTGGTAAGACATCATCTGGGATGACGCAGACCGAAGGCATCCACATTGCCACTGACATTCTCATACAGACCTCACTGCACTACTCTCCAAAGCTGTCCCTGCCTCACTGTCCTATTTTTCCTATTAGTTGTTCTATTAGTTGAGGTTCTCAAAGAGAAACAAAAACAATAGAATATACAATAGAGAATTTATTAAGGGCACTGGAGACAGAGAAGTCCCATGATGCACTGTTTAGAAGCAGAAGAACCAGGAAAGTTGGTAATATGTCCAATCCAAGTCCAAAGGCTTCAGAAAATGATAGGATGATGGTGTACTCTTACTCTAAGACCAAAGGCCTGAGAACCCAAGGGATAGCTGGTGCAAATCTCAGAGACCAAAGACCCAAGAATCTGGAGCTCAGACGTCCAAGGACAAGAGAAAATAGGTGCTTCAACTCCAGAAAAGAGAAAAACACAAACTCATATTTATTCTGTCTTTTTTTTCTATCTGGATCCTCAGAAATTAGATGGTTTGGGCCCAGATTGCATAAGGAAGGTCCCTATGAACAATCTACTAGTGCAAATGCCAAATCTCTACCAGAAACAACTCCAAAGATTTAATGGAAATAATGTTTCACCGGCTATAAGATTATCCCTTAACATAGTCAGGTGATACCTAAAATTAACCACCAGCGTAGTCAAAGGTACAAAAACATATTGAGGAACATGTATTTCAAAAATACAAGTGTAGCTAGAAATGTAATGGGACATTTAAGAGAAACTTTCCCAACAAATTAAGAAAACAATAACAGATTGGTTAAGTAAAATATGGTATATCCGTCTAAATGAAAAAAACAAAAACAAAAACAAAAAAACAACACCACTTAAAACCATGGAGGTGCTTGCTTGCCAGACTATTTGGTAACATGCCCTCTGCAGAAGTACAGTTTGCCCTTACCAAGCTAATTCGATTTCTTGCAGAACACAGGTATTTCTAAGAAATTTGGTGCCCAACATGGAACAACATGTATTGTCTTAGGGGTCATGGAGTTTCCCTCCTCACAGAAGACCATCATGCTGACTTGATGTGGCAGCCTCAGAGTAGGGAAGGAAATTTGTGACTCCTAAGGCTGACAATGGACCCCACATTGAAAGTACATCAGCAATTGGGGGGGGGGGCGGGGTGAAGGGCCCAAGCAAGCAACACAACAACCAGGCAACTGCACCAAGATAAGAAAATTTATTCTCAAGAAAAAGATGCTTTCTTGGTGGTTAGGACATCCTGGAGATTTTGTAAGTGTGACTGAGACACAAGTGAAAGAAACCTCGAAAAGGGTATAGGGGAGCAAGTATTCAGAAATATAAGATCACACCCAGAACAGAGGGAAGGGGAAGAGCAAAAAACATCCAGAGTGGAAATTGAGCCTTTGAATAAAATAGTCTAGAAAAAGAGGAGGCTGGCAGGGTAAAGACAGTGAAATATCCCCAAATATCTCTGGCCCTCATGTTAAACTATAGGAAGACAGTCCTAGGACAAAAGGGAAAAAGAAACCAAAAATAAAAATACTGTTGTTTTATTTTGACTCACTGAGCACACAAGGAGCTTGGGGTATATAAGAAATCTCCAGGAAAACTTGTAGGCATAGGAACAGGGAAGGAAAATGGAAAGCACAGGCCCTTCCCATGTCTGAGTCACAATGTAAAAATCTGTGACAGGCTCTATTTCAATTTCCAAAGGGTTAAAATTGATAGTTCTTTTGCCTCTTACCTGTAGGCATTTAACAGCTGATAAAGAGCTACCAAATCTTAGTTTCCTGTTTTTTTACATATACTAGTGCATACCAGTGTATTGTATGTCATATCTCTACACGTGATTCTGCCTTTATCATGTACATGGTATCGAAACTGGCTTTACAGATGAATGAGTACTCATAAATTTAAAGAATGAATCCAAATGCCTTCAGTTCATGTGACTTAAGCAAAACTTTAACCAAAACGGTCAATTTAAATTGGTAAGGGCAAAGATGCCTTTGAAATTATTAACGCATGCATTTTTCTAGGTTGTCAGCCAATCAAAGTGTTGCTTTCTATAAAAATGTTTAAAGTGTAATGACCATTGCTTCTAAAGATTTTTCTATGGCAAGAATAACTGAAAAAGTGTTAACTAGACTTGTTTAATACTTTGGTTTTCATTGGTAACATGCATAGTAAATTAGTTTTAATGAAAATGGGATTAATCTTTACAAATGTGTTTATTAGAACAGACATCTGATTAATTAGCAAAGTTAAAATACTAACACATCAACTAAGTATAAATTCAGGTATTCTCGGATTTTTGAATTCCATAAAGGTAACATATTTGAGTATATTAAAAGTGTTTTATAAATTTATAATTGAGGGAAAACAGTGAGATGCTTCTTTCTGGGTCTTAACCCAAAAGCAAGGTTACTAAGAGTTAAAATTCTAACAGGTAATTCTATATGCAAAGAATAAAAAAGGTTCAGCTATGTTTCAATTAAAGTGCTGTAAAAACTTATTAAAAGAAATATTTTTTTCTAAATTCCGAAATTTCATAATGATTATTTTAGAATGTAAATTTAAGAGTCAGCAACTGGAAAAAGAGAGACATAAAAAAGTTATGGGTGTAGAAATATATTTCAAAATGGAAAATTGAAGAAAAAAGAAATGTTTCCAGATGAGACAGTCTTTTTTATGGTGGAATAAACAAGTTGTAGAATGTCCATGTAAGTTCCAAAAGATTTGTGGAAGGTAAATCTCAAAAAGTTTCTGTGTGTGATTTAGTCAGCTCTAATCAGCATAGTCAGTTAAAGTTATTCAAGGTTTATTTCCTAAAGTTAACAGTTAAGGTGCTAATAATTCTTTATGTTTAGAAAGAACATGGCTCCTTACACCATTGATCTGCTCTTATGATAATTTCTTATGTCTGTTAGGTTTTATTACTTAAGGAAACTAAATCTTAAAGGGACTAAGGTTTTTAAATGTTTCAAAGTCTTCTAAATGATAATTTCATACTGGTTAAATAAACAACTGTTATATATACATCTGAGAATGGTTTGAGCCTGTCTAAATTGTTTTATTTATTTATTTATTTTATTTAGGTATATATGACAGGAAAATGTATTTTGATTAATTGTACACAACTGCGGCACAACTTTTCATTTCTCTGGTTGTACATGATGCAGCATCACACCATATGTGCAGTCATACATGTACCTAGGGTAATGATGTCCATCTCATTCCACCATCTTTCCTGCCCCCATGCACCCTCCATACTTCTCCCTCCCCTTTGCCCAATCAAAGTTCCTCCATTTTTCCCATGCCCCCCTCCCCAGTTATGGATCAGCATCCACTTATCAGGGAGAACATTCGGCCTTTGGTTTTTTGGGATTGGTTTTGAGGGACTGGTTTACTTTGCTTAGCATGATATTCTCCAGCTTCTGCAAATGCTATAATTTTATTCTCTTTTGATGCTGAGAAATGCACCATTGTGTATATATATCACAGTTTCTTAATCCATTCATCGATTGAAGGGCATCTAGGTTGCTTCTGCAGCTTAGCTACTGTGAATTGCACTGGTATGAACCTTGATGTGGCTGCATCATTATAGTATGCTAACTTTAAGTCCTTTGGGTAGACCAAGGAGTGGTGTTGGAATAACTTTCGGTTCACAGCTAGTAGCTATGAGCAGCTCAGAGTGCTAGGGAAATCTAATCTTGTACAGGCCTGACAGGCACACCTGCAGGATGGGGTGCTCTGCTCTAGCAAGCCGTCTGTGAAACCACATCCTCAGTACTTGTGGTCAGCGTTGCCAAGGTACCAGACTACCAGGTCAGGAAACCAAGAGTCAAGTGCTTCATGGCATGTAGCCCCCCAACTCATAGCCCCCTCCCTTAGGGACAAAGACCCTTCCAGACTGCCTTCCATCACGACAGCAATATTTAGCTTCCTCATAGTGCAGTTACATTAGGCAAAAGATGATTGGCTTATAGATATTAAGGTGTTTATGTGTGATTGGCTGGCACGCCCTACCTGAACCCTATAACAGCTATATGCATTCCAAAAATAAACAGGAGCTTGCTGAAAGTCCACTGTGGTTTCTCATCAGCCAGCTTTCTCACTAAGCTTCTGGTGTCCGTGCGTTGATTCCACATCTATATCCTCCACGACTGGGGTAGCCTAGTGACCAATTGACCACACCAGTGATTAGAAACACATACAGAGTGGGATAACTGGTTCAAATAGTGGTTCCATTCCAAATTTTCTAAGGAATCTCCATCCTGCTTTCCAGATTGCTAATTGGACTGCAAATTGGTGCAACCAATGTATGAGTGTGCCTTATTTCCTCACATCCTCGCCAACATTTATTCTTGATAGCTGTGCCATTCTGACTGGTGTGAGATGAAATCTTAGAGTAGTTTTGATTTGCATTCCTCTAATTATTAGAGATGTTGAATATTTTCTCGTATAATTGTTGATAAAATGTATATCTTCTTCTGAGAGGTGTCTGTTCATCTCCTTAGCCCATTTATTGATTGGGTTTTTTTTTGGTGTTAAGTTTTTTGAGTTATTTATATATCCTGGAGATTAGTGCTCTATCTTACGTGTGTGGCAAAAATTTGCTCACAAAATGTAGGCTCTCTCTTCACCTCAGTGATTTTTTCTTTGCTGAGAAGAAGCTTTTTAGTTTGAATCCATCCCATTTATTAATTCTTCATTTTATTTCTTGTGCTTTAGGAGTCTTGTTAAGGAAGTCAGGGCCTAATCTGACATGATGAAGATTTGAGCCTACTTTTTTCTCTATTAGGCAGAGGGTTTCTGGACTAATGCCTAGGTCCTTAATCAACTTTGAGTTGAGTTTTGTGCATGGTGAGAGATAAGGTTTTATTTTCAGTTTTGCTTCATATGGATTTCCAGTTCTTCCAGCACGATTTGTTGAAGAGGCTATCTTTTCTCCAACGTATGTTTTTGTCGCCTTAGTCTAGTATAAGATAACTATATTTATGTAGGTTTGTCTTTGTGTCTTCTATTCTGTACCATTGGTCTACATATCTATTTTGGTGCCAATACCATGCCTTTTTTGTTATTATAGCATTGGGGTATAGTTTAAGGTCTGGTATTGTGATACCTCCTGCTTCACTCTTCTTGCTAAGGATTGCTTTGGCTATTCTGGGTCTCTTATTTTTCCAAATGCATTTCATGATTGCTTTTTCTATTTCTATAAGGAATGACATCAGGATTTTAATTGAAATCATGTTGAATCTGTATAGCACTTTGGGTAATATGGCCATTTTCACAATATTAATTTTGCCTCTCCAGAAGGATGGGAGATCACATCTTCTAAGGTCTTCTTCAATTTCTTTCTTTAGTGTTCTGTACTTTTCATTGTAGAGGTCTTTCACCTCTTTTGTTAAGTTGGTTCTCAAGTTTTTTTGTTTTTTGTTTTGTTTTCTCTCTCTTTTTTTTTTTTGAGGCTATTGAGATGAATGGGGTAGTTTTCCTAATTTCTCTTTCAGAGGATTTACTCATGTATAGAAACCTAGACCCTCAAAGCCAGGAGATCCTGGTATGACATATACCAAGCTCTGAAAGAAAATGGATGTCAACCAAGAATCTTATATCCAGAAAAATTAAGCTTCAGATTTGATTTTAAAAACTTTTATGAAAAACTAAAGAATCTACAATGAGAAATCCTACACTACAGAGCATCCTCAGCAAAATATTATAAGATGAGGAAATGAAAAACAATGACGAAAATCAGCAAAGAGAGGAACTACACTAAAGGAAAGGCCAATCAAAGGAGAAACTAAGTCAAGTTTAAAACCAAAAATAAAACAAAATGTCCAAGAATACAAATCATATTTCAATAATAACTCTGAATGTGATTGGCCTAAATTCATCAATTAAAAGACCAACTGACAGATTGGATTTAAAAAATACCCAACAATATGTTGTCTTCAAGAGACTCATCTCACAGGAAAAGACATTCACAGACTGAAGGTGAAAGGGTAGGAAAAAATGTACCACTCAAATAGACCATGTAAATAAGCAGAGGTTTCCATCCTCATAACAGATAAAGTGGACTTCAAACCAAAGCTAGTGAAAAGGGATAAAGAAGGACATTTCATACTGCTGAAAGGATTCCTATAACAACAAAACATAATAATCATAAATTTCTATGCCCCAAACAACGGGACATCTATATGTGTCAAACAAATCCTTCTCAAATACAAGAACTAAATAAACCACAACACAATAATACTGGGTGACTTTAATACATCTCTCTCACCACTGGATAGATCTTTCAAACAAAAACTAAACAAAGAAACTATAGAACTCAATAATACAATCAATAATTTGGACTTAACAGACACATCTAGAATATTCCATCCATCAACAAGCAAATGCACTTTCTTCTCAACAACACATGAATCCTTGTCTAAATTTTAATGTAAAAGTAAAACTTAGTTAATAATGATATTTGTATAACTGTGACTCTAACTTTTACTAACTGCCCTGCATTTTAGATGTCTTCATGTTCTTTAAGTGCACAAGACTTTTAAAATGTAAAACTTTGGATAATACCAGCTTGGTAAAATTCTGTCCTAACTAAAACTGTCTATAGCAATATTCTTCTTCAGATTTATATAGAAATAACCAATCTGGTTAGTATTTATGTCATTTAATGTTTTGTAACTGAGTAAATGTAATTTGTTATCAATAAGTTTTTATATATCCATATATATAAAATTTTATGTTCCTTTTCACAAATTTAAATGTACTTTTGGAAGGTAAACAGAAAAATATGATTTAAGTTATGAACTCTCTTAGCCTTTCTGTTTGATTAATGTTTCAAACATGATGTTGTATTATGTTAACTGATATTCAGATAGATTCAGTAAATAATATGTAATAACTTTGTAAAATAATATTTAAGAAAGAGGCAAAAATCAGCTTTAGAAATAAAGTAGTTTAAGAATTTTCAAGAACCCAGACTCACCTAAATTATGATTGCCTCTTACCTTATTTCATGTAAGGATGGCTTCAAAGTAGGCCAGAATTAAGCACATTTAAATTTATGTTCAAGAGACAGGTTTATTGTTGTAAAGATTAATGTGATCTCAAAATAAACAGGGTATAAAATAAATAACTAAATAAAGGTTTAGGATTATATAAATTATATTTATTAGTTCATAGCCATTATGCAAACTGAGTGTGTTTTTGCCCTTCTTAATTTCATTTTGTATTTTCCTTGTAAAATTTCTTAACTGCTTCCTGTCAGAAGTCATGTTTCTGCAATACCCTAACAGAACAACCTGAGTTCATTTGAAATAAGCCATCATCTATGGTACAGATAGAATATAATGCCAGCTTCCAGTACTAATATGGATCCCAAGTAATTATAAACATTAAAGTTAAAACTCAGTACTCCTACTTCAAGACTGGTGAAACTGACCTTCTAGATGTTTAAAATAAAAATTTGGAGAACACAATCAAGCAAGTAAAAGGGACAAGGAAAAATCAGTCAATATTTTTGCCCTTGCCCTCTAAGGTCAGTTAGGATTCAGGGAATGATGGGACCCTCTAGGAGCCCTGCAACTCCAGTGAGTCACCTGACCTCCTCTTGATCAGGGGGATCGTGAGGATCCCAAAGAACAGGAAACCAACCAATGCACATTCTGTAAATAGGGAGAGGCAAATGTCCTTGATGCTTCCATATGTAATCAGCAAAATCCTGACCCATTCTGGCAGATGGCATCACTAGTAGAGGAAGGCTAAAGAGCCAAGAGATTTTTTTACAAGTTCCCAAGAGTGATCCCTGACAAATCTCAACTGATGCTTAACTGCACACAAGAAAAAAGGTCAATTTTGACCATCTCAATCTTAAACACCTGGCAGGAGAGTATAACTAAAGCACAAACATGGACATTTAAACGGAAAGAAAATGGTTCTTTTAATGTAACTTGAGATGCATATTTGTGTTATTCCTCTGTAAATAAATAAAATGAAGAGGTTATAAAGGAAGGGTCTTTATAAAGGGGTGCCTGATAAATATCACAAAAAGCTCTGTCAGAGTCACAAGTTTGTTCTGAGTCAATTGGAGATCTATAAATTTTCTTAACCTCTTGTATACATGGACTTGATCTGTGTCTGTTTTTGTTGTTGGTTTGCTGGTATGATTATTATGCTCTGTTGCTTAGACTCCTCCTCTGGAGTTCACAAGTCATCATTTCCAGCCTGGCTACTTGGTTTTAATCAAAACCTGAAAGAAGACTAGGTTCAACCAAGTTGAAGGACCTCACCAAGTGCTCCTAATCACTGGAATGGCTATACAAATTGCTAAAAAGAGAAGTCATACCATGGACAATTCCGATCTTAAAAAGTTAATATGTTTAAGATGGATGGCAATACCAAAGGGTACAAGAACAAAAATGAAAATGAGACAAAAGGTATAAAAAGAAAAGGGATACTTATGAGAAATAGAAAATAGAGTGGTCCAGTTACAGACTATAATATGTAGCCTTAACTGGATTATAAGATTCAATCATAGTCTTTTTAACTATAGCCCTTGCCTTTGCCCTCCACAATTTTAAAATCAGCCAATCACATAGATTGAGACCCCCATCTCCTCCTATCAGAACAAGAGACAGGGCTGCATTAGGGATAAAAACAGGTGGACTGCCCATCCAAGTGTGCTTGATTGCCAGACTTTGTTGGGTAGCACACCCTTTTGCAGAAGTAAAGTGTGCCTTGCTAGGATAAAAAAAATAGTAATAAAAAAGAAGAAAAATGATAGAAATTCATATCATTAAATCATAAAGTAAAAAGAAATTAGCCTTAAAACTGTATGATTCTAACTGTTAATAGTATGTATAGAGATGAGGTAAATAATTCCTCAAAAATATCAAACCTAACTCCATTAAAAGAATCATAAACTATTTAATTTTTTGTGTGCTTCTACTTTCCAGAATGAGTACGTATTTCTTTTGTAATCCTTAAAGAAATCCTGAAATGGTAAAGTTCCATGGAAACCTGTAGTGTGGCCACTTCCATACTAATTTCCTAATCCAGATAAGGGGCTGAGACGGCCTGCATCCGGAACCCAAATCAGAATCAAACACCAAGCAGTCAGTTTTACCAAACTGCCAGTCCCAGAAGGTTGTACAGAGACTGTGAGCCAAGCAACTGGAAAAATGAGCCAGACAAGAGAAGGAAGGTTCAGAAAGCAGAGCGGGTATGGCCAGAAGTACCAAGCACATTTTGTTACCAATCTAATCTTCCAATAGGGTGACTCATATCTTATTTGCCACCAGGTGCACACTACTGCAGAACACACTGCCTTTCCGTCTATTAAAGCTTTCCTTCTGGAAGATATTTTAGTGACTACTGAAGCAAACACTAACTGTCTACATTGATCAAATTTCAGTGATTCATCTGTGAAGAGGTCATAGCACAAATGCATACTACAATTCATAAATCAAGAACTACCAGAGCTGTGCATTTTTAATCTCCAAGATTATTTAACTCTTTTAGAGTTAAATTTAGAACACTAAGTGCTAATTCTTATTTCTCACATTTGCTCAGATCTCATTTCACCTAAAGTATCAAAAGCATACTAGAAAGTAAATTTCTTATTTCTTCTATTCTTTCCTATCTTTGAAGAGGTAGAAGATCATGCAGTTAATTCACTGGCAGGGTAATCTCTTTGCTGCATTATGTGTTAAGTATTGAATTAATATTTCTGTATGTGGAGGAGAGTCTGCTAAAATTAAAATTTTAAAACCAATCCCAACAAATGGAGACATCTTTCCTTTTATTGAAAATCTACAAATACTCCTACAATTGACATTGATGTTTTTGTGGGGGTTTTTTTGGCCTACTATATTTTACAAAAATGATAATCAACATATCAAAAATATATTGGAAATTTTGCAAGTGAAAGTAAAAAGAAATTCTACATACTAAAAAAGACATACACAATGGATAAATGTACTTAAACATACAGAATGACTATGTATCATTTTAAAAAGATATACAACTTATAGCATATTCAGGTAAGATACAGTCAAATGCAGGATGGATTCTTCACATAGTACTAAATCCTTTAAACCTCAACAAGCACAAGGGTATTAAAAATGTGCTGAGCAAGACATGATGCGTCTGACTCCAAAAGCTTAACTTTATATTTTAAGTAAGAATCCATTTCACCTTCATGTTTATAAGCTCATCAGATCATGAAAACATTGACTGAAATAAGGTTTTGAAACAGTTCCTATGAACAGGCTAGAAACAGTAACCCACATACACAGTTCTTTAAGTTTTAAAGGTTAGGGTCTTACTTAGCTTAACCACTTTGGAAGGAAGTAATATTTGGCATAATATCTGCTCTGAGATGATGAACATTAGCTACGATTGTGGGTAGGAATTTGATTTTAACCCGTTTCAACCTGGACTGTGCTATCTCAGTTACACTCAGTGAGCTTCAAAGTAACACACTCAAGGTTCCATGGTTATAGTGACCAAATGAGACAGGCTATACTGAAGACTCTGCGATGAGAAATGTCTATCTCACTTTTTTTTTAACACTCAGAATTTAAATTTCTGATAAAAATATACCCTTATAAGTTAGTAGAAGGAAGGGTGGCAGAAAAAATACAGAGCCACAGACAGAAAAAGGGAATATGGTACTCCCATTTCACAATCAGTCCCCACCACCAGTTGCAGCAAAGCCATCTAGAGACTAACTAAAAGGCCACTGCCTCCTACACTTTCCTGAACTTCTGATGACATTTGAAGGTAGGGTTTGGAGCCACATTCGTAACACATTCCCTGAATATAATAAATGCTGCCACACTGTGTGCCCTCCCAGGTCCAACCTCAGCAACATGTCATATCAATGTATAAGTTCTTCCTCTTAATTTAATTTGTGGTATTGTTGGCAATGTAATGAGATGCTTAAAAAAATCATAGTTAGAAGCTCCAAAATCCTACAAGAGAGGCACAGTTGGATCTGGTGCTTCAAAACTATGAGATCTGAATTTGCTGTGGCTTACTTCTAAAAGTTGTTTTCTATTTCTCCATATGGTAAATGCTAAAGTATTACCACTGCCATCTGGAGTTGTAAAGTGTTAAGCAATAAAACATCAGTAGAGCTTTACAGTGCCCCTAGCTCACAAGATTCCAATTCACATGAAGATTCACTGAGTACAAGTTGCCTTTCTCATGAGCCAAGAAAAAAATGACTTGCAACAAGAAGGAGGAAAAATGAACTTAGTGCATGCTTCCACCCCTGTGGGCACCATCATACACTAAAAATCATTAATTATGTGGAAACCAGAGATTTCCAGCATAACGTTGAAACTGAAAAGGTCAGAAGCATAACATGATTCAGGGAAAATAAAGGGAATGGATCAACTGTAGACACATCTTTGACTATTACCACTAATAATACCAGACATGTTTATAGTCTCTACAGAGTACACTTTGCGTGCCTTCATTAAGCTGATCTCCAAAATCCTGTGAAGGGCCCAGCACACCCCACACACTTCTGTTAGCATCTTTATCTCTGTGCTGTATTTTTATCTCTTTATCTCTTCTCTTCCCTATGTTTGCCTATGAGTTTCTGGAAAGGAGAGATGGCATATTTTCTTCTGCATCCTTAGTATCTAGCATAGTTTCTAGCTCCATAAAGAAGGCAAAAACAGGAAACAATTGAGACTTACAGAGACCAGAGGTTATAATTCTGGACAGAGACTTGGAAGGAAGGGAGCAATAAGTCCTCAAATATAAGTGGGGCTATGGTATGGAGAGGAGATTAGACTAACTACACATGACTTCACTAAACAATCTGAATGAAGATTTATTCCAGCTAATATATAAAAAATTCCTAATAGTGAGAAATGTCTAAAATATGAAATGTGTTCTTCAAATGGGAGTTGCCTAATACAACAATACAGGAAAGAATATGCAGAAAGAGTTTTATTCAGAGTTGGAGGCTGAGCCACATGACCCAAAAGGTTCCTTCTAATTAGAGACTCCATAAGTCTGTCCCTTGAGACATTTTACATAGCTGGTGATTGGTAGTAACAGAATGAAACCCTCAGCCTTATATCACCATTCCCACTGTACCACAATGGAAGATTCTGCAGACCACTTAGCTAACAGGTTCTACCAATTTCAAAGCAGGTCATCAGACTGCAGCTCCAAGGCAAGGCAGAGTAAAATAGACTGGATTTATCCCCCTTCCCAATGACAATCAGCGTGTGTGTGTGTGTGTGTGTACTCCTTCCCAAAGACAACAAGCATGTGCGTGCATATGAGAAACAATCATTTTAAGACTGAGTATCAAGCAAATAAATAGTGAACCCTGATTGACAGAAAACAAATGAGATTATCTCTACACTGTCCCAACTTAGTGCTCTGAGAGGTTTTTCCAGGCCACAATACAAGGACACTGGTAAAGCCTTAGAGATCACAGTTTAAGAAGACCAAGACAACGAGAATTTGTAGGGCAGAGTCACAATGCACAGGAAGAACATCTTGGAGATCTCTAGAGAGTCTCTTGACTATTCAGCAAAGCACATCCATGTGAGGAAAGTAACCAACACTGCAGGAAGAATCATCTAACAAGATTAGAGGGAACCATGCCCAGCACTTATGTGGAGCCAGAAATAATACCTACTCCCACCAGATATGTTGGGAAAGCTCCTAATTGACATGGAATTTAGTAGAGAACTCAAGAAGACTTGGAAGTACAAAGCAATGCACTTTGGCTATATCTAAACATTGCTCTGGTCTCCCCAGCAAATATTAAAAGCAAGATCTAAAAGGACAAAACTATTTCCAAGTAATTTTGCTCTGTTCAAAAAGAAAGTTCAGAATTTTTTTTTCAGTATTGGGGATTTAACCCAACTGTGCTCCATCACTAAGCTACAGTTCCAATCCTTTTCATTTCTTATTTTGAGATAGGGTCTCACTAAAATGCTCAAGTTGGCCTCAAACTTGTGATCCTCCTGCCTCAGCCTCCTGAGTGGCTGGGATTACAGGTATACACCATTTCAAAATTCAAAATTTTTATAAGAATATAAAAATACCCAACATTCAGGGAAAATTCATAACACCATGCAAAGGAGGATTATTAGGGATACAAAGAAGCAAAAAATAAAGACTATGATCCATATTGAAGAAAACTGACCAATTAATACTAATTCAGAATGACACAAATAATAAGATCAATTCACAAGGAGAGTAAAGAAATTATAATTATACTCCATATGCTTAAAAAGATAAATAGAGATAAAGAACGAATAGATATCAATCTAGATAATATTATAGGTTTCTAACTATAATTTTACAGATAAAACAAGACAAGACATAGGACAGTATTAACACCAAGAGACAATGAGGGAGAAATTAACTATATAGTACTATTAGAAATGAGGGTTACAAATTCTAAAGAATAGTAAGTGGAGTTTGTCTAGGAATATTTTTAATATTAAAAAATCAATTACTTATTAAGAAACTAAAATGGGAAATCCATATGATTATCTCAACAAATGTATAGAAAGAATTCAACAAAATCCAACATCTACTTCTGACCCAAACTCTCAGAACCAAAAGGAATGTCCCATATGTTAAAAAAGACATGCAAGAAAAGCCTACAGTTAACGTCATACTTAATAGTAAAGGAATGAATGCCCCTCATCATCAGCACAAATCAAGAATATGCACAACAATGTTCACACGTAATCATTTCTACTCAACACTGTAATAGAGGTTATAATGAATAGTAATACCCACAGATGGATACACAGGCAGAAAACAAAGTGTTAAAAATAAATAAAAGGCATCCAAAATAATGACATAATTATATATAAAATCTAAAGTAGTCACCCACTCAGATACAGTCAAAGGTGCCAAAAATACACATTGGAGAAACGACAGACTTTCAACAAAAAGTTCTAGGAAAAGTGGTTATCCATAAGTAAAAGAATGAGAGGATTCCTCATTCCACACACACAAAAAAATCAACTTAAAAATCAATCAAAGACCTAGGAATTATACAGGAAATTATGCAACTCCAAGAAGAAAATGTAGGGTCAACACTCCAACATATGATCCATACTGAAGAAAACTGACCAATTAATACTAATTCAGAATGACACAAATAATAAGATCAATTCACAAGTTTAAAAAAAACAACTTTTACATGCTCAACATCATTGCAATTAGAGAAATGTGAATTAAAACTTAACTGAGATTTCATCTCACTTCAGACAGAATGGCAGCAATCAAAAATACAAATAATAATAAATACTGAAGAGGTTGTAGAAAGGAACACTTTCATACTGTTAGTGGAACTGTAAATTAGTACAACCACGATGGAAATTAGTATAGAGGTTCCTTCAAAGACTAGGAATGGAGCCACCATGTGATCCAGCTAAACCATTCCTTAATATCTATTCTAAATAATTAAAGTCTTCATACTATAGCAATGCATGTGTACCCATGTTTATGGCAGCACAATCACAACAGTCAAACTATGGAACCAGCCTAGTTGTCTATCAGTGGGTGAATAGATAAAGAAAATGTAGCATATATACATAATGAAGTTTTATTCAGTTAAAAAATGAAATTATTTCATTTGCAGGAAAATATACAGAACTTGAGAACATCATATTAAACAAAATAAGCCAAACTCCGAAAGCCAAGGGTTTTATGTTTTCTCTCACATGTGAAAGCTATAAAGAAAACAGGAAAAGTAAGGTAAGGTGGGAGAGTCTTATAAAAATTGAAGAGGGATCAGTAGAGTAGAGGAAAGGGATAAGGGGAAGGAAGGAAGAAAGGGGGAAAGTAAATACTGGAGAATGATTTTGGCCAAATTATATAGCTATATGGTATTCACGTACAAATATGTAACAACAAATCCTACCATTATGTATGACTATAATACACCAGTAAAAACATGGGAAAAATAAATAAAAACCTAATGTGATTTACAAAAAGCTACTGCAATAAGGAGTTGATTGAGGCTGCAGGCTATAAGTTCATATAAACTATATTTTCAGATACTAGTAATGTATAATCATAAATTAGCATAAAAGTAATGTTCAAAATAGCATCAAAATATAAAATATTTAGGGATAAACCTAATAAAAAGATGTATAAGATCTATATGTGTGAAACCAACACTGGGCAGAGAAGTTGTAAACGATCTAAACAAATGGGGAGCTCTACTCTGTCATTTCACTTTGATCTACAGATTAATACAATGCCAATCAAAATCCTACCTGGGGAATGGTGAATGTGTACGAACAAAACCAGGCTGATCCCATATGGAAATATGAAGGACACAGATAACCAAAACAACTTAGAAAAATAAAGTTGGAGGGCTAACATATGGGGCTTGAGGACTTGTCATAAAACCTCTATAACAAGACAAAGTCTTGCTGGCATCAGAATAGACAAATAGATCAGTGCAACAGAATAGAGATTCCAGAAATAAACATGGACACAGAGGAGAAATAAGTTTTACAAAGGTGAAAGGACAATTTAGTGAAGAACAAACAAGAGTTTTCAACAAATAATGTAGAATAAATGGATGTTTATATGGAAAAAACCTTCAATCCACACTTCTACAGTATACAAAAATTAAACTGATCATAGATCTAACTCAAATATCTAAAATTTCTAAAAGGAAACATAGGAAACATCTCTATAGCCTTGGATTAGGTAAGGATTTTTTCAGATGACACTAAAAGCACAAAAAACAACAGGCTTATTAGATAATCATCAAAATTAAAATCTTCTAATTACTAGAAGACACTGTTAAAAGAATGAAAAGTCAAGCCATAAACTGGGAGGAAATATTCACAAAGCAGATATCTGATAAAGGACTTGGATCCATGTGACAGAAGCAGCTCTCAATACTCAGTTAAGAAAAGAATCCATTAAAGAAATGGGCAACACATCCGAACAGAAACACCATCAAAGAAAATACAGAGAATGGCAAATAAACACATGAAAAGATGTGCAACACAATTAGCCATTAGGAATAAAAATTTAAAGTACAGCTAACTATTACTATACAGCTTATTGGAGTGGCTAAAATTCACCTGACATACCAAAGTGTTGATGAGGGTGTGGAGCAACAGAGATTCTCACTCACCACTACTGGGATGTGAGATGGAACAACCCACCTTGTAAAATTATGCTGGTATTTTCTTGAAATATTAATCATGAATTTACTATATGATCTAGCTATTCCAATCCTAGATAGACCCATAAGAAAAGAAAGCATATGTGCATTAAAAAAAACCGAAAAGCTTGTAATCATACCAAACTAGACACCCTAAAAATACATCAATGGCTACATAAGGATAAACAACAAGTTGTGGTGTATCCATACTTGGCAATCTAAAGGAATGAACTATTCATATACACATAAACATGCATAAACCTTTACATACTTACTGACTTAAATGTGAGACCAAAAATTACATAATACTATGTAATTATATTTACATAAAACTCCAGAAATTCAAACTAATCTACACAGAAAAGTAAGAATACCAGTTGCTGCCTAAGGAGAGGGGGCCAGGGACAGAAGAAAAAAAATTGCCAAGGGATTTGAAAAAACTTTCAAATGGACATTTGAAACAGAAGGATGGGTATGTCCACTTTCTGGCTTGCAGTGATGGTTTCAGGGAGGTATACACATGTCAAAACTTTTATTGTACAGCTATTGTATGTCAATTTGTAATACAGATGTTAAATATAAGAAATCCCATCAAAGTCAAGGAAACAATATTATTATGCCATATCCTTATGTTATTGCTTCAAACAAACAGTAACAACAATAGCAGTAATTGCAAAAAATCAGCAGACACTGACACTGAAAAGTTATTGTGTTTCAGGCATCCTCAAAATGAACTGGACAAAATATTACTCAGAACAACTGCCCTGTTTTATTAAGTGGTGCTATTATCATCATGCTTCAAGGATGAAGAATGATTTATTTTATTTGCTATGTCTTCAAGGTTCATGTAAACGGCAGGATTTATCAGAATTTATTTCCTTTCAAGGCTGACTACTAGTCCATTGTACATGCATGCACTCAACCACACACATACCACATTTTATTTTTCCATTCATCTTCCAATGACCATATGAATTGTTTCTACCTTTTGGTCTTTCGTCAGCTGTTTTAAGTTCTTGCTTTTTTTTTTTTTCCTGGTTGTATATCCAGAAGTAAATCCTCTGGATCATATGGTAATTATGTTTAATTTGTTCCAGAATCACCATAACCTTAATTCCTAAATCCTAGTACATAGAAATAAATTTCCCACAAGGCAAATCTGACCATGTCACTCTGAGAATTAAGATCCTTAACAGTTCCCTAATTGACTTTAGCATGAAATTCAAACTCCTCAACATAGAGGTCCTTCCCAGACAACTGTACTCCCACCCCAAGGACTCCCCTCCTTCCTCCAAGGTCTCAAAGCACAGTGTACCTACCATACTTCTATTAGTATTGCCTTGCTCTGTTATCACTGGTATATATTTCTCCCTTAAGAAACTGTAAGCTACTTGAAAACAAGATCTATATTTTCATTCTTCATATCTGTAGAACTCTTCCACAGTGCCTAGAACATACTAGAAACCCAACATTTTTTAAATGAATGTCAGTTTTGCTAGACATACATAAAAAAAGGCTTTTCTCTTTACATGTAACATGTACTGATTCTCATGATATTTCCATTTTCAGTCATAAGCTCCTTATGGTGCTGTCTGGGGTCCTACTAAATACTGTGGAGAAAAAGAAGCTAATGACACATGGTCCATCTACATGTCAATTAGCCCCACCCCCCTCTTTCTGCTGAGTAGAATCATACACCTGTGTATGGATCTGCATGTGGACCACACATCTTTATTTCATGGACATGACACACAAGAAACTGTTCTTGCAACTGGGATTAGGAATATGTATGACTTCTGTTTTACATTCTTGCATGGACCAAAAATGGTTTCACTGTCTAATGATAAAATATTTGAAGAGAATCTCAGCATGCAGTACAGCCTGGTGAAAGAGCATGGATAATGGCTTCTTGAAGAAAGTGTATTTGAACTAAAATAAATAACAGTTTCTAACTATGCACATTAGATGATTGCTTATTTTTTGAACTTTGTGAATCTCCTTAGTCAAGGAAAATGTCAAGTTTTCCAAAAAAGTTCTTGTTTTCCAGACAGTACTGTCACCAGATAAAAATGGTCACAGAAATATTAACAGACAGTCTGTTCTTGAGCTAGTCCACTCAGACCATGACAGGTAATGATAAAGAAGTGCCCTCTCTTATAAATAGGTGCAAGTGAAAAAATTGGACTCTTCCAGGTCTAATGCATGCCTCATGGGCCACAAATGAACAAGCCCTGGAAAACATTCCATCACACATGACTTTAAGAATTTTTTATACCAGGAGAACCTCTGGATTAAACACTTTACCTACATTAGAAACAAATAAAATGTTTTCATGGGAGTAAGAATCACTAGGTGGGGGGAGTGTAGCCCAGTGATACGACATTTGCCCAGCATGCACGATGCCCTGCATTCAGTTCCCAGTGAAGCAAATTAAATGATTTTTAAATTAAATAATAAAATAATCATGGCAGAAACTATTGAACAGAGAGAAAAAAAATATGGTCACTTAGGACCCAGAATTAAAGGTAAAATACACTGGTGTTAGAAATGGAATTCTTTTCACCTCAAATGTAAAACATTAAAATTCGTTATTTTAGTTCCAGTAAAAACTAAGACCTGTGGTAAAAAGGAATCTCAAATGCACTTCAAATTTCCTTAAACCTGAATCTTGTGATAAGGTTGGATTTGCATAGCCTAATTTCTTAATTGGGGCCAGGCAGAACTTAAATAGCACATTTTAAACAGATTCCAGAAGTGGACCTCCTTCACAAAGCAAACTCAAAGCACAAGAAAGGGCAGTATCTTAGCACAGGGTGCTAACTAGTCTGTAAGCTGCTGGAGACCTAACCACATGCCCAGGGTGAAAGATAGTTTAATTTGTGAGTAGAATGTAACATAATCAAATACATATTTGCTACCTATATATTTGTTGTTGAATTTCTAAGAAAATCAAGCTCTCATGGTTCCATCCTCAAATTTTACATGTTCTAAAAGCTGAGATTAGAATATTTTCAGACTGGAATTGTGCTACAGTTGAACCCCTGAATTTCCCAAGGTGGTTTCTCTAAACAGACACATCTAACATGAAGGAGAGATCAAGAGTCTAGCTCAGTAAATAAAACATACAAAATGTGCTCATCAGTTAAGCTGAAGCAAAATTCAGCATAACTGTCTATGAAAACCAAACCAAATACAGGTGATTGTAGAAAAATTGGGGAGGGGAAGCAGCATGGAGTGAGGGTGGCAATAAAAATATCAAGAAGCAGGTGCAGAAATGGGAGAGCACTGGGACCCTGAGGAAAGAAAGAAACCAAGAGCATGAGAACAGTTCAGACCTGGTATAGACTATCCCTCCCATCTCAGAGGCCTGAGGGCAGCAACAAAGCACAGACCACTCATAATATACATGCTGAAAGATAAGGATTTGCTGAATTATCTGTGTACGTTCTATTTAATACAACAGAAACATCATGCATAAAATCTGCATGCGTCCAAGAGGTGAGTATGAAAAAAATCCAGGTCCTTGCATTTGGGGAGGATATGAAGAATAAAACACATGATGGACGTGTATAAGATACTACATGCTCAAGAGGTTACCTTATGACCTGCTTCTGTTAGGAGAGGGTTTTGATCATTACTAGCAAGTAAACAAGCTCATAGAAAGATTTTCATATCTTAGAGATAAGGAATTAAGGGTAAACAGTTGTAAAGTAAATAAATGGCTGGTGTCACTCATAAGTTTCATTCTCCTTTACTGAAACAAAACTTTTTCATCCCAAAATAAAGAATTTCTCATATTAATTGAAGACTGAAGTAAAACATTTAAATTTAATTTGAGTAATAATACCAAGTTCACAAATGTGATTGTTTTGTAAGACAGGTAGATGGTACAGAATGCTGTAAGGTGCCTTCTACTTACCACGGTTGTGTCCGCATTTGTCCTTCAAATACATAGCTTTCAAGCACACAAAGGATAATAGACTGCCCACAGAGAGCTAAAACCTCAAATTAAATGCCTCAGAAGGGTAGTTAGTGAGATTGCAAACATGCTATGTGTGGCCCCAAGAGGCAGATTCAGAAGCAAGAGTGAGAACTCATAGAAGACAAATTTCATCTCAACTTCAGAGTGTCAAGTAACATGATGGTCTGGCTGAGAACACCAGTTGTTGCTATCTCATATCATTCTAACAGCCTAATGAAATCATGATAAGGAAATGGAGGATCAAAGAATTGAGGGACTTGCCCAAGGTCACAGAGCATATTGAACCCAGGATACAAGACTGGCCAGATTCAAAAGTACAAATTCTTTTGAAAGCTCTAGGCTGCTCTCCTAAATTTCTGGTCTCCAATGTGGGTCAAGTAAGGGTTAGTCAACTAACTCTTAGCAGTATAGGGGCTTTCTATGTCAAGTCTGTATTCATCAATATTCCTTAAAAGATCCTTCCCACCCTCAGATGCTGCTGCAATTCTCCTACAAAGCAAACTGCTTGAATTTCCTCTTAATACTCTATTGTTGAGGCAAAATCCTACAGCAGCTTTCTCTAGCCTTCCCTGGCTCTTAATTAAGATTCTTCTATGTGAAGAAACAGGATTCTATTTTTAAAGTGCCATTATTCATTTTAATGGCATAAAAAAATAGTCTTTTTTTGTTTTTTGTTTTTTTAGCAAAAAATAGTGAGACTTTACTGATGATCCTGCAATATTGGTTACATAGGTAAGCAGGCACCCCCAGAGCAGTTACAATCATCATTTTATCCCCTGGTGTGTAAGGTCCTTTCCAGGTTCCTCTTTGGCTGAGTACTATGGGGTGCACAATCTTTCCCAGAATCTCTTAGGTTTTACTATCTTCTATTGGGTTAAAGAAATATCATTAGTTGTTTCCATCGCCCTTTATTCTCTCATGACAATAAAGTCTTAAACATCAGGAAAGAAGTAAATGCAAGGAAGATCCAAGACCCTTCACTATCCAACTATGAGACATTAAAAGCTGAGAGAGTAAAAAAAAAAAAAAAAAAAAAGATTCAACTCTTCCTTCATAAACAAAATGTACATTGATACAAAAGGAACAAGAATGACAACATAGTGTACATCATATAACACAGAAAAAATTAAGGTACTTCATCCATTCATCTTTATGACTGAGATAAATGACCAAAAAAGTTTACCAGGGTAAGAAAAAGATCAGAGGAAAATAAAAGTGAACTATGGATTTCTTTAGGAATAGCAATTGCTCCCAAGGCATCTGGCTGAGCTGAAAGGCTGGTGCAAAGTTCATGAACAGGAGCTAGCATCATAAGCAATGGGAGAAAGGGAGTTTAAATTAAGAGCAAAAAGTGTATCCATGCCTTTCATGCCTGGTTAATAGCCAATGCACAATCTAAGGGAATGAGAATAACCTTTTCAGAGGTATGAAAGGAGGAAGCAAGGCCACATGAAAAGAACACAGGTGTGAGGATCGGGGCAACAGGGTCCAGGCCCTGCTGGGCAGTCTTGGGCAAGTCCCTCAGCTACAACATAATAAAAGACGTAATCTCTCAAATGACACAGTTCTGAGTTTTAATTAAAATATATTACTGTGACACCTCTTACTACAGATATACAGATATATTACTTTGATACTGCTTACTAAAACTTTTAATGTTGTTTTGATCAGTCTTCAGCTCTAGATCTCCAAAAATCTTTTCATTATTTTTAAAACAAATTGAACAAAACTGCCTCAAGTTTTTTCTAAATACAGTCATATTAAAAGCAAACTTAATAATTATAACATTAAAATCTGGTCATCAGTCTCATAATTAGTTGCTCTCACAGCATCTTTATGAAAAGTGATTCACTTCGGCTGATTGTTCAAAAAATATTTTATTATTGTTCTTTAAGCCATAAATGCCCTTAAATCATTCCCTGCCCATAGAAGGCAGCCATCTTCATTTGTGGAAAGGTGGGAAATTCTGGAGGCAGCCAGCTTACTACCTTCACATTTCATCAGGGTTGACTCTTCCTTAAAGACCCTGGGGCACCTGCCCAGGTCAGAAAGGTAACACCTTGCAGGATTTAGCAGGCTGCTATGTCATCTGCCACAGTCCTCAGTGATTTCTAAGAGAAAGCTAAAGAACGGGCAACATTCAGGTCAGAGCAAGATCCTGGATTAACAAAAGGATAATCGAGGGATACAGCCAGCTGACAGTGAGGCATTAACAGAATCAGAGCATTAGGAACACTGCACACTGGGGGAATGTACCTAAATTTAGTTTAATAGGAATTTCTGCAGCATATTCCTCTCTTTTTATTTTAAACATCTGTAAAATTGCAGGATGTGCCTTGTGTATGCATGTATGTCTATGTGGATGTTATTCGCCAGCAGATTCATTTTCCTGTGCCTTAAAAATAAGCATGAATATTAGGGAATTATTTTCTAGTTGTAATAATGGTTTTTAATGTGTTAAGGAAAAATGTTTTTTATACTCACACATGTACAAAGAGAGTTTTTTAGATAAGATGATATGATAAACTTCAAAATAAAGTTCAGCCATGAGGTGATAATGGTTGAAAACTGGTGATGAGAACAGGAGGGTTTACTATGCTATTCTCTTTACTTTTCCATCTTCTAAAATCTTTTCCACAGGAGCTTTCTGCAGTACAATTGTGATTTTATATATATATATATATAATTCTTTCTTTTACATTCCCTGGGTCATAATTAGAAAAGCTTTCACCAAACCAAATTATTTACTTTCTTTCTTGGTTCCTTCTAGGATCTAGAAGTCTTCATTAATTAGAAGATAAACCTTTATTTGTTCCATTTGGAACTTATCCTGGTGTAAGATATTACCTACTTTTTATCCATGACAACTACTCATTTGTTCTGATATCTTTACTGAAACATCTATTTGTCTTCACTGATTCGAAATCCACATATACCTTATATTAAATTCACATATGCATTAGGGTCTATGGACTAATTATTCTGGTGCATTGATCTGGTTTTTTTAAATGAAGTAACAGAGTATTTTAAGCATTAAAGATTTCACATGTGTTTTAATATACATTAAGACTAGTCTTTCCCATCATCATTCTTTATACTTCCCTTAGCTATATTTAACTACTTTGCACACAATTTATTATAAGCTTATCTTGTTAAAAACAGTATCTTTCTTTTTTTTCAATTATCACATTTTAGTTTAACTTAGTCTTAGAAGACTGACTCCTTTATCATACTGTTCTTCTCCCTTCAAAACAGAATGCTTTCTATATGTACTTACATTGTTTTTATTCTTAAAGGAAAAATTGTTCCTAATTATACCTGGGCATTTATTTTTTAAAAACATTCTACCTCAAATGGAGTCTTTTCTTCCACTATTCTTCTAACTGGTGGTTGTTTGTTTCTGTATAGCCTATTTCTTTATGTTAATGGTTCTGTGTGTTAAAACATAAATGTGCTTATTGTTTTCATGTTTTTCAATTGATCCTCTAAAGGTTAAAATGTATGCTCATAACAATGATTTCACTGTCTTTCTCCCAATGTCTATACTGTACTCTTTTCCTTGCTTAACTGCCTTGGTAACAGAGAACCTCCACAAAAAAGGTCAGATGGTCTTGCACCCCTGACCCTAAGGGGAATATTTCAGTGCTGAGGTGTGATCTGGCTTGTGAGGTTAAGACAGATGAAGGAAGCACTGATCAATTTCTATTAGGAATTTTTATATGGAATTGAGGCTGAATTTGGTCAAATGCACTTAGCACTGATGGATGTAACTGTATATGTCAACTTACACCTAAGATAGCATATTGTATTAGAGCTTCCTTGACAATAAATCATTATTGCAGAACCAAAGTAACTTCAATTTGATATAACCATGACATTTTGTTATAAAAATAGTGAAAAGAACACTGCAAGGATTTTTAGCCATATCCCTAAATATCTAAAAAAATTTTAAAAAATTATGTATTTGTGTCATATGTGTGTACACACATGTATCTTTTTACTTAGTAATTTTAGGGCAAATTATTTATAACACTTTACCTGCAAATATTATACTAAATCTTCTCCTAAGGCACATTATTTCAAATAACCACTTAATACCAATACCTGTACCAGTCCCCACCTAAAAAATTGTAATAACTTCCTAATATCATGTTCATTCTGTTTTTTAAACTCATTTTTCAAATGAGAATCCAGTGATGGTTCACACACAACATTTGGTTGTTACAGCTAACTTTTAATCCTGAAACACATCCCCCATCCCCGCCCCCTTCCTTCTCCTTCCATGACATTGGCTTTTGAAGAGACCAGGCCAATATCTTGGAGAATTCTCCAGCAGTTTAGGCAGTGTTCCACACTACAGGCTCCTCCTGATGGTGTAACTTGATTTGCTTCTCTATGCCTGTATTATCTGACATCTCAAAAGTTAGAGATAAAGACTACTTTTTTTTTCTGGTGCTGTCATATTCTTACATGTGTCCTTCTGTGATTAAATCTCTTGATTATAAATGATACCTAAATTTTGAAGAACCAATTCTAATTGTCCCAATATGAATGTAAGGAAAAGTAAGGAAATAAACTTTTATTTGTCCACTATTTTGTTGGAGTGAGTATGGTTAGAAAGAAGAGGCAAACTTCTGAAACTTTCAAAAGAGAAGATTAATTTTAAACTTAGAATATGTTCCTATAACCTATTGCCAATATTGTCTTTGCATGAATGAATAAACTTTTTTCAAAAGTTAAAAAAAAGACTGAGTGAAATCAAAGTTCATTATTTTTAGAAGACTGACTCAAATTATGGTGAGTACAACCTGAATGAAGGCATCATACCAGGCTATCCCATTATTACTCATGCTCAACTGATCATTTGGTTAAGGAGGTAGCCACCAGATTCCTCCATTATAAAGACATTTTCATCTTTTCATTTAACAGCAATTTTTTGGAGTGACACTTTGACACTATGAAAATATTTTAATACCTTTATCATTCTGAGAGGCCCTTTGCTAGAATCCCCACCACCACCACAATTGGGGACTGCAAAATGGTGATTTTCTAATTTTATCATTCCTTATATATTAACTAGATGGCATTCTTCTATAAAAGAAAAAAAGATCACCTTTTTCTTTGCTTTTTGCCTCCTACTCTCAATTTAATCTTGTTTTATAGTTGTTTCAAAACCCTTCCTTTTTATATCTACCTTTGCACACCACTGCTGATGCACTGATTCTCAACCTTTCTGAAGCACTGCACTGTTGGATGTATCTCTCACACACAGTACAGAGGAGGTTCTTGCTTTCTAAGCCAAATCAAAACTTTCTAATTAGTCAAGTTAACCCACTAATTTTTGTTGATAACATAGTACGGGCACAACTGTGTCCACAAAACATATATGTTGAAGTCCTAACCTTCAGAACTGGTGATTATAATCTATTTTGGGAACAAGGTCACATTGGTAATCCTGTGCAGATGTAGTCAAGATAAGGTTATACTACATGAGGTTGGCCCTTAATCAAATATGACTGATCAACCTATGAGAAAGAGAAAAGAAACACAGAGATAGATACACAATAAGAACTCCCTATAAGGATGGAGGTTGAAGTCAGTGGTGCTTCTCAACCAAGAAAAGTAAGGATTGCCAGCAAAACCAAATGCTAAGAAAAAGCCAAGGAACAGATTTTCCTCTGGTGTCCTCAGAGATGAATACTCTGAAAACTCCTTGACTTCAGACTGCTGGGCTGCAGAACTGTGAGGGAATAAATCTCCATTGTTTTAAGCCACCAAATTTGCAGCAATTTATCACAGCAGCCCTAGGAAACTGCTAAGCATTAGTACAGTCTTAATTCTATTATGTTTTAGGTAATATTTTGTTTTTAGGCTTTCACATTTTGTTATTGGTTATTTTACTTTGAATTTTCTAAACACATACATGTGCAATTTTTAAAGATATTGTTTTAGTGTCCTGACTTTATGAGAGGGTGACTCTCTTCCAACTTTTCCCCTAAAAGAGACCCAAATCATCCATGGTAATCCAAGTCCTATACTTACTCTCCACTGCCTGTCACCTACCCTCATTCTTACAGAAGCTCAGGTCTCGGCTCCCTCTCTATTATAGCTCTTGATATTGCTTTCCAAGCAGCTCTGAAATGTATGAAACCACATGTTTGGTTTTTTTTGTTGTTGTTTGTTTTTACCCAGAATTTCTAGGTGTTTTATTGCAAAAGCTTCTCAAATTTTCTGTCTTATCCCTCTGGGAACATTGTGTATAGATTTCCCCTGTGTACAGAGGATTAATTCAGACACCAGAGGGAGTCTTTGCTAGATTTGTGACTCCATTTTCAGTGCCTCCCTCTCTTTGGTTGTGGGCCCACTTCTGAGAGGTTATGGAATAATGGAAAATAAGCTGAGAGGTTATGGAATAATGGAAAGTGACAGCTTGGAACTTTTACCAACTGGGACTAAGGCCCAATATGAAATGACTTGCCCAAGGGTAGACACACACCATGTAGCATGATAAGACACAGCTGAAAGCTCTATCCATCTCTTTAACCTTAGAGATGCATTCACCTGCTATTGTTTGATATGATTCTTGTATGAAAAACTATTTGTATAGCTTTCTCTACACGGTAGGCTGAAGTCCTCAGACTCTGATTTAATATATCAGAAATCATGTGGCCTTACTGCCAATAGGATTTTAACACAGGCTTTTGCAATTTTTAGAAGACTCTTTAAATCAATCACAAAGAATATAGAAATATTTCTAAAAAAGAGAGTTAAATACAGGGAAATCCTGGAAAAAAATCAGAATAGCAAAAAAATAGTCTGGCTAAAGAACAAAAGGTGGACAATAATTGGTTATCTTCAGAAAGGTAGCTGAGACAGATTCAGAAATCAGTACTAGCTAACCTAACAATGTATATCAGGAAACCATAGAACAAAGGTGCCAAGGAGACATCTCTTTACTTCTCTAGAGTTCTGATCAATTTTCATCTCACAAATGAACCTTAGAGTATTGCTTTAGGAAATTTTACCTGAAAATCCTGAATTAATTATGCTACTAGGTAAATCACACATATGTGGGAAAACACAGCAAAAAGATTAGAAATCTTGAAAGACTGAGAAAAATCTGGTCATTCCTTCAAATACCATGAGATAGTTTGTGACATACGGCTCAGTCTCTGAATCCAAATGGGTCGACATGACCAACTCGACACAAAGTTTGGGAAAAAAAAATAAAACATGAAAAATAATAAATCCCTAGCAGATGGATCCAGAACACAAGAGGAACTCAAGTTCTCCAGAGATAATTTTTCCATGTGTATGGCCATATGTTGCTCTTCTGAGATCCTGGTAGCCCAAACTATTTTCCTCTTCCACAGAGATCATCAGCAAGAGTGACAAGGAAGGGCACTTGGATGTTCTCTCGAGAATATAAACTGGAACATCTCTTCTAGCACACAAATTTGCAATATGGGTCAAAATTTAGCAGTTCTATCTTTTGATACAGCAACATGCCACCTGGGTATAAAGAAATAAGACATTCAAAGAACATTTACAAAATGTCCATCATTACACTATTTATAATAAACACTGGAAATGACCTACATATTCACCATTAGGTGACCGGTTAAATGACACATGTCATCAATGACATACCATGTGACAGAGAAAATAGATAAAGCACTGAACTAATAGAGGTGCCCTTGTTCAAAAAGCCATATGGTCTCAAGCTCATGAGGCTTCGCAGTACCACAGGCAAGCACTGCTGAACAGCCACGTGGGGCCAGTGTTCAACAGTGGGACCTTGTTTTAGTCAACTTTTGCACTGCTGTGACCAAAATACCCAATGAGAACAATTTAGAGAGGAAAAGTTCATTTGGGGTTCATGGTTTTATAGGTCTCAGTCCACACATGGCCAACGCCACTGCTCTAGGCCTAAGGTGAGACAATATATCATGGGGGAAAAGCCCAGCAGAGGAAAGCTGCTCAGCTCCTGAAAGCACCGGAAAGCAGAACTAAGAGAGAAAGGAAGGGGCCTCAGGAAGAACAACCCTTCCAGGGCACGCCCAATGATCTACCTACTTCCAGTGACGCCTGCCTACCTACAGCTACCACCTGTCAGTCCATTCAAACTAGGATGGACCAATCAGGTTAAGCTCTCATAATCTGATAATTCTACCTCTGAATATGCCTGCATTAACAGAAGCTTTGGGGGTATACCTCATACCCAAACAATTCTACATGACATGACAGTGAGGCTACAGAGAAAGGACAACACAGAAGACAAATACTAAGGCTCTTCCCTACTTAAAAGCAGATCTCAGAGAGAGTCCTTTCTGGGCTGTGTAAACTTGGTGGTGGTGGTTGAAGAGGGGAGCTGGGAAACTGGGTACAGGAAAGGACATACCTGGAAGGTGATATTGAAATTCCTGTCAATCTAGCAACTATGTATTTCACTTGGTTTAAATTTAGTTTGGAGAAATAAGAGTAACAACTTATTTCATTCACCTTGAACGTTATGAAACAGTTTCTGCTGCTTATACACAAATCTAATAGTACCTTTACCAAATGATTGACAGTGAGTCAATCATAGTTATATATATATGGAAATATTTCCAAGAATTTTGGCTTTTTCTCCCCCCATGTCCTTCTATATTTGAGTTTTAGTAAATTGCATACACTATACCTCTAGGAAAAGATCAAAAATTAAAAGGAAAAAAATTACTAAATCTCTCACTTCCTGTCAAGGTCTGAAACATCTCCACTATACTTGTCACCTACATGGAAGAGGATATATAGTAGAATTTAGTCCAATTCCTTTAATTATGCAGAAACAAAGACAAGGAGTTTGTTAAGTAGCTAAGCTAACATCATTTTACCTAGTTTAATTCTTTATTTCTTTTTCTTCTTTTGAAATTGTTTATTACTCATCAATTTCAGCAAATTAAGTTTTATTTCTTCATACTATGTCTTATTTTCCTAGTTTATCTGAAGCCTGGGGTTTAGAACTATTCCAATATAAACATGTTCATGCAAATTTAAACATACTTCCCAGGGATTTCCTCCTGGTTCCTTCCCATTCACTAAAACATTCCAGATATCCATCCATCTATTCATCCTTCTGCCTATAAGTCTGTCTTTACATAATCCAGGATTTAACAGCTGTCTGTAAAGCTACCCACATACAAAGCTGACAGTAAGAGCACTCATCACTGACAATGTGCCATGGGTCATTCTATGAACTTCAGAGTCAGAAGGCACCATGTTTTGAACAAGACTGCTGAGGCCTGGAGGGATGAAGACATTGACCAATGTCACAAATTACTCGCTGTATCCAACTTGGACCCAAGTCTGTAGATTCTTCCTATCTAGTGTTATTTCTACAAAAGTACATAATAGTCAACTTTCGATTCTTGCAATATTAGCAGAGTCTTTTATGGGAATACCCTATTGGGTATATTTAAGGCAACAAAGTTTTTAAAAAGTATATTTAAGGCCAGCAAAATCCTAGAAGACTAGCTGTGGGACAAGATTTGGGGTAAATAAGAGAAAGTGTACAGAAAGAGGGAAATCAGAGAGAGAATGTCTTTTAAATCCTTACGGAACATTCTAGATCTTGGCTTTTCAACACCAACCTAATTTTACTAATACCTTTCAAGCAACACTGTGACAACAGAGCAAATGAGAAGAGGAGAAGAATGTAGGGGAAGCAACCCAAGCTGAAGACAGGAGTCCTGGGGTTATAATTCTAGCAGTTTCTGTATAAAATACTATAGCAGTTTAAATATTCCCTTGGTACATTCCAAGCTCAGAAATCCACAGGTAGGGTTCCTTGACAAAGTCACTAACAGAATTGAGCACTAGTAGATTTCAAACAATGTTTCTAGAAGTGGTGTTGATCTAGATGGTTAGAGATATAGCTTTGTATTCCTGAGGTCATATTGTGAACACAAGAGCTATTATTATTTGGATTGGACTTTTTCATTGGAAGGTGAGTCCAAGGTCAAATTGTAAAGGTGGTTTTGGAATATGGAAAAGATCACAACGTTTGTTGTTAGCAATATCTGCTCAGCCCTGGGCTTCCACATCCCACATGGCCTTTCTAGGACCTCTGGTGTGAGGGGGCTAATCCCTAAAAAGGAAATGACAGCATCTGACAGCATCAAGATTCCAACACTGGATTTCATACATCCCCCCACAAAGAGCACATCCCTTGTCTGCCAGAGGCATGAAGCCTTCTATGTGTCCAGTCTGCCCCAAACTACCCTTCAATGAATACAAGTCCACAAAAAAGAAGGAAGAAGGAGGATGACCGAGATCCAGTGCCAAGGTATGTGCAAGTCACGTTTAGTTTTAGCATCCACACAAAACATGTTGGGGTAAGAAAAACCAGAAACAGGAGGGAGGACCCAAAACCCTTAAGAGTAAAGTGATCATTTTTCTGCTGCAAAATATGCAAATATTCTTTCTCTTTGGTTTTGTTTATAAAACTGTTTTCTTTACAGTCAATTTGCTTCAGGGCACAAACATAAAAGTGAAAGCATAATTAGAGAATTCAAATTTAACTGTAATTTGCATTGGAAATATTCTTCTCTCAGTTATAAAGATCCTTTTAAAAGATGTCCTCCTATTTAAAAAAAGTCCTAAATGTCAGTAACGTGGGTCTTCCTGAGCCCTCAAGCGGCTCCCTAATTAAAACACCAGGTTTCAAAACTGGAAGGAACTTGGTTATTACAGAAGAACTTCACTGAAGGGATCAGAAAGGAGAAGCTCAGGGAAGGCATGTGGTCTGTATCAGACTGTAGAAAAACTTACACAACAACACAGCCTGAATTAGGAGTAGCTGGCCTACCTTCTTCTGGCCTAGTATCTTCTCTCCCCACTATGTCAAATGTCTTTTAAAAATGGAATATCAGTACAAAAAGGTCTCTATTACTCACTAAGGTCAGATTGCAGAACCCCAATGTTCCCCACAAATTCCTTCAGATAAAATTCCATTCTCTAATTTCAGAGACAATAAGCTTTTTTTCATGATGTTTCCATTTAAAAAAAAAAAAGTGAACAGATTTTTCTTTGCTTATTCCTGCCAAGAAGAAATCCAGCCCTAGCTCTCTGCATAATGGCCACCCTGACAGAAAAAGGGACTGTGATTATGTAACTGCCATTCGACCCACCACCACCACCGGGAGCATCAATACAGCAAGGGCTTTTTATAGAGAAGGTCAGAAGTCCCCAGGCGAGCTCATAGGGAGTTCAATACCTCCTGGTCACCTCCTGAAAGTTGCCATCTGCGGGAGTGCATCGAGATCTAAGCAGTCACATTTGTTGCCCTGAGATTATGTGACACCAAAAACCTATTGACTCAGTGAAAATAATCCAATTACTCCTTATGTGCACAGAGGAAAGGAGCTAGGTAAAGTTTCTAACCTCTTGGAAATAAATATCTCCAATATTTGCGAACACCTCAGGCATCTAATCTATTGTGTGTCATGCAGGGACAAGTTTGCAGGAGCCCAGAGTTCCTCTCCTATCCTTCACCATGTGCCTGTCATCTGAAGGAGACAGAGGGCTTGCGTTTCAGTTTAAGAAAATGAAAACATCTTCCTAAGATGTTGAGCTAAGAGGTAACCACTGAACACTCCACAATTTGTACCCACTGAGCAGAGCCACAAAAAGAACAGCTACGAGTGAGATCTGAAATTATTTTGTTCCCTCATATTCCCTTTTAATAATCTTCACAGTGCCTCTTTCCCTTATAGCAATCTCTGGCTTCTTTTCTATTCTTTCTTAATTATTTATTCATCTTATGAAATTTCATAATTTTTACCAGGTTTCTTTAAAATTCAAACCTGTGGTTACAATGTAAGAAGATAATCACCAAAGAATGGTGATGCCTCCTCCATTCTGTTCCTTACCAAAAAAACAAAAACAAAAACCACAAAGTCCAGTTTATAAACACTCAGTTACAAAGATCTTAGTAGGCTCTATGAAGTTTGGTATTTAACCCAATTATGTTAATAGTTAACAGCAACACCTTAAGAAAATCACCTTTCCCATGTCACTGGTACATAGTGATCAAGAGAAAATGATGGCTTCTCTCACTTCATCGGGAGGTCCACAATTCCACTGCCAGCTGTCCCATACTTACAACGTTCAGACCCTCAAATGTTTGCTTTCTTCTCCCTTGTTTCAACTCTACTATCTCAATTGATGGACTGGGGAGAGTGGGTAGGAAATGACATTTAATAAATTAAATTCTGAAGGATAAATGACAGTTAATACTATTAGCTGTTACAGGTACACCATACCTTGCATATAGAAAACCCAGTGATCTGAGTATAAAAAAAAAAAATAAAAAAGCAATAGTTGCTTTTAGAATAGAACAACTGAAACATCTCTCCAGGAAAAAGAACTAACACTTTCTTGCTAGTATTAAACAAACAAACAAAAATCAGGCAATCAAAATCAGACTCTTGGTATACTCCAGGATATGCTTCCATCTCCAATTTCCTTAGCAGGATTTTTCCCTTCTGAATAAATGTAAGTTTCCAACCAGAAAAAAAAAAAAAAACTATTGCCAATGAAAATCTTGAAAAATACTCAAAGGTACAAAAGAACGTAGGAAAATAAAATCTAGCAAGTATTTCATATAAACTTAAGTCATTAATAAATTTCCTAGATTTCATCAATGAACTCTTCTACTAACAGAAATTACCAGGAAACTTCTATCCAAGATACAAATATTTATTATTCTAACTATACTGATGTATGTACAGTTTCTGACAGCAAAATGAGACCCCTCTCCCAACAGTGCCTTTGCCAGGCACTCTACTCCCTGTTTGGTTTACCCAGATGAGAACTGAAGTTCTTAGTAACTCCAATTCTGTTCTTACAAAATAATATTAACTAGAGAGAAAATTACAAATTTGCAGGTGAAAATACTGCTATCTTTTCATATGCCTGTAGAAAGGCCTTTGTAAAAAATGGTAAAGTACAAAGCAACCTTCCATTTATTTTTGTGTGGGCATCTGTGTGTTTGTAGGGCATTTTACACCATTCAGTTTTGCAAACAAAATTACTTTCTCCACCCCCATTTTAGACAGAAGTAATGGCAACTCCTGGAAAGCAGAAACCATGTATTTCAGTTCACCTCTCCATTTCCTAGTCTATCTAGTATAACTGAAAGAGCATCCATCATGTTTCCTGCCGGCAGGATTTCTGTGCCAGAAGATATGCTCTAGTGTTTGCCAATGAGAAAATATCTCCATCACCCAAATCCCTCAAAAGAAGGACACCAAATATCACCTTTTATTGCTAAAAAATATCCAGTAAATTTCCAAAAACCCATGATCAATATTAGTATAGATGAAAATTCCCAAACTTTCCATAAAAAGCCCTTTTTTTATTTTCAAAGGGCAATACAAACAGCATGGCTCAAAGAAACTAAACAGTATTAAAAAGTACGTAGTAAAAAATGTTTCTCACTTTTCTCTGCTTCCAATTGCCCTACTTTCTCCATGTAATATTTATAAGCAATCACATTTTCAGTTTCTTGTATATCCTTCAAGGGTTTCTTTAGGCAACAAATTAAAATACCAAAATGTGCCACCCCTCTTCTTACACAAAAGCTAACATAAGTGTGTTTATACCTTGCTTTTCTCCACATAAATACATAGCAAACCCACTCTGCATTCTTAACATCTGCAGTGTTACATTGAATAAATGCACCATCAATCTGTACCCTATTGATATGCATATACTTGGTCTCTTTCTAATGTTTTGCCATTTCAAAAATGTTGTATTTATTAACTTTGAACATAGGTTAGTTTACATATAAGTATACCTCATAAATGAATTCTCAAAAAAAGATTACTTTTGTAATTTTGATAAATATTATCAAATTAGGTTCTATTCCTCCATTCTTCAATGACTGAAATAAATAGCTCTTCAGGACAAACCCGCAAACAACATCAGGCTGTTTATGTGGAAGAGGTAGCACTTTATAAAAACTGCCAAAAGCATACAAAACCATTAATTTGAAAGTTCAAATCAAGTAATGACAATGTGAAATGTGATATTCCAGAAAGAGGGAAGTCTAAATAACAATCCAGACTGTACTAACACAAGTTTGTATTTTTTAATAAAATTCCAATTGTGTTAGTGTAAAATCTTCTCTAACTGCAAATCCCATTGTTTTTTGTCAGGAAAAGGAATATTAAATTAACGATAAAGAAACTCAGTTTACTTGTAGATTTTAAAATCAGTCATATTTCATAGATTCAATAAACTATGTATTTCTGTTCAAGATTAGGAGGTCACATGCAAACAAACTGAAGAAGAGACTTAAAATGTGATAAACCCTGAAAAACCAATTATAATAAAGGGACTCATCTGTAACTACTCTCAAAAACTAAAATTTATTAAAAAATGTTCTAAGTACATTTTCTAAGCAATATATTAATATCCAATTTTCTATTATTTGTTCAACAAATTTAAAGGGGTAAACAATATTTTATTGGTATTAGCAGGAGTGTTTTCTGAAATGATAAGTAGAATACAAATGGACTGAATGGAATTTAAAGGGCAATTTAGGTCTTAAAGATAAGGGTCAAAGGTGTGGTAATAAGCTATAAAGCAATGCCTAGAGAAGGGAATAAAGAAAATCCAAAAGTATCTGGACATGATTCCACTTAAAAAACCTTCACATTCTCTGCCTCTATTTAATGGAGTGTGTCCACTAGAATAACTAACATCCCATGCAAAACTGGTAAAGAGAGAAACAGTGTGAGTCTCAGGTCACATGAAGAAATATAAGGTATTCTCCCAGGCCTAACTTTCTCTGGTACAGAGAAAGTTCCATGATATTAGGGGGTGGGGTTCTTCACTGTGGCTGAGGATCTAAAATATACCTGACACAGGCAGGTGCTCATCATCACTGAATGAGGAATTGGGTATCTTCCCAGAACCCTAGCAGATCATCCTCACTCACTAAGCATGATTCCACAGCCCCAAATCATACTTCTTTATCAGAAAGTCACTGCATCAGCACCCAGTGAATGCAGATAATAAATCTAATCAATTTGTCATAAAATGGTAGGAACTTCCAAGGAGTTTAAAGTCTTGTCCCTTTAAACTAAATAAAGATATTCATAAATCCTATAAAATAATCAAAGGCTGATTAATTCTAATATCTGGAAAGAAAGGGAGATGCTGACTTCCCTATCCAAAGAGCTTCGATTTTGTCTCAGTGAAGAGGGACTTTAAGCGGACTCTTCAAGTTCCATTTCTATTCTACCAGAGGTTATTGGAGAAAACAGTTCTCTCATTAACTAAATGAGAACTGAAGAAATGAGATACCAAAAGAAATGGAGGTTTGTTTCTCTGCTAAAGATATAAGGAGAGGAAAAGCTCTTTTAAAGGTCAAATTTGCCATTTCTGTATTTTATAAAAAGATTCTAGTTCCTAGGGAATTAAGAACTAAGATTATAAATTGGAAATAAGTAATTATCCCAATATAGAAATTACCTAGGAAAGGAATGAGCTGAACAAAATTTCGCCTCTTGCACAAAATGCAGTTGTGTTATACTGAAGCTGCTTTCTACAATTGCAAAAATTATTATGAACCAACCCTGGCACCTTGCAGTCCTAATAGCTGTCTTAAAACACAGAGATAGCATTAACTACAGGGCGTCTTGGTTGAAGGGGCACTTCTTGTGTTCAGAAATGTTCTCGAAAATGTCTAGGTCCTAAGATTATGAAAAAACACAGTATCAAATTCACTGAAATTCTGAAATAAATCTCCCTATCAAAATTCATCCTAAAGTAGGGAAGGTAAGTGTGCGGGAATCTTAATCTGTTGGTCACTTTTCATTCAGAAACCTCAAAAGAACTTGTCACCCCTTAGCATAAAGTGAAAGCAAAAAAATAAACATTAGATGGCAGAAAACATGGAGCATGCTACATCCACCAAGAATGCACTGATCATTAACTGTAACTATTTTGCTAAGTCTCTGGTCACACAAGGTTTTCAAAGTCTCCACTCTACAAAGAATACCCCCTTCTCCATAGAAGGGGCTAATTTAAAAATGTAAAATTTGTCACTGCTGTTGGAGTCAGGTGTGGGGTACTGAGTCAGGTTTTGAGAGGTTGGGATGCAGATGTCTGTTTACTTCTTGCTAATCACTATGTCTACAATTAATTCAGGCAAAATCTACATTATAAGGACCATTTGCTCATAGTATGAGTTCTTCAAAGTCTTTGTATTATATTTATTTATACAAATGCCCACAGTACCTGGCAATTTGCCTTTATTCCTAGTAAATGTGAGGAGCTAGGAAAGGTGGAGGAGAACATCAGGGTGCTGTTAGGCAGCCTGCCTCATGCAAGCCACAGTGTACATTCCTGAGGTTACACTCCGTCCCTCAACAGCTGTGCTAACATCTGTTTAGGCTTGGCTGGCCACAGGAGCTTGGTGCTTCATAACCACAATTACTGGGCAAGTGAGGGGGCATCCTGCAAAGTTTCTAGGCCAGGGACTTGGAAAATATTTAACAGAAAAACAAAATTGTAAAGAGGACATGTTTCGCAGAGGAAACCAAGATAAAGTCAAGCAAGTCAAAATCAAGGGACGATGGAGATAGGGAGGTAAGTCCTGGAGGAGTCCCTTGAACAAAGTCTGAGGCATCCAGCATTTTATGCAGTGCCTGAGGCCTCTCACTAGGGAATGCTGACAGCAGTTAAAGGACAGATGCAAAGCAGACACAAATATTTATCCCATAAATGCCATTATGTAATTTCCTGCCAGGCAGTGAGCTAGACACTGTGGGGTACACAGATAAATCAAAGAAGCACAACTGCTTCAGTGTTAGCAGTCTAGAAGGGAAATAAAGTCTCATACATACAAATGCTAATGCATAACAGAAGACAACTTTTTGAGAGGCAAAGTGAATGGGCTGTAAGCATGTAGAATAAAGGAAGGAAGCAGAACTGAATAATTATAATGATATGTACTGAGCGCCTATCTGCCATGTGACAGGAGTTGCTACAGATGTTAAGAATAAACAGAACTAACAAAGTCCCTCATCTCGTGGAACCTAATTTCTAGTGGGATGGTTAGAAAAGTAAAAATACATATAAATTATTTCATAAAATACTACTATAAAGAGAAAGAATACAGGCTTGGTGGTTGTAGACTGTAGAGATTCCATTTTAAGCAGAATGGTTAGGAAAAGACCCTTCTAATGAGGTGGTATTTGCCAAAAGCCTGGAGTGAGCTGAGCAATACCTGTGGAGCTCCTGTCAAGACGAAGCAGCAAAGGAAAAGCAGGAACAGCCTGGACAAGTTAATGAACAGCAGCAAACCCAGTGTGGCTGGAGCAGTGCTAGGGAGGCAGTGCCTAAGAAATGGAATTAGAGAGAAGTGGCCAGACCAGGCAGGGCCTCCTAGACCATGGTACGGACACTCCACTGGAGGGGCCAGTGCAGTGAGCTCCAGAATGTTTTGATCCTATTTTTCATTAGCATAGCACATTTGGTGCAATTAGTGAGCCAATATTGAGACATTATTATATTAGCTAAAGTGTAATTTATCTGTATTTGCTTCCTTTTTTTACCCATTTTTTTTTCCTGTTCCAGGATCCCATTAGGACACCATATTATATTTATTTATCAAATCTCCTTAGTCTCCTCTTGGCTGTGACTGTTTCTCACTTTTGTTTTAATGACCTTCACAATTAAAGGTTCACTGGTCAGTTGTATTATATGTTATCATTGGAGTTTGCCTTCTGTTTTCCTCTTGATTAGAGATTGTGGGTTTAGTAGTATAAAAGTTCAAAAATGCTAACACAATTTATCACTATTGATGTGGACCTGGATCACCTGGCTGGGCAGTGCTTTCCAGGCTTCTCACTAGGAAGCTACTCTTTCCTGCCCCTTTCCATGCTGTACTCATTGACAGAAGTCTCTATGAGCAGCACACACCAAACACATACAGAGTCATACTACCTTTCTTTTAGGAAAGATTGCATGGGTTACTTAGAATTATTCTGCACAGAAAACTTGTCTCTTCTCCATTTACTAAAGCATTCAATCATTTACTTATATTGGCATGGGCTCATGGATATTTATTTGAAAGTTTTGATATGATACTATTTCATTTATTTTGTTGCTCAAATTATTCTGTTTGAGCTCTTTCATTATTAATGAATTAATTTATTTTAATTAGGTATATATGAAAACAGAATGCATTTTGTTTCATTGTGTATAACTGCAGCACAACTTTTCATTTCTCTGGTTGTACATGATGTAGCAGAGCACCATATGTGCAGTCATACATGTACCTAGGGCAATGATGTCCATCTCATTCCACCAACTTCCCTGCCCCCAAACCGCCTTCCCTCACCTGTCTCCCTTTTGCCCAATCACAGTTCCTCCCTTAGTCCCATGCCCCCCCCACTATGGATCAGCATCCACTTATCAGAGAGAACATTTGTCCTAATTTTTTGGAATTGGTTTACTTTGCTTAGTATGATATTCTCCAACTCCATTCATTTACCTGCAAATGCCATTATTTTATTTTCATTTAATGCTGAGTAAAATTCCATTGTGTGTAATATATATATATATATATATATATATATATATATATATATATATACACACACACACACACACACACACACACACACATATACACACACACTCACATCACAGTTTCTTTATCCATTCATCTATTGAAGGGAATCTAGGTTGCTTCCACAGTTTAGCTATTATGAATCAACCTGCTATAAACATTGATGTGATTGTGTTACTATAATATGCTGATTTTAAATCCTTTGGGTATAGATTGAGTAGTAGGATAACTGGGTCAAATGGTGGTTCCATTCCAAGTTTTCTAAGAAATCTCCATACTGCTTTCCAGAATGGTTGCACCAATTTGCGGTCCCAACAGCAATGTATGAGTGTGCCCTTTCCCCTACATCCTCGCCAACATTTATTGTTGTGTGTAGTCTTTATAACTGTCATTCTGACTGGCATGAGATAAAATCTTAATTTTTATTTGAATTTCTCTAATTACTACAGATATTGAACATTTTTTCATATATTTGTTGATCAAATGTATATCTTCTTCTGAGAAGTGTCTGTTCAGCTCCTTAGCTCATTTATTAATCAGGTTGTTTGTTTTTTGGTGTCAAGTTTTTTAAGTTCTTATCTGACGTGCATGCTCTTGGATAGGCAAAATTAATATTGTCAAAATGGCGATATTACCCAAAGCGCTTTATAGATTCAATGCGATTCCAATCAAAATCCCAACATCATTCCTTAAGAAAAAGCAATCATGAAATTCATTTGAAAAAATAAGAGACCCAGAATAGTCAAAGCAATCCTTAGCAAAAAGAGTGAAGCAGGAGGCATCACAATACCTTAAACTATACTACAAAGCCTAGTAACAAAAATAGCATGGGATTGGCACCAAAATAGACTTGTAGACCAATGGTACAGAATAGAAGACATGAAGATAAACCCACATAAATACAGTTATCTCATACCAGACAGAGGCGCCAAAAACATACACTGGAGAAAAGAGCCTTTTCAATAAATGGTGCTGGGAGAACTGGAAATCCATATGCAACAAAGTGAAAATAAAACCCTATCTCTCATCATGTACAAAACTCAACTCAAAGTGGACCAAGGAACTAGAATCAGACCAGAGACCTGTGAATAACAGGAAAAGTAGGCCCAAATCTTCATCATGTCAGTTTAGGCACTGACTTCCTTAACAAGACTCCTAAAGCGCAAGAAATAAAATCAAGAATTAATAATTGGGATGTAGTCAAACGAAAAAACTTCTTAGCAACAATGAGGAGAGAGAGCCCACATTTTGGGGGCAAGTTTTTGCCACACATACATCAGATGTTTGAGCTCTTTAAGCTTGGTCTTGCATCCCCTGACACATTCCCATGAAAATGTTTTGTTTCTGAGTGACTTCTTAAGTTCCAGCACTACAAAATGCTGACTCAGCTTGCATGATTCCTGTTCCCAGTCCTAGAATCAGCCATTTCCCCAAGGTGCCCTGGCTCCCTTTACTGGAGAATGTTATTAGAAACTAGATCTGAGCATTGAGTGTACTTATGATCTCTGCTATTTTTTAAACAGTGGATTTTACCTTCTTTTCTCTTCTACTGATAATTTATATATTTCCCCTTTTAAAGAAAATGTTACTTCTCCTCTTATAACCAATATTATACTTTCACCCAATTTCTATCCTGATGTGATATTTTCAACAGTCAATTAAAGCAATCCATATATAATACTAAATACAATAGAAAATCACATTGAAAGGCAATGTTAGGGGCTGGGGTTGTGCCTGAGCCTTAGAGCACTAACCCAGCACATGAGGCACTGGGTTCAATCCTCAGCACCACATAAAAATAAATAAAATAAAGTCACTGTGTCCATCTATAACTAAAAAACATGTTTTCTAAAGGCAATTTTACTGATTGAAAATTTCAATGTAAAAAATGCCGACCTCTTGTGCTGCAGAGTCTTCCATAAAACCAAGCTCAAGAGAACTAAATAATTTTGGTAACACTCTATTGGTTGGATTTTGAATGTCCCCCAATACACAAAATCTGTGTATTGAAGGCTTTGTCCCCAGGGTATTGCTTTGGGAAGTGGTGGAACATTTGTAAGGTGGGGCTCAGTGAGAGGTCCTCAGGTCACTATGAGCATGCTCTCAAAGGAGATTTTAGGACTCCAGTTTCTCCCTGCCTCTCTCTTCTTCCTGGTTCACGAGATGAGAAGTTTTGCTCTGCCACAATGCTCTTGCTAATACATACTGTCCTCCCCAAAGGCTCAAAACAATGGGGCTGCTCGATCTTGGACTGGAACCTCAAGAATCAAGAGCCAAAAATGCCTTTTCTCTTTCTAAATTAATCGCCTCAGTTAGTTCATTATTATGATACAAAGCTGACTAATACAGTACTACCTTAATAGTAGAAAGACAAATAATACAAATGATCTTGGTAACATTTACATAAGGCAGGCATCTATAGTCACTGTAACAAGTTCAAAACATGTTCAGGAGTATTTGAATTCACAAGTAGATTGAGACTGGAACAGATGAATTTGGTGAGTTCAGGGAGCAGAAAACTAACTCTAACCTGACAGAAAATCTGCTGCTCCCATGCTGAACTATATAATACATCTGATCTGTGTCCTTTAAATACATTAAAATTATAGAGACACTATCAGTCACCTCTCAAATGAATTCTATTACATAACAAAACTGGCTTTAGGCAGCAATCTTTGAAATAGTCGCAAATATTGTTACTTTCTAAATTACAGATCCCAGATAATTAGTGGTCTTGGAGACACTTTCCACACAAATCCTTGAAAGTCACATTCTTCTGTCTAGTTTAACAAGTAAATGGGGCTGGGGATGTGGCTCAAGCGGTAGCGCGCTCGCCTGGCATGCGTGCGGCCCGGGTTCGATCCTCAGCACCACATACCAACAAAGATGTTGTGTCCGCCGAGAACTAACTAACTAAATAAATAAATATTAAAAAAAAAACAAGTAATTATAAGACATATTCAGTATTATAATGGTTTCAGGAAAAATAAAAAATCCTCATTTATGAGAATATTTAGGCTTTATTATCATCAGAACTGAGAAATACCATTATATTCTACAAGGACATAACTTCCAACAGTTCTCTTTTTAAAAACTCATTTTTATCATTGTGAGTTCAGATCTATGCTAGAAAGCACACACACTCCTAACTACTTTCTTACATCTATAATTTTGTTTACAATTTAAATTTTTTTTAACTGTGCTTTGAAAGTCCATTTTTTAAACTATGTACCCTGTTACATGCATATATTCAAATACAGCCTCAGTGTCATCGTTTAGCCTAATCTCCCTCCAACACATGCAACAATACTGTACTACAATGACTTTTAAGGCTCTTTTCCCCATGAAATCCCAGAATACTTGTTAACTCGCAGATGGAGTCATAGTGAAGTTCAAGCTCTCAATGTCTTATATCAACATAGTTAATGACAGGACAGTTCTTGGACTAAAATCATTCAAAATATATTTAAGTGGTTCTAGACATTAAATTAATGAAAAGCAAACATTACATGAGAAAGCATACTTAAAGGCTTAATAAGTTTGAATATTAGTCATTGTCTTCAGTTCTTACAAATAAGTAGCCCTTGAGACCTTTCCATATAAATCCTTAAGATTCACATCTTTGTTTCTCTCTAGTTCAATAAGGATAAAAAAAAATTATGAGGCTTTCAGCATAATAATGGTCTTGAGGCAGAAAGTTTATTTAATGTGCATCTTTGGTCTCAGATCATTCTCTCTGCCTCTCTAAAAATACAAATGATCACGATGTAGTTCACCACTGTGATTCCACCATTTTGCTAAGAGTCTGTTTTCAATCTTCCCACGTGTCCAGTAATGAATGCTCCTGTGATGGTTAGCTTTGCATGTCCTCTTGACTAGGGTGTCCTCTTGACTAGGTAATAGTACCAGTTATTCAATCAAGCATGCACACAGATATTGCTGTGAAGGTGTGGATAATAACACATGCAGTTGACTTTAAGTCAAGGATATTGTTCTTAGTAATGTGGATAGGGCTCATGGAATAAACTAAAAGAACTTAAAGGCACACTACTAGTTTCCTGAAGAAATTCTGTCTCAAGACTGCATCATCAGAGATTCCATCCTGACCAGTCCCCATGGAGTTTGGACTTGTCAGTCCCCACTATCACATGAGCCAACTTCTTTAAATAAATCTCCTGGTATCTATACACACTCCCCTAGCCATCCTACTGGTTCCTTTTCTCTTGAGAACTATCACAGATACCGAGCACTTTACCTTAAAACAATCAAAGCTACAACAGTGAACTAAGATAAGACAAATCTCAAAAAGTCACAGGCAACCAGGAGTTGAGACACAATAGTTGGTTTGTCACAATAGTAAAGTTGAACGTGGCTCTTACCTTCATTTCCATAGACATTTAATGTCATCAGTGAAATGAAGAATAATAAGGACTTTGAATTGCTTTTTTTATTTCTTTCATTTTAGAAAATGTTTTTGCTGGACAAAGGATTTTCAATTTATGTTTTGCATTTCTGGCTTGCCTAAATTATGATGAGAAATCTGCTTTGATTCTTTCTTTTTACAATGTCTTTGTTCCCTCTGGCTGCCTTTGAGGTTTTCTGAGTTTTTTAAATTTGTTTTTGTTTTTTTTGGTGGGGGGAGGGTTGTTTGTTTTTTTAGTTTTAATATGGTATTTGCGTTCTATTCATCCTATTCGCTGTCTACTGATTTTTGATCTGTTACTTGATTATATTAATTCTGGAAAATTCTTTGCCACTATCTTTTTAAATATTTTCTGTATCTTTTATTTCTTCTCATCCTAGGATTCTAATTTATATATATGTTATATTATATGTTATATTATTTATATGTTACAGTATATAATATATATATGAAATATTTATTTGATATTTTCTCAAGGTTCCTAGAGATTCTAATATTTCTGTTTTTGGTACCCCCTTTTTTTTCCATGGTGTTTCAACATGGAAAAGTTTTTTTTATTTACTTGTGTTCATGTGCTCTTATTATTTCCTTGGCTGTCAAAGACATCATTCTTCTCTGTTACTATTTTTCATTCCTAGCATTTTCAATTTCTTTCTTTTTATAATTTTCACTTCTCTACTGAAATTCCCCATCTGTTCAAAAATATTATCCCCTTTTCCACTAGAACCTTTAACATATGGATCACAGTTATTTAAAGTTCTCTTCTCGTTCTGACATCTGGATCACCTCCGAGTCTGGTTCTATTGACTGCTTTGCTTCTTGTATGTATGGTGTTTTTTGCTTCTTTGGATGTCTTGGTAATTTGGGGCTGAAAGCCAGACATACTGTGCATACCTACATAAGTAGTATTAGTGCCTAAAAATGAACACATGTCTTCTTCTGCTCATCTTCTCTATGGAATTGACTGAATCTAGTTGGAAGTTGAGAGTTCAAATTGGGATTTATTGTTGCTATGGGTATTACCCTCTGTTCAGCCCAGGTTTTTATATGGCTTTAATGTTACCCCATGCTTAGAGTTGGACTGGCTTGCCAGAGTGTTTTCCTCAACTTCTGTTCTATCCCTTTATGCTTGTACCTCACGAAGGGCCTCTCTCCATGTTCTTTCCCGTCACCTAGCAGTAGACAGTCCCTACTGTCACTCCATGCTTGCTAACCCAGTATGTGTACAGAAGGTATTTTCTTATCCTGGTTCAACTCAGTCTTACACGGGATTTGTGTGTGAAGGGTTGGGGGTGGGCCCTTCCCAGTGATCTTGACCCTCCTCCAATATTAGGGAGCTCTAATAGTCAGGGTTGGTAATACATCCTCCTCCAGAGATAGAGGGACTTGCCTATTCCTTCCCCCTGCTGAAGTCGGTCTTCCCTGTGCCCCAAGCCTATAGTTGCCTGCCCTTCCCCTGGGAACCTAAGGCTTTTGTTCCAAAGATGGCATGGGGTGGGGCAGTCCCAGAATAGCTTCCTGCCTTTCTTACAGTGGTTTCTGTTCACAAGAAAGGCATTCTTCAGTCACTTGCCTTGCCACCAGCTAACTCCCTAGAGCCCCTGGTAAAGTCTGTGGCCTGCACACCCATGACTGAATTCTCACACTGCTCTTTCCATGTTGTCACTCAGCTTTCATTACTTTAAATGTAGCTGAATTTTTTTCTTACCAGTTTATATGACATCCAGCTTCTGCTCCAGGTACGTATATCATCCTGTCTACTTGGAGGCTCTTATTTCTCCTTAGATTACAGGTTAGTTGACTGTCCTGCAACCTAAGTTCTTTGAGTATTCCAGAAAAGTTGCAATTTTGTAGACTATCTGGGGTTTTTACTGTTGTAAACAATGAGGCAACACTCTTCTGGCTTTATACATCCTAGCAGAATCCTGATCATATGAGAGTTTTGATTGGTTTTAGTAACACAAAAGGTTTAGGAGATTAAAATATATGCATGCACATGTATCATGCCAGCTTGCCAATTAGAAATAGATAAGCAAGTGCTGGAGACTCTAGTTAAAATATTACCTCTTAGAATGAATCCAAACTAAATGGGTTTTGCAAAGGAGGAATAGATCTTGTATCTCATTTGACTGGTCACATATGACTATGTCATAGGAAACCCTTCAGCAGACTTAGTAATGTGGTTCTATTTTAGCAGTAGATAAAGGACAACATGATGAGGTCACAGAAAAAGAAAGGAACAATAACAAAAATACCAGCATTGATTGGTAATACTAAAAAGTGCCACTACCAATCCTCAGACTGACTATAAGACATTTATTTTCCACTTATCTTTCCCCCAACCAAATGATTATGAGTAATACATTTCCTAAAACTGATTTACAGTACCTTCCATAAACTTCTACCTAGTTTTCCCATCTTAATGTAGTCACCTCTGAGGCTTATAGATAGATGGATAGCTAAAAGATTTGTTATGAATTGTGTGAAATAATAACTTATCATTTAACACATTAAGAGAAAAGCTCTGACCCTCAAAATACATGCTTAGTAGAAGATTATAAAATACTAAAAGCTTCCAGTTGATATCTCAAAGCATTCAGTATAAAATTAATATTGAACTATCACCCTTGTAATGTCAAAGTACATCACTACAAAAATTATACAATCCATGTCTTATTACAAAGATCAAACATAAGTTAAAAATAAAATTGCATGGGAATGTGAACATGAGACTGGGCAGAAAAGGGGAAAGCAATGAATGGGTTATAAGGTTGGCACAAATTTATCTTTGTTTTAAAATTTTTCACACAGAACAAATCAGAATCTGTGGGTGCTCTGAGGACAGAAGACCTCTTCTTAGCCACAAGTTTAATTACCTGATGAAGATGGTATCATCATTCTTGTTTTAAGAGGACAAAGCTGAGTTGTGAAAATCACATTGAGGCTGTGTAGAAAAACGGGACTTTTAGAGGTGCACAATTATGTATTTTTTTTTAAAGAGAGAGTGAGAGAGGAGAGAGAGAGAGAGAATTTTTAATATTTATTTTTTAGTTCTCGGCGGACACAACATCTTTGTTGGTATGTGGTGCTGAGGATCGAACCCGGGCCGCACGCATGCCAGGCGAGCGAGCTACCGCTGAGCCACATCTCCAGCCCAACACAATTATGTATTAAGGCAGAAAGTGTAAGGGCGTTTGTGACATACTTACTCAAGTTTTGGCAAAAATAATTCTTCCCATAATCTATGCTTAAGTGCTTTCATAATAAAGTATGTGGGAAAGGAAAGAAATTAAAAAAATAACAGGGAGATGCCAGATCAGGAATTAATATCTGGAATTAAGATAAACAGCAAGAAGGCTAAGGTCAAAAATGATAAGAAACAGAAATAAATACAGACCCCCCACTCTAAGAACCTAAATGATGACTTCAATAAGTGGACAAGGAGAGAAGAGTCAGCTTTGCTGACATGATGAGATGGTAGTAGGTGGGTGGGGAACACAAATCAAGGAAGGCATCCTAAAACAGCCAGCACAAAGCCTTAAATGCAAAAGAATTAAAAGAGGCATCATTAGGTTTGGATGTGAGGTGTCCCCCCAGATCTTTTGTGTTAATGAAGGAATGTTCACAATGCATACATGACAGATATGCATAGGGGCTCCTTTTCTTGATGAATTCAGTCACCCTATTCACTAATCTGATCATAATGAGCTTTGGTCAAGGAGCTTAGAATTCGGCTGCCTATGCTGTTGTAGTCCTTGCTCAATCAATTATTTATACCTCAGGCATCTTAACATTAAGCAAGTGGTACACACATCTGATGACAAGTGTTCAGTTGCTTGGAAACCAAGATTTTCAAATTTTCCTTCTCAGTTCTCAATTTTAACTATTGCCAAACCACAAACTTCAATATATGTATCACCTTAATTGACTACATAATGGGCAAATTTAGCATACACATTTTCAAGATCTTTAAATAACAGTATTTATCTCACATACCACAGTAGATTTAGGTCAAAATAAAACATCAGGTTGCCAAGGTCAGTTTCCAATTAAGTCTCATGTGACATATGAGGCTCCAACATTAGTCACTAGGCAACTCCCTGTCAATTCCATAATAAACCGGATTAATTTACTGATATAGTTTCAATTCAGTCAAGATATGCATACAATCTGTGATGAGGTAACACAATTGTCATGAGACAAGATAAACACCTAAAAAAATACTAATTCAACCAAAAGTTTTATTATTTCAAGGCAACCAAGTTGTAATTGGCAGCTATAAAGGCCATTATTAAGTTTATAAAACTAAATTTCAGCTTTAACTCTCAGTTTCACTACAGTTAATTATGTAAAGAACAGAGACACAGAGATGCAAATGTTATTCAATGAATTCTGAAGTCAAGGGCTTTTTGTTAATCGAATATAGGATCTTAGAAAATATTAAGTTTTTCTAAATAAGATACTCCCTTTCCCTGCCTTGAAAATATAGTTGAAGATAAGGAATCTGATGAATAAATGAAGGATTCAATAAATAGAAGATTTAAAACTGGAGTTTTCTGTCTCCTTTCAGATCTATGACTTAAATATCAAACTTTCTTGTGTTGCAACAGAAATGATCACTCCTATCTTATAAACATCAATAGAATACCAAACATAATGCCCAGCAATATTCCCTGAGATAACTTGTGCTTCCATTTCATTAATACAGACCAGTGATTTTTTCCAAGTGTGGTCCCCAGACCAATGCCTCAGCCTGGCCTGGAATTGTAGAAATGCAATCAGTCCCCTCCCAGGCCTGCTGAATTGGAATCTCTATGGGTGGGGCCTAGTCATCTGTGTTTTAACAAGGAGGTGATTCTGTCACCCACTGAAGTTTGAGAGTCATTAATATATATGAAAATTCCATTGTTTCAAATAGATTTAAAAAGGAACAGAAGAGAAATAATTCTATAACATTGTTTTCTTAAAAATTTTCTCTGATATAAGCGGGGTGACTCAAAGTGGGGTAGAGAGGGACAGTATGGGAGGAAGATTATTTCTAGATAGGGAAGAGGGGTGGGAGGGAAAGGGAGGGGGAAGGGGAATAGCAAAGAGGGTGGAAGGTGATGGTCATCATTATACAAAATACATGTATGAAGATTTGAATTTGGTGTCAACATACCTTATAACAAACAGAGATATGATAAATTGTGGTATATATGTGTATTAACAATTGTAATGCAAAAAAAGAGTACATGTATAATGGCAAAATTTGGCGTGAAAATACTTTATATAGGGAGTTACAAAAAATTGTGCTGTAAATGGGTAATAATGAGTGTAATGCATTCCACCATTGTCATGCATGTAAATAAATAAATAAACAAATGGAAAATTCAGAAAAGGTACAAAATGTGCAGCATACTAAAATGATAATTTGCCAAGGTAAATCACACTAAACCTAGTCATAGTAGAAGTTAGAAAAGCAGAGAAAATACTATTTGATGATCTATTTGTAATTTAATAAACAGTGTAAATTAGACAAAAGCATGTTGGTATAATGCTATTGTTTCTCCCCATTCAAGCTTGAAAAATACCTAAAAACAAAAGCAATCAGGGGATATTAGTCCACCAGATATGAAAACATACTAAAAAGCTTCTATAATTAAAACAGTTTCTCAGTTTCTTATACAAACAAAACATGCAATTATCACCCAACTCAGCAATCACTCTCATGGGCATTTATTCTAGAAAAATCTTGTATATAAATTATCAGAGCAGATTTATAAGTAAAAAAACTAGAAATATTCCCACTGTCCTTCAACAGGTGAATGGTTAAACAAATTCACACACACAATGAACATATGTGAAATAGTATTTATGAGGTTACTTTTTGATCTGCTTCTGTTATGACAAGATTTCAATTATCAGTAGCAAGTAGACAAGCTTGGGACTTAATCAGGAATGAACAATACAACAACTTGTATGAATTTCTAAGACATTATGCTGAGAAAAGGAGGGGAAAGCCAATCCCCAAAGGTTACATAGTATTATAAAAGGCAAATTATAGAATTAAAGTGACAAAATTACAGAAATGGAGAACAAATTAGTGGCTGGCAGAGAGGGTGAGAGAGGAGGTAGGTGTGGTTATAAAAAGGCAACGTGAGTACCCCTGTGTGATAAAACTGTGCTGCATGCTGACTGTGGTGGTGAACACAGGAACGTACACATGTTATACAATGGCTAAAACACACACACAAAAATACAATGAGTTCAAGAAAATGGAAAATAATCTGATTGTTGTAAATAAATTTTGGTTTTGATATTATACTACAGTTTTGCAAGATGCTACCATAAGGGAAAACTGGGCAAAGGACACAGGAATCTCTATTATTTCTCACAACTATATGACAGTCTGAACTTGTACAAAATCAAAATTTCAACTTAAAAGTATAGGGATCTGGGGATGTAGCTCAGTGAAAGCATGCTCCCTTAGTGTGTGAGTGGCCCTGGGTTCAATTATCAGTACCACAAAAAAATAATAAAGTATGGTATTGGTACATAAACAGATCAACAAACAAACTAGAAAAATCCAGAAATGGACTTACTTACATGAAAACTGTGTATCATCTAAATAGTACATAAAATCACTGAACAAAATGGACATTTAATAAATGGTTCAAAGGCTAGGTTTGTACCTCAGTAGCAGAGCATTTTTTTTATCATGTTCGAGGCCCTGGGTTCAATACCCAGAACTGAAAAAATAAAATTAAAAAAATAAATGGTTCTGATTCAATAGGCATTGATTGGGGTGGGGGAGATACTCTTATTAAAGAAAAACATGTATGAATTCTAAGTATAGGAAAACACTTCCTTTGACTCAGAATCCAAATAAGACAGACTGACAGATTTGTTCATGTACAAGGAAATCTTTATTGGTAAAAGTTATAAAATTAGAAGCAAATTCAAAAGACAAATGGCAAACCCATACATTTATGAATAATTTACTTTTAGCAACAAATGTAATATGAAAATTTCAGCAAATGGTGATGGGATAACTGGTGAAGGACTGAAGCTAGATGACTACTTCATACCTTATACAAAATTTATCTCAAAATAGATGAAAGACCCAAATATAAAACTATAAGAAAATAGACATAAATCTTTGTCAACTTGAATTAAACAACAGCATTTGCATATGACACCAAACCACCTTCACCACTACAAAAACACCCTAGTAAGTTGTACTTCATCATAATTCAAAATCTTGGTGCTTCAAAGAATCTTACTTAACAAGTTTTTGAAAAATATTCTGGCAGAGCCTCAAAAGGTTAGACACAAATTTACAGTGTGACTTGGCTGATTCTCCTCACGTAAATCCAGTAGAAATGAAAATTTTTGTCTACACAAAAACACATACACAATTGTTCATAGAGGCATCACTGGTGATACCCAAAAAAGTAGAAACAATCCAAATGTCTGTTCACAGATGAGAAAATGTTTTGTATCCATACAATGGAATATTATTCTGCCACAAAAAGGAATGATGTACTAATATGTCTATAACATAGATGAACCTTGAAAACATTATGCTAATTAAAAGAATCCAGGCACAAAAAATAGGTAAATCCATACAATCAGAAAGATTAGTGACTGATAGGCTATTTAAAGGGTAGGGAGAATGGCCACCAGTGGGCCTAAGGTTTCTATTTATGGTAATAAAATGTTCTGAACTGGATGGTGGTGATGGTTGCATAACTTTGTGAATTTAATTAAAAAACAATAACAGAATTGTACCCTTTTAATAGATGGATTTTATGACATATGAATTATGTCCTCATCAATAAAGGACAAATAAAAAACCATGAGAAAAAATTTGTACTACATATCACAGCTAAAGAGCTATTATCACTAAAGTATCAAGAATGTTTCAAATGGAGGGGAAAGAGATTTTAAAAATTCAAAAAAACAACCAAAAGGCACAGATAGACAATTTACAAAAAGGATCTAAAAATGGTATTCAATCATATGAAAATATGTTCACATTAACACATAATAAAATAAAAGCAAATTAAAACTATATCACAATACCATTCTCATCTTTCAGATTAGTAAAACTTAAAAACATTTGATAACACAGTTTATTAAGAATGCTATGAAGAAATGGGTCTTCTCTTACTGATGAGAACTGAAGTTGGTACAGTCTGTATGGACAGGAATATGACAATATCTATCAAATTCACTTTTCTGTTTACCTTTTGACCTAGTGATCCCACTTCTAGGAATTTTTCCTAAATATACACTTCCAACATTATGAACGTATGGGAGTGTATGTGTGTGTGTGTACACATACACAAGTTTATCCACTGCAGCAACATTTTTAGTTGCAAAATACTGGAAACAATCTAAATGCTGATGGCTACATAAGCTACCTGATGTCCAATACTTGGAAACTATTAAAAAAACGAGGTCAATCTCTATGAACTGACATGTAAACACCCAGAATATACTGTCAAATAGGGAAAAAGGCAAAGCACTCTTGCACATGTGCTCATTCACTCACTCTCTCACACACATACACATACACACACACTTCATGTTACCTTTATGTGTGAAAGAATGGGAAAAATATAATTTACAAAAAGATCTGAAAATGGTATTTAATCATGTGAAAAAATATGTTCAAGTTAACACATAATAAAATAAAAGCTAATTAAATATAAGAAAAAATTTTGTATTCATACAATGGGTTTATTTTTGCAAAAGAAATATAAGGAGGATAAATCAGAAACTAATAACAAGAACTAAGGTGAAAACTGGGTAGGAAGAACTGGAGTCATGGCATTTCTGGGTACATCTTAGTCTTGAAACCACATTACTTTATATAACCAATAAGTAAAATCAGCAAGCATGGGTGGGAGGATGCTACAACAGAATACAACATAGGGCTGTATGTGGCTCCGTGGAAGAGTGCTTGCCTTGAATGTGTGGCCCTGGGTTTGATTCTCAGCACCACAAATAAATTTAAAAAAATAAAAGTTCATCAATGACTAAAATAAATAAATAAATGAAATAAAATAAAAAGAATATAACATAAACATAAGAACCTAACTATTGCAGATAAAGAACATAATCACATCAAAGAGATGGATAAAAGGAACTAACCCAAATCATTTGATGTGGTACTTTGGACTGTACTCTCAGTATTAGATAAAAAGAACCATAAACAATATTGAACTGTAGTTAGTAGGTTTCTTTTCACAGTAGTACAGGCAAGAAATTCTAAAAATATGTTTGTTTAATTGAACAAGTAAGTAAGTATACTGAGAATAATAAAGGCCACCTTCTCACAGATGGTAAGTTTAGTTACAAACATGGAAAGAAGTACTAGTGTGAACCCTGTGGAATGGAACTGAAACTAAAGGTGTTAGGAAGAAGCCACACTTTGAACAGATGGATAGATCAATGGAAAAATGAATGGACATGTATTTATTTGTGTACTTTTTTCTTTTTCCCTGGCTTTAACCTCAAAGAGGGTCTAAAAGTTATGGCAGTCTTATAGCAAAGGGCACCCCAGCACCACGATCTAAATACCATTCCTGGCTAAAAAGAACCAGAGTTCCTTGCAGAACCCAACTGCTTCTAGGAACACAGCAGAAAGAGAAGCCCGGAATATAATAATGTGCCTGAAAGAAAGGCAATGCGGAAAGACTGACAGTGGCATGTCAAAGAAGGAGCCACCTTGGGGAGGATCCCACTGGCCAAGTTTGGAAGTTTGTACATTAAAATAAATATTAATGATAATGGTTTATAATCCAATGAATAAGAAATTCTGAGTCTGTAACAAATGTAAATGAGTAAGTTAAGAACTAAGCAAACAAATACAACTTGAGAGAAATCTGTGAATATATGTTGTATATGGTAAATTTGCCTGTTGTCCTCAAAAACACTAATGTCATGAAAGAGAAAAGTAAGGATGAAGACTGGATTCAGATTAAAAGAAACAAAAGAGATATGAAAATTAAATACAACATAATATAGAAAGGTCCTGGACCCAAAGGGAGAAATTCTATATAAACATCATTATTGGGACAATAAACAAAATTCAAATTCAGACTGAACTAATTTTAAATTCATTGATTTTTATCACAGAAGTTATATAAGAAAACATTCTAGTTCCTATGATATATCCACTGAAACAGTTTCAGGTTAGTCTATGACCCTCAAATGATTCAGGGAAAAATATGTATGTAAAGAGAGAAGAGCTAATAATAAAGCCAAAGAAAGCAAACAGTGAAACAGTGATGAATCTGGGTAAGAAGCACACCTGGAAGTTTTTTATGCTACTGGAATTTTTGTATTTGACATCTTTTTTTTTAAATTGGTTGCTCAAAACATTACAATGACCTTGACATATCATATATCATACATTTGATTCAAATGGGGTATGAATTCTTATTTTTACCACGTGTACAGATTGTAGGATCACATTGGTTATACAGCCATGTTTATACATACTGCCATACTAGTGCCTGTTGCATGCTGCTGCCTTTCCTATGAAAAAAAGTCATGCAAAAACTGTCATTTTCTTTAAAATACAATTGAAGCAAAAAAAAAAAACACATTTTTTTCAAGCCAAGGAAATCTTCTGAAACCTTGCATTATGTTTTAAATAAATGAAATGTCACTATGCTCTTTTACAGCTGAGGAAATTAAAGGGGGGAAAAAAGAAGATGAGGTAAGAAAGAAACATTATTTGTATAAGTGTTTGGAAAATATTCTGATTTCTTACAAAAAGCACTCCTGAATTTTCTATACAATTGTGTATTTCTGTCAATCAGAGAGACAATATCATTTTCCTAGTTGAACATTAATACATTTTAACATATAATATATTTAAATGCAAAACTTTTGTCTTTTTCAAAATTTCTTAACTTTCTCACCACCATGTGAAATCAAGATTTATGCCTTCATTTCTGAAAAGCAACAAACTAAGTCAAAGAGATGTAAAACTGTGAGTATATCTCAGAGTGAATAATTCAAAACAAGTTAAGAATTGAAGATTCCAGAAGTCTGATCCAGTGTCCATATTACAACTACCCTGGCTTGACTTTCTCATCAACATATATCTGGATATTATATATATTAAGAGAAATAATAATGGGAAGCACACTTTGTTAATATATTCATGGTAATGCATTTTTATCCAAAGGAAATTAGGAAAAATAATTTCCATATTTTAATCAGAGATTTAAGCCTAACAGTAAACCTAACAGCTGTGCCTTTACAGCTAGTAATTTAATTTAGCTACACTCAATGAAAGCTTGTGTTAAGAAAAAAAAATTAAAAACCATTTATAAAGCACAATTTTTTTAAACTTTTTTCTCTGATTCACTATTTTTCTCCCTCAGCATTTTTTAAATTTAAACTGACACTGGTGGTAAAATAATCAAGAGATAATGATTAGAAAAGTGTCCCTCTCCATACCCAAGAAGTAATAATAATTTCACTAATGAAGCAGCAAGTTTTTTAGTTATTCCAATAGATATTCTTCAATTTCATCTTAAGAGGTTCATTTTTACCCTTTTTTTTTTTTGCTATGATTTTAGTTCCTAACTCAAGTTCAGTCACTTGCAGCAACTTCACTGTTATTACAGAGCCACACACAGTAAAGCTACAGTAGTGATACCTGGATTACATTGTGGAACACCGGATTCACCTCAGTTTTGACATCTAAAGGATGGATCATTAATAAGAGCCATTAATAAGAATATGATTAGCAAGTAGCTATGAAATATCAGATTAGCATCACAGAACAATAGCACATCTAGATTTCAGAACCCCGAGTTGGTTGTGTCTTTTGATTTATTTCATTCCCAAATTAATAGTCCTTTGATTCAAAAAATTATGAAAATATAGATATATTTTTGTGATATTAAATCAGTGTATGTGTTAAAATTTAATTCCAACAGATGGAATGTATAATGTCCAAACCAGTAGAAGGAAAATAATGAAAATTTTTTGAATAAAAAGAGATTAAAGCAGCAAAATAAATAAATAGTAAAGAAGAAAAGTTAATTTAAAATGGAAGAAAAAACTATAGATATAGGATATGAATAACAACATACAATCATCACAGTGTTCTGTTCTATACTCAAATTAACAGCTGAGATCAAATCTGAGTGGTTTTTTAATGCCAGCAATATGCTATTTAAAAGAGACATCTAAAATAGAATGGCTCTTTGTTCCAGTTATTACTAAATACTGATCTTGAAGAGAAGATCACATTTATGTATTTTTTTACACCAACAGAATCCTAGCTATTAACAGTTTTTCCTAAAGAGAACTAGTCTAGAAGGGGGGGGGAAGCCCCAAAATGTGATAACTTTCTCCATAATATGAGGGGTAAAGGCATGTAGCTTTGTTAAGACATATAGCCTACAGCGATTTTTTTTTTTTTTGGTCACTTAACAGGGAACTCCTTTCTTTTCCACTAGAAAATATTTTCCCCAAGGGGTTTATTAAGAAAAGATTTGGCCAAAGAACAGAAAGCATATAACTTTATATGTGTCACTACAAAATGTGAAATCAGGTTGTTAACATGCCAAAAGAGTGTCAAACACTTAGATCTGTATCTGAGTGAAAGAGAAGCTAAATTTCAGAGTCCCAGCCCAATGAATGCACCCTGAGACCAAACTGGAGGTCTGGTGTCCATACTTGCTTGGTAGTTGTGAGGAAGATGAAAGAAGACATACCCAAGGAGCAATAATAATTTCCCAAAACCCCAAGAAGTCACGGTGACATACTGTGTTACTAAATTTATGGGAAGTCATAGGATCAGAACACATTCTACTGCCTGAAGCCAAATATTCTCCCCTACAGCCTCTTTGCATTTGTTGTATCTTTAGACAGAATAAAGAGAGGCAACCATTCATTTTCTACAAGCAGCCTGCAAATATCTCAAGACCTAATCTCACCCACAGATTAACTCATCTTTTCTCTAGGCATACCATGCTGAGTACTCTGGGTCATAATAGGCCAGTCCACTGTGAAAAAATCATACAAGGAGGCTAAACATCCCACTGTCAGCAACTGATAGAACTACAAGATAGAAATCATCAAGGAGATGGAAGACATGTAAAGCACATCAACCATGTGGGTCTACTTAACATCTATAGAGCACATCACCCTATAACAGAATGCACATTCTCATCAAGGATCATGGAATAGTCACCAAAATACATCACAATCTAGCCATAAGCAAACCTCAGCAATTTAAAAGAATAAAATGACAGAGTTTATACTCTAACCATAGTGGAATCAAACCAGAAATTAACTAAAGCCAATAGGAAAGTCATCTCAATGTAATAATCCCAACAAACCCATGAGAGAAATATCACAACACCGACCATTTAATGAAAACAAGACTTAAAAAGGTGTGTTAGATAATCATTAAGTGTTAAAGCCAAATTTATATTCAGAACTGTCTGACTGCAAAGTTTATACTTTCCACTATATCATGCTACCTCTTTGACAACAGAACTTCCAATCCAGCAGTCTCCAAAACTTTCAATCACACCTATTAAGTTTTTAAGTTAATTTTGCACCCCCAATGCCTCCAGTGTTGTTTTTATTCATGTACAATCATCCTGCTAGGCAAGTCAACAAAAAACTTACTTTGAAAAGTTGCTTATCTAAATAAGGGGAAGTCCTAATATTTTCTATATGTGACATGGTGATGGCTCTGAACACACATTGAGAGTAAACATTGCAACTAAAAGCCTAGCTCTTTTTTTCTACCTACTCTTAAGATTTTTTCCTTCCCTACCTTTACTGGTGCCACTGATTTCAAACATAAATTACAGCCTTGCACACTGATATCTGTTCAATTATGGCGCATTGCTCCATTTTTGTCAAAATATCTTTCCATCCTCAGGCTGTCATCCATCCTATGAGTCTCCCTCTCAGTTTCACAGAGCTGCTACATTGAGGCCTGCCCTAGGAACTTTATCCTGATAACAACAAAAATTTCAACAGCACAGGAATCAGTTTATCAGATTATAATAACCTATAACTTTGAAGATTGCTTTTATAATCCATACTTGACTATTTTATTTGTAATATCTCACAAATGAAATATTTTCAAGTGTGGTACTTAATCACTTTGCAAACAAGTTCACCACGAGAAGAAATCCTGAGAATGAGCTAATCCAAACTCTGAAATGTCCCTAGGAAAACAGTGAGATTCAGGAATTAAGTGGTTCTCTCTGGTCACATGGCCATCAGAGACAAAAATGGGGTATCAAACAGCTATTTTGTTTGATATTTCGGGTCTGAAATCTCCTGGATTTAAACTTTCCCTTTACTACATCATCAGTGGCATTGACAGGAAAGAAAAAAGGAAGGAAATATTTAAAGAGCTCTATTGCGTGCCCAGTGCTGGATGCTTTTTTTTTTTAATGAAAAATCTCATTTACTGACAAAACAATAAATGTCTACAGGCTCAGTTAGATAAGAAAAGCAAATGAAGAGGTAAGATTCAGACAGCAGGGAGCCACCATATGTGGAAAAGTGAATGCATCCCACCCAGAAAAGCTGCCAGAGGTGGGGGCCAAGGCTGCTCATCTTCTCATTTCTGAAAACCACATTATTACAGTGAAATGTATCACTGAACAAATTCAACGGAGCGCTGACCAAAGAAACTACATCTCCACGGCAATTTCACTCTTGTGAAGGGCATTTGCTACACATCCTCTCATTAAATCTTATCATAGCCATAGTTTTAATGAATGAGGCAACTGTCACTCAGAGAAAAAAAAGTTGTCCACAAAGCTAACAGCAGGTAGAGTTATAATGCAAGACTATCTAATTAATACCTCCATTACCCTTTTCTATTTCTCCCACTAATAGTTTTCCACAAGCAGCCTGAAAATATCTCAAGACCTAATCTCACCAACACATTAACTCCTCTTTTCTCTAGGACATACCATGATGAGGACCCTGGGTCATACAAGGCCAGTCCACTGTGAAAAAATCATATAAGGAGGCTAACACCCACTTCAGCTCCTTTCTTGCTCAGAGGAAAATAATTTCCCAACTGAATTTTAATTTAGGTGTTCAGTGATTTAATCCATTACCCCTCCAGGGACAACTCCATGGATTCCTAAAGATGAACAAATTGACCCAAAGGACTCGTTTCCCATGGTGGATGCTCTGGTATTTGACAGGGCAAGTGGTGGTAATCTCTGGCGATAGCTTGGAAGAACTCTAGCACATCCTTCCCATCATTTCCCACAGCATCCCAACTAATAAGTACACTGCAAAAACACTTGCTTTACAAATGTCACTTAAAGCCACCTTCAAATAAATACTCAGTTCAAGTTAAAAAACCACTATGTGAACATCTCAGTGTTCATGAATGAGTCGCATTACATATGCCTAGCATTATGAATGGCCTATACAGCAGACATTTAATAAGAAATATTATTTGTTACTGTTCTTATTAATTCCTATTCTAAGTCTATTTTTACACACCCAATGCAATGACCTAGTGAAATTCAGATGATATTTTCACCAGCTTTTAGTCCCCAAAGAGAGGGCATATAAAATGTCACTACAAGAAATCAAACAAATAGAAACATTATAATTCACTACTAATATGGGGAATCAAACAGCTATTTTGTTTGCTTTAGTTATCTAAGCAAAATAGATCTGAATTTTACTTTTTTCTGTAAAAGGAAAAAGCACTTAGAGAAAACTGGTGCTGACACTACACAGACCTCACAGAGAACAAAAGCGTTTTCTCCTTTCAGCATCTGAGGTGACAGCAGCAGACATTCCAGACACAGATTTTTAATTAATAATTTTGCATGACTGTCAAAAAGACAGTATCTTAATCAGTGTTCATTAAATAGAGTATCTACAAACAGAAAATATATAGCCTGAATACCAGAAAGAGGCACTTCCAACAATTCAGCCTTAAGCACGAGTGAACAGGGAGTGCCTGCTTGCCTTCTACTTCCTACTTGCAATCATGTAATCCAATTCTAGACGATCATCCACAACAGCTGTTTAAGAACATACAATTTTTATTAAGCCATCAAAATCCCAATGGAATCTTAATATTCAAAACACTGTAGAATGAGTACCATGAAAACCTTCCACCAGGTTAACGGAGAGGTTGGGTCAACCTCCTCTTCTCTAAGAGTGGTCACTAAAATGACAGCCAAAGTTACCTGTATGGGTCAGATACTGTTTCAAGGGCTTTGCATATTTTAGTTCATTTAATCCTCATGATTACCCTATGTGAGAGCAACTATTGTTATCCCTCTTTAACAGTCCAAACATAATTAAGTAACTAGCCCCAAATTATTTAATGATTGCCAAGAACGTTAACCGATTGTATACATGTCTACCATGTTTACAAAGCTCATTCAAACACATTATCCCATTTTGTCTTCTTCATAACTGCCTTTGGAGGCAGGTATTTTTACTACTGACCCTAATTCATAAATGAGAAAACAGACTCACCTACAGGTCAAGTAATCACAGGGGCTGACATCAGAATCCAAAGAAACCACAGAAGCCAACTGTCTTTAATATCAGAGAGTGCTTTGGTTACTTTACACTTCAAACATTTATGTACCACTCAATATTTTTTTCTTTTCTTGAAAGTCATTAAATGAATTGAGTTTTTCAGTCTTTACCATAAGAAGTTAAAAGAGGGACATATTTGGTTTTTACTTCTATTTTCCTTAACTAAATTGTGTACTATTTAACTTATCAGTGATCCAACATATTCTTCAAGTAAAGAAAAAAAATCCATTGAAAAATCTTTATCAGCAAGCATAAAATATGTTCAAATATGTTTCTCAAGAGAGCTGAACATAATTTAAATAGCTAACACTAGAAGTTATTACTTTTCATGACTAATAGCATGGATATAACTATGATAAAAGATACCAATCACAGGTATATACTTCAACAATTTATTATCTGTTATTGACTACTTGTGATGTTTATATTGCAAATACAACACATAATTTTTACCAATACATCAGAGGCAAGGTTATCCTTGTCACTGCAATCTACAAAGCAATGTTATAGAATTATCTCTTTTTTTAATTTATGGAATTCTCAATATCTGCCGTTAGTGAAAAACTTTAATTTTCAACCAACAGGACATTTCATAAGGCCAGTAGTCACTCAACTGACTTTATGACATGTCAGTCAATTATCTGAAGAATATTACATAGTACAGAAGATTAACATGTCCTCTAATGTAACTACATGATTAACTTTCTTATTATAAACCGGTCCATCAAAATGATTTTTAGAATGTTCCAAAAAAAATTCATGAAATTGATATGGAAAACAGTACTGCCTAAGTAATAAATTATTTTTAGAAAGCCCATCAAAGATTTCTAAACAGTTTTAGCTCCTTACTCCAAAAAGTGAAACCGCACTTCTCAGTTCTGCAACCACTTTGCACTCTGGGCAAGAGCAACAGGAAAGGGAGGGAGAGAGTGTGGCTTTGCACTTTAACCACATTTCTCCTCCAACCCCTCACCCTCTTTTTAATCAGAGTTTCTTAAAATTTCTCTTTGAAATATCATCACAACGAGTTTTTATTTTGCATTCTATTTTTTAACTGAAGACAAATCACAGAAATTTTGAGTTCAGCTGGCACTGTATTCCAGCAGATACCACATTAAAAGAAATTATAGTTAATGCATGTATGTATGTAACAACAAAGGCCACCATCCATACAACTAGAATACCCCTCAAAAAAATGGGAAAATAAATTTTTAAAATAATAGCTCTTTATTTTAAAAAAAGAATTGGAAAAGGAATTGCAGTTAATGACCATAAAAATCATGCAACTGAAGCTTTTGGGTGGGACAGAAGAACCATTTATTCAAATAATTCAAACTTATTTTTGAGACTTTTTTTATTATCTTAGCCACAGACATTACTCATTTCATTTTCTCACCTTAAGTTATGATATAAGCACTGATCATAAAGGGAACAAAATTACCATTAAATTATCATCATTAGAATTAGTATGAAACAGTTCATCTGCTCATAAATTAAGGTAAATATTACCTCAAAGCCACTGCTGAACTTTATAAAGTATTAATATAATATTGGATTGCAGCTGAATTAAGCTGAGCTTATAACTGAGTATCTGAAAATACTACAAACCAATTTGCAGTTTCACATGTTGGACATGCACACTTTCAGACCTGGTCAGAGCACACACAGGCATTTTTATATGGCCGCTAAACCAAAACTGTATTTGAATAAAAGCATCTTACTGGAAACCAGCACATATCCATACTTCTCTCCATAAAAGATTTCAAGACACCAACACAGAATTTAAGAGATGAGCCAACCACCAAGTGTTTAATCCTGATTTAAAATGGCCAGGTTGGGCTTTAAAAACACTTTTCTTCCAGGTCAAGAAATGCACATCCCTATGAAAGGCAGCCTGGGTCCACCTCTGCTCTCTTCCCCAGATACAGCAGGCTGGGACTGACTCAGGAGGGGTTCTGGCTGAAGGCAAGCACATGGGATGGAGTGGTGACCACAGACTATACTCATCACATAAGTTCAAATCACTCAAAAACAAAGCATGGGGCTAGAAGACCAGAGGAGAAGAAAGGACAGCAACTACCTTAGCCCATGTGTAAAACAAAGAAAAAAAAAATGCTGCAGGCACAGGTTCAAAACACTTATATTTTAAAGTGATACATTTAAATAAATAAATAAATCCCTTGAGGTAACTCTGGCTATTCAGACTCAACTTACAAGGTACATAAAATATCCTGTGAAATAGTAAGTCGGTGTTGTATATTTTAGTAGAATGGACTCAGTGCATATCAGTACCTCCCAAGCTGTAAGATTAGGGAGGCAGCCCAGAGAAAACAGTAAAACACCCGATCATGTCACTAGGGGTCAAGTGTAGGGAAGCAGGGGAAAGCCTGCAGTGAAGCTCAGTGGCCATCCTTCCACAGCTCCTTGAGACAGCAAGTGCTGTGAGAATTAAGAAAGACAAGATAATGAAATTTCAAAAGAAATTACAGTCTTCTGACATACTGGATTATCACTTTTCACTTTTCCAATCATGGACCCTGGCTTGACACCTCTTGGGTGTACAAACCATTTCTAGAGGGAAAGGAAAATGTATGCCTATCCAACTCCTCCTCATCACCTCCCTCTGGTGAGGGATTTTTCATAGAACAGCACAGAACAGTGAGATATATGAATATCTGCAGAACATTGAACCAAGTCCATGTTTTTTTCTTCCAGGACCTAGTTAATCTTCCCACAGAGCTCCTATCACAACCTCCATGTGCATCATGATGGTCAGTAAGGTAAGAATTTAGATGGAAAATGTGTTACTTTTCTTTTTTATTATTACCTCACTTCCTCTATACACTGCAGTCTAATCTCCTGCAGTAGAGTATCATACTTTTGTCACATAATAATATATTATTGTTCCCTTCAGTTTACTATTTCTTGTTCACACTAGCTACTGGTTAATACAGTGATGATTAAATTAATTTTACCTACATCTTTATTTTCATACATTTCTCTTTCACAATGTCTTCTTATGACACCTATTACTTTCATCATTAAATTCTATCCATTCCAAGCCCTAAGCTATGCTTTTGGATTAGCCTTACTGACAGGCATGCTGGCTCAGGGACAGGGTTCTATAAATAAATCAAGCCTCAGTTGTCTAGCCAAGAGGCAGATCATATCTACTGCTACATTTTCAATGAGGACTGATCCATTCATTTGGTTAACAAAGCTTCACTGAATACAAGGAAAAACTACAGCAGACCCCTTCTCTCTAGGAGTGCAGTTATTCAGCGGCAACAGTGCAGAAACCCATAATAGTAACATGTTATAATAAAGACATATTAAAAAATACATAAACATGAGATAGAGAAAGGGTGGCTCATTCTTCAGTAGCACAGCAGAGGTCAGCAAGTAGCATCCAGGGAAGTATTAACATTTTCCTCCTCTGACTAGGAAGAGGATTCTCATTTGACTCTCAATCCTTGGCCCTTCCGCAGCCTGTGAATCTCTCCTTGGTATAACACTCTCTAGAAGCTAGCTGCTAATTAGAATCCAGAGTAAAGTCAAAGCTTAAAATGCGAAATAAATAATGACAGAAGGCTGCTATGGAAATATACTGCACAACTTTTCTCAACATTAAAAAAAATCTTTCTAGTCATTTCCTTGTTATAAATTTGATCTTTTTTACCCATTTGAATCCAGATCATCATGAGCCCTCCATGTCAGCCTCCTGTGAATGTCCCCATGAATATTCACAAAGGAAGTATCTGTTGTCTTCTTTTGTAAGACAACCCAATTCAACCACCCTTGAAATGAACTGCTAGCACCCTTCAGGCTTCCCCTAGTTAAGTTCCTCTGAGCAAAGGTCATTTCAGCACATGGGTCTTTCCTCAAGCCCTGTCACTCAGCACGGCCCAGGGATGTGCCCTCTCCAACAGCATGACTCCTGCAATCATGGCCTGGAGCATCCAGAAGCTGGCAAGGGGCTGCAACTTGCTGCTGCCACCTTCAGTCAGCCTCTCTCTAGTCCTGCTGGGAAATGAGTACGGTGTCTACCTACACCTCAGGAACTCAGTGAGAATACCACGGATGGTGGATGGTGCCCACCCTGGAGGGCAAGACACAGAAACAACCCGGTGACTGAGAATGTCCTTTCTTCCTACCTGAGACACCTAACTTACTTCAAGTTAATTTTCTCATATAATCACACAGGTTTGCTCCAGAGAAGGCCTTATTTCTCTCTTAGAGAAAGGCTAAGTGGTTCTCAATCTCAGCCACCAGTGAGAAAATAATATGAAAACATGTTTCTCCAGCACAGCTCTCCGAATGGTCAGGATGTATTCTTATTTTTACTATTTTTAACACAATTCATTTTTAACACAATGGATTCTGTTCTCTGATGTCTTGCGTAGATCTTCATACTCTATATCTCTGTTCCTTGATCTGTAATGAACTATCCTATAATGACAGATAATGAAAATCAACCGGATTTTCTTGGTTTTTTTTTTCTATCAAAGTTTTCTAGTCCCAGGCAGACATAATAACCAAAGAAAGGTATATGAGTCCAGAATACAAGAGACTAGGTAAGTTATATGGATCACAAATTTATTTTTTCACAGTTCTAGTTGAGAAGTCCAAATTCAAGGCATCAGTAGGTTCATTTGGTGAGTGCTGCATCCTGGGGCAAGGGGAGGGAACTCTGCATCCTTGCCCAGTAGAAGGTGGAAAACAGAGAAGAACAAGCTCAAAGTCCATCTTACTTATGTATATAAGTATGTATTCACTCATCTGTTCATTCGTTCATACTGGGGATTGACCTCGGGATACTTTACCACTGAGCTACATCCCCAGCCCTTTTTATATTCACTTCATTTTTTTGAGCTAGGGCTTCACTGTGTAGCTCAGGTTAGCTTCAAATTTAACAATTCTCCTGCCTCAGCCTCCCAAGTCTCTGGGATTATCATGTGCTGCCACCACCTGCCAGAAGTCTGTCTTATAAAAGTCTTAACCCTGTTCATGAAAAGAGGGGCCTTCACAGCCTCATCACCCCTTAAAGGCCCACCTCTTAATATGATCACATTGGCAAAACTCGAATCTAGGAGGAGACACATTCAAACCGCAGCAGCAGGTCAAAGTTCTAGGGGATTAAACATGAGTTCAGAGAAGCCTGAGGCCTCTGAGGGGCACAAACACCACTGGTGAGAGAAGGCAGCTCCAACAGCCTAGCTAGTGTTGGAGCATGGAGATAGACAAAGATTCCAGAGAGTGCCCAGAAGAGGGAGAAGGAGATTCAATGTAGGAGATGTGGAGGCTAGAGGAGTGGGACAAGGAGTCTCAAAAGAATAGAGAAAAACACATGGATTAAAAAAAAAAAAAAGGACTGAACAAATAATCCCCCCAATTTTTCCAGAACTGAGGAAAACAAAGAATAACATCTGATTTAAAGAGTTTCCACAGGAAGGGAGAAAGGAAGAAATCAAAGCAATCAAGGAATAAAACAGGTATAGTAATTAGAAAACATAAAATCATATGGCAAAAACAAGCCTGGTAGAACAGAAATCACAATTAAAGTAAATGAATGAAACGTACTACCAATAGATTTCTCAAATTGAATCTTATTTTATTTATTTTATTTATCTATCTATCTATTTATTTTTTTAATGTTATTGGGGATTGAAACTAAGGCCTCATGTATACAAGGAAAGCACTCTATTATTGAGCCACTCCTCAATCCTAGGATTTCTTAAAAAATCATGACTCAAACAGTCAACATGAAAGCATGAAAGATATTTTGTAAGAAACTCAAAGAAAGCCAGTGAGGCAATTTTATTATCAGACAATAGAATGTAAAACCAAAAACATCATCAGGAACAGATGGGCCAGGCACAATGGCACATGCCTGTTATTCCAGCAACTCAGGAGGCTGTGGCAGAAGGATCACAAGTTTGAGGCCAGCCTCAGAAACTTAGCAAGACCCTGTCTAAAATATAAAATGGAAAGGGGTAGAGATGTAGCTCAATAGTAGAGCACCCCTGGGTTCACTTCCCCAGGTAAGAAAAAAAGAACAAACAGAATTTATGTACTTGTAAAAGGAACTGTGTCTGAAACAAAAATATAACACTCACAGAGGGATGTGTACCTAAAAATGTGACCACAAAATGTAAAAATAAATAACAGATCTTCTAGAATAAATAAACTATTTTCATTGGATAATTTACTATGCTCCCCAGAGAAACACAAGATTTAAATAAATGTTTTATTGGATATAATATGAAGACACTCCTCTCAGAAATGAGGATGTAAATATCCTACTTATAGTGATGTACTTCAAATGATTTCTTTAGAATTTTAGAAAAACAACCTATTTTTATTCTTAGCATTCATGAACCTGGTCATTCACAGACCCAAAGGGAAATCTCTAAAGTTATTTAAAACATGAATCAGATTATGTTCTTATTTCAATATAATAAAGGCAGGAACAAATAATAAAAGGTAAATAGAAGATATTCTATAATCTGAAATCTAAAAAACTAGATATGTACTATGTAAAAATAATGCCCAATAATGACTTACAAAAGAAATAATAAGAGAAACTACAAAATCCTTAAAGCATGATGAGAAGGAATGCCAAACTTTATGAGATACATCTAAAACCATAAGAATTTAAATGTTTCCCAGCAAATAATGACTAAAATAATAAGCCATTAACTTAAGTAAATACTCACCAAGAGAAGAATTAGAAATGAGAATTCAGGGAATAAAAACAAAGGTAGATATCAGAGAACAGGAAAACCAATTAACTGAATTGATTACTAAACCACCAAGTAGAGCTTAGACAGACTAATAGTTTAGAATAGCCTCAGGCAGGATTTCAGGGCAGGAGAAAGGGATCACTGCCTCACACCATTTAAGACTGGATAAAACTGGGGACTCAGATTGCATCTCAGAGGAAGAGTGCTCACCTAGCATGCATGAGGCACTGGGTTTGATCCTCAGCACCACATAAAAATAAAATAAAGGTTCAAAAAATTATTAATTTTTTAAAAAAAGAGATTGGATAAAACTATGGAAGTAATGAGTGAGAAACATTCTTAGAAATTTAAAACAAGTGAAATAATAAAATGAAAGGATGCTGGAAATATCAAAATGGCACCTTTAAAGTGCTGATAGGAAAAACAATCACCTTAGAATTGTTTACCCAGCAGTAAATCCTCGAATACTATGGCAAAATGAAGACTTCTTTAAGAAAATAAAAGCTGAAAGAATTCATTACCCACAGACTGCTAGAAATCAAACAAAGAAATCCAGCCAATAAGGTAACAGAGAACATTAATAGGAGAGTTTAGCCAAGTTATCAGGGACACAACCAATATACATCAAATCAATACAATTTTTCTGTATTATAATAACCAATCAGGAAAATATGGCACTAAGCAAAAATAAAAACAAAAAATAATCCTTCAGGCATGGCAAAAAAAAAATGTATCTAGGAATTAACCTGTTAAAGACTGCACAAAATTCTCAATGGAAACTTAAAATCTTAAAGGACATTTTAAAATCTCTGAATAAATACAGAAGATGCTTATGGACAGAATAAATTAACATTTTAAAAATGCCAATGATCCCTAAAATTAATTTATATCTCCAGAGCATTTCCTATAATATCTCATCAGGAATTTGATGGTGCTTGAAAGTTAATTCTAAAAATGTGCATGGGAGGGGGAATTAATAGCTGAGACAGTATTTGAAGAAAATAAAGCCAAAGTTAGAAGGGGCTTATCCTGCCAGATATTATGTTACAGTAATTAAGAACAGTTAAAAGAAGTATCAAGAAGCAAAGTCAAGAAACAGAATGCATGTTCTACTTCCTTCTCATACACTTACACAACACATGCACATATGCACCCATGCACATATGGGCACATGCATACAGAAAAGGGGTGAACCAGAGAAAATGTCTGAGGTCAGTTACAGATGTCAGAATTCAGGCCTGAGGGAAGTCATGGTTCTATAACTAGGACATCAGGGTGACCAGAGAAGGGACTCTGTAATGGACACCCCTAACACGGGAGTGTAAGACTCAAACACTCTAAAAGAAAGAAGCACCATAAGGAATCTAACATATTAATAATATTTCCAAACAAGAGAGAATATTCCATGGATTCAGGACTTCTTTATCTTTCATGTTGCTATTTACTTGTGATTTTACAAAAATATGCTTCAGTTCATTGGCCATGAAAACATCAAGTGAATCTCACCTCCAATACTCTTCAACCAATCTGTAAGAGCAACATGATTATTAAGGTCTGAGGAAAATGTGGGCCATTTTCCACTGTACATTTCAAATTGTCACAAGATGTCATTTATACCTAGTTTAAGTAAAATCCTGGAACTGATCACACTGTAGTTATTATGTATTAATATATAACACCTGAAATATTCTATAACTAAGTTGAGAATATAAATGAAAATAACATCATCAACTGTTGTTTTTAGTTTAACTTCTTATCAGAGTTGGTATGATATCAACTTTACTCTCTCCAGGGAAAATGTCCTTGTCAGTATATTAGAGATATATGGAATATTAAATAAAAACTGGTGGTTATGAAGATTTTTATTTTATATTAAATCATGAGCACTATTCTACATTTTTCTATATAGAACATCAGGACATATTAAATACCATTTTGGTACAACAAACCTGTCAAAACTATTAACTATGATTTCTCTTCTTAATTTCTGTCGCAACAGATGTATAACAAATTGGTTTGAAATGTTTATCTAATATCCAGGCATAGCAAGAAAATGTATTATGACTTCTCTGAGAAAAAGAATATTAACACTCATACCACTGACTATTTTCCCCATCCTCAAAATGATGACTTATATATGTTTTTATTAAAAGAAAAATTTAGTGCTTACTTTGACAGCATTTATACTAAAATTAGAATGACATAAAAGATGAGCATGGCCACTGTGCAAGGAGACACTCAAGTTCATGAAGTGTCCCAGATATTTAAAAGGGCTGGAATATAGCTAGTAACAAAACACCCTAGGGAGAAATAGAGGGAGGAAAGGAAAAAAGGAAGAAAGGAAGGGAGGGAGGGAGAGAGGCAGAGAGGGAGATAAGAAAGATTGCCTGCATTGCATCGTTTGAGTGATGTCCAGTCAAGCCAACTTAGTTAAATACCATTTGGTAGACTAATTTATTTTTCAATTGAAGTAGAAAAAGTGAGTTTCATGGCATTTCCCACTGCCCTTTCAAATATCATACACTTGGTAACTTACCATACAATTATTACTTTTTCATTTAAATTGTACTGAAAATAAAAACATTTTGATTGAATCAGGATGCAATATTTATGAAGGAAAGTGAGTTTAATCCAAAACATAGTTTGTAACAGTGTCTTTGAAAAAAATGTATACTGGGCTGGGGAAGTGGCTCAAGCGGTAGCGCGCTCGCCTGGCATGCGTGCGGCCCGGGTTCAATCCTCAACACCACATACCAACAAAGATGTTGTATCTGCCGAAAACTTAAAAAATAAATAAATATTTAAAAAAAAAAGAAAGAAAAAAATGTATACTAAAGAGCCTCATGAATGCTTGAGTTAAGCAAAAATGGAATAAAAGCTTATATTGACATTTTTCTTCTTTTTTAAAAGTTGCAGATGGACACAGTACCTTTATTTTTTTTATGCAGTGCTAAGAATCAAACCTAGTACCTCACACATGCTAGGCAGGTGCTCCACCACTGAGCTACAGCCCCAGCCCAACATATTTATTCTTACACATATGCTAACATACAATATCAGGAAGCAGGATTATACTCAGTAAATCAAAACCCTTGACAGAGATGTGCTCTTTGCATCTAGATCTCACTGCAGTGATTTTGGAAAAACTGGACTGATGTGATGAAAATTCTATAGCACTTTGCTTCTGGGTGTAGGATGCAAACTACACTGCCAGCCCTTTCCAGAAGTTGCTTTCATCATGCATCACAGGAAACTCCTTTGAACATTCCACCTTTACCAAAAGACAGACTTAAGATAATATCTGAAATCTGTCAACACAAAAATTTTAAATCCTGAGAAGCTATCTGAAAGAAGACTATGACTTATTTTTCTAAGCAACTTTCTGAGGCACTATATCTCAGTACATTTCGGGACATGAATTTACTAAATAATAATGGCAACAATAAAATATTCCAAGGGAACACTCTCTCTCAAGTTTCTAAAGAATGAATCTACCTATGCTAAAAAGCTAACACTGTATCACTGAGTGAGTTAAAGATCAGCATACTTACTTTCCATAAGAACAAAACCAAACTCCTTTGCCTGGCACTCCAGATATGTAAAGATGTGCCCCAAATTCCTTTCAAACCCAGTTTCCAACTTCCTGTGCATCTTAATGTAGCTAAGCCGACTACTTAGTCCTTAACCCCATCTCAATACCACTGAGCTTGCCTTCTCCTCATCTTGATCATGCTCTTTTTTCCAAGTACTGATCTATGTAAGAAGTCAATTTTCAAGGTCTAATTTTAAAAGATGCCTCTTTGAGTGCTAAAATGCCACACTCTGAATTCTCTACTCTGTGCTAAATGCTTTATATGCAATATTTCATCTTTGCAATCCCTCCCCAAGGATAGCCACACTAATTACTATTATTAAGTGCTTCTACATGGTGCCAAAGGCTTTATAACATCACTTAATTTAACCTTTGCCACCAACTATTTTGTTATGCTTATTCTATACAGATGAGGAGTGTTAATTGTGAGAGGTAAGAACAACACCTCTATGGTCTGAATGTGAATCCCAGCTCTACCACTTTCATCTTCCTAAATCAGAAGTTTGTTCAAATGTTAAAATGTGTGTATATGGGTATGTGCAACAAACAAGGCCTCTCTCATAGAGCTATGGTAGCCTTAAATGAAATCAACCATATGTAGCATTCAGCATAGCATCTGATATATAATGAGAACTTGCTAAGTACCAACTGTTAATCTTACTTCACAGCATCTAGCAGAGTGTTTTGCACATAGGAGAAACAAAAATATATTGCTTATTAGAGAATATTCCCTATTTTAAAAAACTAAGTTTCTTTTACAAGTCAACTTAGAGATGCAGTTTGTAACTTCAGATCATTAGAAAACAAGAAACTAAATTCAAAGCATGTTTGGTTTTCCCTTACCTGCTACCATAAGCAAACATACTGCAGAAGCACTGTGGAAATGATGATTGAGTTTATGTTCAGAGGGACTGGAAAAGCTATTTTCTTGGACACACCAGTGGGAATTAGAAAGTTAAAATGTAATACTCATTCAAATCTAGCACAGAGTTATTAATATTGGAAAACTGATAAAATAATCAGCAGCCAACTTAAAAAAAAGATTCCCTTATAGAAGCTTAATAACATTTTTTAAACAATCTCCTCCAGGTAAAAAACAAAAATATTTTTCAATTTGTAATTTTTATAAGATTCTATAATTACATATATAAATTTAAATGTAGGCTTTTACTTAGAATTTGTGCATATTTAGATAAACCTCTAAAAGGAAGCTTTCCTTTATTTACATTCTTCCTTAGAAATAGTTTCTAAAAAAATTAAAATACTATCAATTATAAGAGGCAAAATACTGAAAGGAAAACAATATTCTAATGAGTCCTCAATGATGTGTTAAAAATTATCTGCATGTTTGCATAACAGAACTTTCATTTTAAAGACACAGCAATAGTATATAAAAGAAAAAATAAAATAGCCACAGTAAATAAAACTTTTCAAGTAAACATTTCAAAACACTCCTTGTCCTTGGGGTGCTGAGAAAACCATAGGAGAAGCCCACTAGCCAACAGAGCACAACACTGGACATAGCACGGCTGCGTCCTGTCCGACACAGATCATTTCAATTTGTCTTCTCAACAGTCATGCATGACGGGCACCACAGTCCTATTTCACAGGCTGGTCTAAGGATCAGCACATGAGAGAGATCCTTTAAAATAAAAACAAATGTTGATTTTCTTTAACATTATAAAGCTTTCAGGAAATGTACTCTATAAATCTGTTCAGTCTTTTGGTGACAGGCAGAAATAATTCTCTTGGAAAATGAAAAAGAGTATACAGATTGGGTAAATAGGATTTATTATAAAACAGAGAAGAAAAATGTAACCTCTTTCCAAACTCTCTAGCCACATAATGACTAGTAAATAAATAAGAGTATTAAAATGCTTAGAAAAGTAATCCTTTATCATATTTAATTGAGAAACACCACAGAATGCTTCATTAGTAGAAGCAAATGAGATAACCACAAAGAGGCTATATATTTTTAGAAGTTTTTACTTTATTAGGGTATAATTTATATTTTCACAACCTAAGTGCAATTAAGATAATAAGTTTTGAGTCATTTATTTTAACTGTAAAGTTTAAGTTTTGTAATTGATACAATCTTGTTACCACCACTACATTTGAGATACAACAACACCATCACTGGAAAGTTTCCTGGTACTCTTCTGTAGTTACACTGTCAGCCAAACTCCCAGTCCAGGAAATCCCTGATCTTCTTCCTACCACTAGTTTTAGAAATTACAGAATTTCATTGAAATGATTCAGACAGCATTTGGTCTTTGGAATTTGACCTCTTTCCTTCAGCATAACTTTTTTAAGTTTTCTTAAAATTCAACAGATATTTTCACATGTTAGTGTTTTGTTCTTTTTAGTATTAAACAATATTCATAACATGGATATACCATGATCAGGTTGTGTCCAGCTGGAACTATTATGAATAACACTGATATACACTTCTACATAAAAGTCTGTATGGACAGGTTATCTCTCTTCAACAAACACCATGGAGTTGGATTGCTAAGTTTACATGGAAAATTTATGTTCATCTTATAAACAGTACCTTACTGTTTTCCAATCTGCATTCCGACCATCATCATCCAAGGGCTCCAGCTGCTCGCCATTGTCACCAACACTTAATACTGTTCATCTTTTTAACTTTCACTATCAAATGGAAATGTAGTAGTATTTCACTGTGGCTTGAATATGCATTTTCCTGACATCTAGTAATGGTTAACATCTCTTCATGTGCTTATTGGTCACTTATGTATGTTCTGTTATGAAGTGTCCCTTCAAATTTTTTGTCCTATTTTAATTGGGCTGTCTTACTAAATGTGTTTTAAGAGTCCTCTATATATTCTGAATGCAAGCTTTATATCAGATTAATTTTATAAATATTTTTCATGTTGTATGTATGGCCTGCCTTTTTTCTTCAGATGTATCTTTCAAAGAAGAAAAGTTTTAAATTTCGATGAAGCCCATTTTAGCATTTTTTTAACAGGTCAAGATTTTTGCATATTTTTAAGACATTGCTGCTTAATTATTAAATGTCACAAGAGAAAATGACGGGCAGATCCAACATGGCGGCCGGCGAGCAGGCAGCATTTTCTATACCTCCGCAGTAACGGGATCAGAGAGACACATAAATACACTTGCATGGGACATGCTGAGGAACTTCTAACAATTTTCCACTGAAAGGAGACCTGCCGATAACTAGTAAGTCTGTGGGAGGGGTCAGTTGGTCCCAGGCGAGTGAATCTCCGCAACGCGGATCAGGGTCACAATCCCGCCTGCCGCCGCTGAACTGCAGCGAACATAGGAACCTACTGGGCCCCGCAGGCCTGAGTCCCTGAACTGACTCTAGCGGCTTGGTGCTAGGATCCACACTCCTAACACCCCACCCCACCCCCAGCCAGTTCGGAGCAAAGCGGACCAGGGACACAACCCCGCCGGCTGGCCAGGGGCAGCGGCCAGACTGGGCCCCGCAGGCTTGAGTCTGTGAACGGCCTCTGGCGGTCCAACGATAGGATCCACATTCCTACCACCCCACCCCCAGCCGGCTCGGTGCAAGGCAGATCAGGGACACAATCCCGCCGGCCGCCCCTGAACTGCAGCGAACATAGGAACCTACTGGGCCCCGCAGGCCTGAGTCTGTGAACTGACTCTAGCGGCTTGGTGCTAGGATCCACACTCCTAACACCCCACCCCACCCCCAGCCAGTTCGGAGCAAAGCGGACCAGGGACACAACCCCGCGGGCTGGCCACGGGCGGCGGCCAGACTGGGCCCCGCAGGCTTGAGTCTGTGAACGGCCTCTGGCGGTCCAGCGATAGGATCCACATTCCTACCACCCCACCCCCAGCCGGCTCGGTGCATCGCAGATCAGGGACACAATCCCGCCGGCCGCCGCTGAACTGCAGCGAACATAGGAACCTACTGGGCCCCGCAGGCCTGAATCTGTGAACTGACTCTAGTGGCTTGGTGCTAGGATCCACACTCCTAACACCCCACCCCACCCCCAGCCAGTTCGGAGCAAAGCGGACCAGGGACACAACCCCGCGGGCCGGCCACGGGCGGCGGCCAGACTGGGCCCCGCAGGCTTGAATCTGTGAAGGGCCTCTGGCGGTCCAGCGATAGGATCCACATTCCTACCACCCCACCCCCAGCCGGCTCGGTGCATCTCAGATCAGGGACACAATCCCGCCGGCCGCCGCTGAACTGCAGCGAACATAGGAACCTACTGGGCCCCGCAGGCCTGAATCTGTGAACTGACTCTAGCGGCTTGGTGCTAGGATCCACACTCCTAACACCCCACCCCACCCCCAGCCAGTTCGGAGCAAAGCGGACCAGGGACACAACCCCGGCGGCCAGACTGGGCCCCGCAGGCTTGAGTCTGTGAAGGGCCTCTGGCGGTCCAGCGATAGGATCCACATTCCTACCACCCCACCCCCAGCCGGCCCGGTGCAACGCAGATCAGGGACACAATCCCGCCCGCCGCCGCTGAACTGCAGCGAACATAGGAACCTACTGGGCCCCGCAGGCCTGAGTCTGTGAACTGACTCTAGCGGCTTGGTGCTAGGATCCACACTCCTAACACCCCACCCCACCCCCAGCCAGTTCGGAGCAAAGCGGACCAGGGACACAACCCCGCCGGCCAGACTGGGCCCCCCAGGCTTGAGTCTGTGAAGGGCCTCTGGCGGTCCAGCGATAGGATCCACATTCCTACCACCCCACCCCCAGCCGGCTCGGTGCATCTCAGATCAGGGACACAATCCCGCCGGCCGCCCCTGAACTGCAGCGAACATAGGAACCTACTGGGCCCCGCAGGCCTGAATCTGTGAACTGACTCTAGCGGCTTGGTGCTAGGATCCACACTCCTAACACCCCACCCCACCCCCAGCCAGTTCGGAGCAAAGCGGACCAGGGACACAACCCCGCCGGCTGGCCAGGGGCAGCGGCCAGATTGGGCCCCGCAGGCTTGAGTCTGTGAACGGCCTCTGGCGGTCCAGCGATAGGATCCACATTCCTACCACCCCACCCCCAGCCGGCTCGGTGCAAGGCAGATCAGGGACACAATCCCGCCGGCCGCCCCTGAACTGCAGCGAACATAGGAACCTACTGGGCCCCGCAGGCCTGAGTCTGTGAACTGACTCTAGCGGCTTGGTGCTAGGATCCACACTCCTAACACCCCACCCCACCCCCAGCCAGTTCAGAGCAAAGCGGACCAGGGACACAACCCCGCGGGCTGGCCACGGGCGGCGGCCAGACTGGGCCCCCCAGGCTTGAGTCTGTGAAGGGCCTCTGGCGGTCCAGCGATAGGATCCACATTCCTACCACCCCACCCCCAGCCGGCTCGGTGCATCGCAGATCAGGGACACAATCCCGCCGGCCGCCGCTGAACTGCAGCGAACATAGGAACCTACTGGGCCCCGCAGGCCTGAATCTGTGAACTGACTCTAGTGGCTTGGTGCTAGGATCCACACTCCTAACACCCCACCCCACCCCCAGCCAGTTCGGAGCAAAGCGGACCAGGGACACAACCCCGCCGGCCGGCCACGGGCGGCGGCCAGACTGGGCCCCGCAGGCTTGAGTCTGTGAACGACCTCTGGCGGTCCAGCGATAGGATCCACATTCCTACCACCCCACCCCCAGCCGGCTCGGTGCATCGCAGTTCAGGGACACAATCCCGCCGGCCGCCGCTGAACTGCAGCGAACATAGGAACCTACTGGGCCCCGCAGGCCTGAGTCTGTGAACTGACTCTAGCGGCTTGGTGCTAGGATCCACACTCCTAACACCCCACCCCACCCCCAGCCAGTTCGGAGCAAAGCGGACCAGGGACACAACCCCGCGGGCTGGCCACGGGCGGCGGCCAGACTGGGCCCCCCAGGCTTGAGTCTGTGAAGGGCCTCTGGCGGTCCAGCGATAGGATCCACATTCCTACCACCCCACCCCCAGCCGGCTCGGTGCATCGCAGATCAGGGACACAATCCCGCCGGCCGCCGCTGAACTGCAGCGAACATAGGAACCTACTGGTCCCCGCAGGCCTGAATCTGTGAACTGACTCTAGCGGCTTGGTGTTAGGATCCACACTCCTAACACCCCACCCCACCCCCAGCCAGTTCGGAGCAAAGCGGACCAGGGACACAACCCCGCCGGCTGGCCAGGGGCAGCGGCCAGATTGGGCCCCGCAGGCTTGAGTCTGTGAAGGGCCTCTGGCGGTCCAGCGATAGGATCCACATTCCTACCACCCCACCCCCAGCCGGCTCGGTGCAAGGCAGATCAGGGACACAATCCCGCCGGCCGCCGCTGAACTGCAGCGAACATAGGAACCTACTGGGCCCCGCAGGCCTGAGTCTGTGAACTGACTCTAGCGGCTTGGTGCTAGGATCCACACTCCTAACACCCCACCCCACCCCCAGCCAGTTCGGAGCAAGCGGACCAGGGACACAACCCCGCCGGCCGCGGGCGGAGGCCAGACTGGGCCCCACAGGCTTGAGTCTGTGAACGGCCTCCGGCGGTCCAGCAATAGGATCCACATTCCTACCACCCCACCCCACCCCCAGCCGGCTTGGAGGCGGCCAGACCAGGCTCCGCAGGCCTGAGTCTGTGAAGTGCCTCTAGCGGTTTGGCGCTAGGACTTTGGCAGCGCTTAGTGCTGAGTTCCAGCTTTCAGACAGAGGAGAGAAGCGGTCCAGTTGGGTTCCAGACACCGGTCGGACCACAGAGGAGGACAGCAGCCGCCATTTCGGAGAGATGATGTAATCATCCCCATGTTCTATTGATCTCAGCTCATCCAGCGACGGAACAGGTGATTTCAGGCTGGTAGTTGCCTGCGTCTAGCAGACAGATTTCTAGCTCAGGCTCGGGACTGGGGATCTTGTGGAGAATACTCCTAGAGGCTCATGCCTGGCAAGGCGTGTACCGGGCACTGAGCAGCTGGATTCTGGTTCCCGGGGCTAACCTGGCCCAGGTCTGAGGAAACTGCGGAGACTGCCGGTGGAGGCCAGCTCCAAGTGGAGCGTGCGCTGAGCTAGGGGCGACTGGGTTCTGACTCCCGGAACAGTTTTGGCCCGGGGCTAGGGAACCCGTGGGGGTCGCTCGCTGGAGCCAGCTCCCAGCGGAGAGTGTATCGAGATAGGAGAGGCGGGTTCTGGCTACCGAAGCTGCTTTGACCCAAGGCTAGGGAACCAGCGGTGTCTGCCTCTCAGTCAGGGTCCTGTTGGGTGCTGTGGGGGCAGAGTGGAGCTTCCACCTGCACCCAGAGCAGGCCAAGTGTCCCGCCGGCGTGGTAGCATGACACCCCAAACGCAGCTGGGTCTGAAGAGAGTAGCCGCCCACGCCTAGAATAGGACCAGCGGCCCCGCGAAGCGGTAGCCAAGTAACCTCATTTGGAGTAGGGGCTGTGCAGAGCGTGCAGGCAGACCTGCGGCCTACTGACAAGACAGGCCAGGTAGCTTGCCAGAGTGGTGGACACGTAACACCGAGGCAGTTGCGTCACACTGGTTGGAGTGGGGGCGGAGCAGGGTCGCCGCCCGGGTCCGGAGGGGGCCCAGCGACCCGTTGGAGAGGTAGTCAGGTACTCCCATTGGGAGTGGGGGCTGTGCAGAACTGTGACCCACCGGCCTAGAAGTATGCCAGCGTGGTAGACTCGTCACACCAATTGGAGTGGGGACCCAGCAGAGCCGCCACCCACATCCAGATCAGGACCTACGACCCCAGGGCGTGGTAGTTACGTTACCACAATTGGAGTGGGGGCAGAGCAAAGCCGCCTCCTGTGCCCGCAGGGGGGGCAGACCTGTGACCGATCAGCGTGATAGATAGACCACCATAATTAGAGGAGGAGCACAGCCACTACCCACCCTGCAAGGGAGACTTTCCAACTATACAAGAGCAACATAAATAAATAGGGGGTAAATTTCAAAAACACAACAGTTGCACCAAGCAGAAAGAAACGCGAGCAGTATGAAAAGACAAGGAAAGAAAGGACCACAAGCAATGCAGGTCAACTCAACTTTAGAAGAGGTAATAGCTGCAACAGATGGAATATCAGATAAAGAGTTCAGGATATATATGCTTCAGATGATCTGGAGTCTCAAGGAAGACATGAGACAGCAAAATCAGACAATGAAAGATCACATTGACAAACAAATCCAGGAAGTAAAAGATCAATTTCACAGGGAGATAGAAGTAATAAAAAACAAACAAATAGAAATTCTAGAAATGCAGGAAACAATAAACCAACTTAAAAACTCAATTGAGAATACTACCAGCAGAGTAGATCACTTAGAAGAGAGAACATCAGACAATGAAGACAAAGTATTTCAGCTGGAAAAGAACATAGACAGCTCAGCAAGTCTGCTAAGAAACCATGAGCAGAACATCCAAGAATTATGGGACAATATCAAAAGACCAAATTTAAGAGTCATTGGGATACAGGAAGGCACAGAGCTCCATGCCAAAGGAATAAACAGTCTATTCAGTGAAATAATACGAGAAAACTTCCCAGAATTGAAGATTGAGACAGAATCCCAAATCCTAGAAGCCTACAGGACGCCGAATGTGCAAAATCATAAGAGATCCACACCTAGACACATTATAATGAAGATGTCCAACATACAGAATAAGGAGAGAATTTTAAAAGCTGCAAGAGAAAGAAAGCAGATTACATTTAGGGGTAAACCAATCAGGATAACAGCTGATCTCTCAACACAGACTCTGAAAGCTAGAAGATCCTGGAATAACATATTTCAAACACTGAAAGACAATGGGCTCCAACCAAGAATCATGTATCCGGCGAAATTAAGCTTCAGGTTAGAAGATGAAATTAAAACCTTCCACGATAAACAAAAGTTAAAAGAATTCGCAGCTAGAAAACCATCTCTTCAAAAAATCCTTGGCAAAACATTACAGGAAGAGGAAATGGAAACTAACATTGATAACCAACAATGGGAGGTAGGACAGTAAAGGGGGGAAAGTAGTCAAAGAGGATAACAAATCAGGTTTAGTAACATCAATAAACAATTATGGATAGAAGAACAAACCACATCTCAATAATAACCCTAAATGTTAATGGCTTAAACTCACCAATTAAGAGACACAGGCTAGTAGAATGGATCACAAAACAAGACCCAACAATATGCTGTCTACAGGAGACGCATTTGATAGGAAAAGATATACATAGACTGAAGGTGAAAGGTTGGGAAAAAGCATATCACTCATATGGACCGCGGAAACAAGCAGGAGTGTCCATACTCATATCTAATAAAATAGATTTCAAGCCAAAGATAATCAAAAGGGATAAAGAAGGACACTTCATACTGCTCAAGGGAACCATACACCAACAAGACATAACAATCATAAATATATATGCCCCAAATAATGGTGCAGCCGTGTTCATCAAGCAAACGCTTCTCAAGTTCAAGAGTCTAATAGACCACCATACAATAATCATGGGAGACTTCAACACACCTCTCTCACCACTGGACAGATCTTCCAAACAAAAGTTAAATAAGGAAACTATAGAACTCAATAACATAATTAACAACCTAGACTTAATTGACATATATAGACTATACCACCCAACTTCAAGTAGCTACACTTTTTTCTCAGCAGCACATGGAACCTTCTCAAAAATAGACCATATACTATGTCACAGGGCAACTCTTAGACAATACAAAGGGGTAGAGATAATACCATGCATCTTATCTGATCATAATGGAATGAAACTGAAAATCAATGATAAAAGAAGAAAGGAAAAATCAAGCATCACCTGGAGAATGAACAACAGGTTGCTGAGTGATCAATGGGTTTTAGAAGACATCAAGGAGGAAATTAAAAAATTCCTAGAGTTAAATGAAAACACAGACACAACATATCGGAATCTATGGGACACATTGAAAGCAGTTCTAAGAGGAAAATTCATTGCTTGGAGTTCATTCCTCAAAAAAAGAAAAAACCAACAAATAAATGATCTCATACTTCATCTCAAAATCCTAGAAAAAGAAGAGCAAAACAACAGCAAAAGAAGTAGAAGGCAAGAAATAATTAAAATCAGAGCTGAAATTAATGAAATTGAAACAAAAGAAACTATTGAAAAAATTGACAAAACTAAAAGCTGGTTCTTTGAAAAAATAAATAAAATTGACAGACCCTTAGCCATACTAACGAAGAGAAGAAGAGAGAGAACCCAAATTACTAGCATACGGGATGAAAAAGGCAATATCACAACAGACACTTCAGAAATACAGAAGATAATCAGAAATTACTTTGAATCCTTATACTCCAATAAAATAGAAGATAGTGAAGGCATAGATAAATTCCTTGAGTCTTATGATCTGCCCAGACTGAGCCAGGAGGATATAGACAACCTAAACAGACCAATAACAATAGAGGAAATAGAAGAAACCATCAAAAGACTACCAACTAAGAAAAGCCCAGGACCGGATGGGTATACAGCAGAGTTTTACAAAACCTTTAAAGAGGAACTAACACCAATACTTTTCAAGCTATTTCAGGAAATAGAAAAAGAGGGAGAACTTCCAAATTCATTCTACGAGGCCAACATCACCCTGATTCCGAAACCAGACAAAGATACTTCAAAGAAAGAAAACTACAGACCAATATCTCTAATGAACCTTGATGCAAAAATCCTCAATAAAATTCTGGCGAATCGGATTCAAATACATATCAAAAAAATTATACACCATGATCAAGTAGGATTCATCCCTGGTATGCAAGGTTGGTTCAATATACGGAAATCAATAAATGTTATCCACCACATCAATAGACTTAAAATTAAGAACCATATGATCATCTCGATAGATGCAGAAAAAGCATTCGACAAAGTACAACATCCCTTTATGTTCAAAACTCTGGAAAAATTAGGGATAACTGGATCATACCTCAACATTGTAAAAGCAATCTATGATAAGCCACAGGCCAGCATCATTCTGAATGGAGAAAAATTGAAGGCATTCCCTCTAAGATCTGGTACAAGACAGGGATGCCCTCTCTCACCACTTCTGTTCAACATAGTCCTCGAGACACTGGCCAGAGCAATTAGGCAGACGAAAGAAATTAAAGGCATAAAAATAGGAAAAGAAGAACTTAAATTATCACTATTTGCAGATGATATGATTCTATACCTAGCAGACCCAAAAGGGTCTACAAAGAAGCTATTAGAGCTAATAAATGAATTCAGCAAAGTGGCAGGATATAAGATCAACACGCATAAATCAAAGGCATTCCTGTATATCAGCGACAAATCCTATGAAACGGAAATGAGGACAACTACTCCATTCACAATATCCCCCCAAAAAATAAAATACTTGGGAATCAGCCTAACAAAAGAGGTAAAAGATTTATACAATGAAAATTACAGAACCCTAAAGAAAGACATAGAAGAAGACCTTAGAAGATGGAAAAATATACCCTGCTCATGGATAGGCAGAACCAACATCATCAAAATGGCGATATTACCAAAAGTCCTATATAAGTTCAATGCAATGCCAATCAAAATCCCAACAGCATATCTTGTAGAAATCGATAAAAGAATCAGGAAATTCATATGGAATAATAAAAGACCCAGAATAGCAAAAACAATACTAAGCAGGAAGTGTGAATCAGGCGGTATAGCGATACCAGACTTCAAACTATACTACAGAGCAATAGTAACTAAAACAGCATGGTACTGGTACCAAAACAGGCGGGTGGACCAATGGTACAGAATAGAGGACACAGTAACCAATCCACAAAACTACAACTATCTTATTTTTGATAAAGGGGCTAAAAGCATGCAATGGAGGAAGGATAGCATCTTCAACAAATGGTGCTGGGAAAACTGGAAATCCATTTGCACCAAAATGAATCTGAATCCCTATCTCTCGCCATGCACAAAAGTTAACTCAAAATGGATCAAGGAGCTTGATATTAAACCAGAGACATGGCATCTGATAGAAGAAAAAGTTGGTTATGATCTGCACGCTGTGGGATCGGGCTCCAAATTCCTCAATAGGACACCCATAGCGCTAGAGTTAACAAACAGAATCAACAAATGGGACTTACTCAAACTAAAAAGTTTTTTCTCAGCAAAAGAAACAATAAGAGAGATAAACAGGGAGCCTACATCCTGGGAACAAATCTTTACTCCACACACTTCAGATAGAGCCCTAATTACCAGAATATACAAAGAACTCAAAAAATTAGACAATAAGATAACAAATAACCCAATCAATAAATGGGCCAAGGACCTGAACAGACACTTCTCAGAGGAGGACATACAATCAATCAACAAGTACATGAAAAAATGCTCACCATCGCTAGCAGTCAGAGAAATGCAAATCAAAACTACCCTAAGATACCATCTCACTCCAGTAAGACTGGCAGCCATTAGGAAGTCAAACAACAGTAAGTGCTGGAGAGGATGCGGGGAAAAGGGCACTCTTGTTCATTGCTGGTGGGACTGCAAATTGGTGCAGCCAATTTGGAAAGCAGTATGGAGATTTCTCGGAAAGCTGGGAATGGAACCGCCATTCGACCCAGCTATTCCCCTTCTCGGTCTATTCCCTAAAGCCCTAACAAGAGCATGCTACAGGGACACTGCTACATCGATGTTCATAGCAGCTCAATTCACGATAGCAAGACTGTGGAACCAGCCTAGATGCCCCTCAATAGATGAATGGATAAAAAAAATGTGGCATTTATATACTATGGAGTATTATTCTGCATTAAAAAATGACAAAATCATAGAGTTTGGAGGGAAATGGATGGCATTAGAGCAGATTATGCTAAGTGAAGCTAGTCAATCTTTAAAAAACAAATACCAAATGACTCCTTTGATATAAGGGGAGTAAACAAGGACAGGGTAGGGACGAAGAGCTTGAGAAGAAGATTTACATTAAACAGGGATAAGAGGTGGGAGGGAAAGGGAGTGAGAAGGGAAATTGCATGGAAATGGAAGGCGATCCTCAGGGTTATACAAAATGTCATATAAGAGGAAAGGAGGGGTAAGACAAGATAATACAAATGGAAGAAAGGATGTACAGTAGAAGGGGTAGAGAGAGAAAAGGGGAGGGGAGGGGAGGGGAGGGGAGGGGAGGGGGGACAGTAGAGAATAGGACAGACAGCAGAATACATCAGGCACTAGAAAGGCAATATGTCAATTAATGGAAGGGAAACTGGTGTGATACAGCAATCTGTATATGGGGTAAAAGCGGGAGTTCATAATCCACTTGAATCAAACCGTGTAATATGATGTATTAAGAACCATGTAGTGTTATGAACGACCAATAAAAAAAAATAAAAAAAAATAAAAAAAAAAAAATAAAAAAAAAAAAAAAAAAAAAGAGAAAATGACAAGGCTTTCACTTCAATTCTTACAATTCAGAATTCAGATATTCAATCAACATACTTCACCCTGCTTCCCAGTACAGAGATTGTACCCACAGGCACTCTACCACTGAACTTATATCTCTAGCCCTTTTTGTATTTTTTATTATGTTATTAAGTTGCTGAAGCTGGCCTTAAACTTGAAATCCTCCTGCCTCAGCCTCCCAACTCACTGATTACTGGCCATTCAATCTACTATCATAAAGCAACTATCAGGGCTGGAGATGTGGCTCAGCGGTAGCGCGCTCGCCTGGCATGCGTGCGGCCCGGGTTCGATCCTCAGCACCACATACCAACAAAAATGTTGTGTCCGCCGAGAACTAAAAAAAATAAATAAATATTAAAAATTCTCTCTTTCTCTCTCTCTCCCCTCTCTCACTCTCTCTTTAAAAAAAAAAAAAAGCAACTATCAAATAAACTATACTTGATAGAGGCCTATTTGGCCAAAACTCACTTCCTAATCAGTGTTTTAAAGTACCATGAGGTTTAATAACTGAGACTTATTCCACATATAACAGTGGAAGCTAATCTAAGAAAAGGAGACCTTAAAAAAATACATGTGCCAGCCCAGTGCTTATCTCATATAATCTTAATTTTAAAAGCCCTAGGTGATATACTAGTACTGCTACTTTTGCTTAGCCTAGTGTTTAAGGAGATGGACTCTGCAACTAGACTGTCCCTGTTCAAAGGTCAGCTTCACTATTTCCTAGCTATGTGATCTTGAAGTCACTTATCTATCTCTCCATCTCCTAATTGGTAACACAAAGAAAAATATTAATATTTACCTCAAAGGATACTCTAAATATTAATGATATAACACATGTACAGCATTTAGGTTACACATGCCATACAGTAAACTCTGTAATTTTCTGCTCTCCCATATTTATTTTATAGGGAGATAAAATAGATGATAGACATAAACCTATTTGTCTAAGGGCAAAGCCATTGGTGGCTGTCAAAACACGGTTATTAGACCAGCAGCTTCAACATCAACTGGGAACTTGCTAGAAATGAAAATCCTCAAGCTTACTTGAATCAGAAACCCTGGAAGTGGGTCCAACAACACGGTTCTGACAAAACCCCAGGGATTTTGATGTCCATTAAGAACCAGGGAGGGCTGGGGTTGTGGCTCAGTAGTGGAGCGCTTGCCCAGCACAAGTGAAGCACTGGGTTTAATCCTCAACATCACATAAAAAATAAATTAATTAAATAAAGGTATTGTATCCATCTACAACTAAAAATATTTTCAAAAAAGAAAAAAGACCCAGGGAAATGGAGAGAAGTCAGATCTCCGAGTCTGGAGGTGGGAGCCTACAGGGTGTTGGGGAGGGGCATCTAGCACGACAGCTCCACCTGGAGACAGTGGCAACTTGGTTGAAGGGAGGTCCACCTCCATGTTGATCTTGGCTTAAAGGCAGGTGCTGTGGCCACATGGAGGCTGGTGGTTCAGGCTGAGCCCACACAGCAGAGGGCCTTATCCTGCACATCTCCCAAGCCCACAGAGAAGATGGGTGTGGTGTTTCTATCTAATTTTTACATCTCAGCTTACATATCACTTTGCCAAGGGACATTCTCTCACCACCCTGTCAAAAACAGTTTTCCATCACCTCCAACTATTCTCCATCTCATCATCTGGCTTTCTGTAAGACATTCTTCACAACTGACTTCATTTTCATTTATTTGCTGACTTCTGTGTCTCTACTATAATTAAGAGGCTTCATTTGGAGAGGGACCTCATGTGTTCTGCTGATTTACATATCTGTAGCTCCCAGTCCAGGACCAGAATGCAGGAAAAAAAAACACAATGATAACAAATGTTTGCATAATGGAAGAATTTGAAAATGAACATCCAATAGCATAAGGAGTTTTTTGATACTGAGCTGAAAAATGTGCTGAGAAATGAGAAAATTCTAAGGGCCTCGTGGGACATCTTGAAAAACAATCAGGCCTATGAAATCAATGTTCTAGGATCAAAAGGTAAGCTTGATGAAGGAGTAAAAATTTTACAGTTGATCTAGTTTATTAGAAATAATGACTCGGGTTGTTTTGAATACACAGCAATAGCTTCTGATTTTATTATCTATCCTAACTGACGAAGATACAGCTCAGAAAGGACAGGATACTTGCCTGAAGGCACACAGGTAGTAAAAAAATGAGACCAGACTCAATCCAAACTTGTATGTCCAAAAGGAATGCTTTTTCAAGTTTTTTTTTTTAATCCTGTGGACAAAAGCCAATGTGGAATTTGTCTTTGTTATCAATTTATCCATTCAAAGATGTTACAGTACTTGCTGACTTCCCAACTGAGTTAGAAACAGACACATCCATAGATAATATACAGCACAGGTGCTATAAGGCAGCTATGAGCAGAGGCTTTTTGGGAGGTCCCAGAGTCTCAAAGCAACCGTTATGCAAGGTGAGGGACCAGAGAACTGTCTGCCTAGGCCTGACTCTCACAGCCATATCCCAACCAGTTTCCATCAACCAGCTACACTGACTTAAGTAGTAATTGTCATTAATAAATAAGTGGCTGATAAGGTCTTAACTGTTAGGCAAAAAATATAGCATGACATTACATAAATGTTAACTCTCATGTCCAAAAGCTATCAAACCAAAATTCTATAGTTTACTCCATATTCCACCCAACAATTTCGGTTCTCAGGAAACAAGCCTACTACAAAAGAAATTAGCAAGAAATTCTCCATGTATTTAGTTCATATTTTTTTATTCTGGTCTGAAACTTCCAGGTAATTAGCAGGTTAGGACAGGTATTATACTACAAGAGAAACGGGAAATATTTACCAATATCAACACATTCATAAGCATAAAGGAACTGAACACCTCCATTCTGTTCTAGTGTCCAACAACAAGAAGGATTAGAACAAAATTAAAAACACTAAGAAAACCATCCAGAAAAAACAATGCAGGCAATTGTTATAAAAAGGCAATTGTTATAAAAAAGAAAAGGAGACAACTGGCCTTAACTTTGGTTTTGATTTTGGTTTTAAAGACTGTGTTAAGGATAAGGTAACTAGAGCCAATTCAGTGGACACAAAAGAAACTATTTGAATTAACTGTCCACTTTAAATTCTTGCCCAGTATAGGTTAAATATTTGCCTTGATGTATGACAAAGATCATTAACTCTATGGCTAGTAAAACTTCAACAACTAGAAAATAATCTTCATGGACTTACCAAAAACCCTGATGTCTACTTTTCTTTAATATTATCAAAATATCTAAACTGTGGCATGATTCCAGTAGTGAAAAAGGTCATTTTGCAGTTATGATTAGCATAGAGAAAGGAATAATGAGTCAGGATATGTCAGGCTGTGTGTCCTGAATGCTGTATAATAAGGTTTCCTCACACAATGAATAGTCAGCTGAAAAGGCAATATAATGGTGTTTATAAGGATAGGAGTTTAGGTGTGGGATAAAATGCTGTGGATTTCACATAGATCAATGTTGCTCACGAACACTTCCATGCTGACGACAGTGGCAAGTGCTGTGTGGGCATCTAGAAGTATTGTGATAAAAATGAGCTAAGGTTTTTCCCTCCATGGCTGTCTTGCTAGATACTTCTAAGGAACTATAATTTTTTAAAGACCATCATTAATACGCCATACATGGGCATTTGCACATGTATGTATACACATAGGAACCCCACACCATAGCAAACTGATAACTTCATAAGAAGCAAAGCTTCAGTGTTGCTATGCCTGCCTTGGTAAGTCACGTGCCTACATGTAGTCTAATTAATTGACACCCTGGTTACTTAATGTCATTATCTGACTGATAAATGACAGCTAGAGAAAATAGCAACTGCCATTGTGTGGCTTTTGTTCTTCCAAACTTTTCAATAATATCCCTTGACACCAGAGCAACCACGAATTCCTTGGAGAGTCTTCAGTAGTCCACTTGTTTTTCTCCCTTATTCCTAAGCACCCAGGGGCAGCACAGCTAATTTCCAAGAGATATCTCAAGGAGCTAACACACATTTACCAGACTCTTCTACCACATATACTCAGAGTATCCTGTATCCTTCTCAGCATGCACCTGCCCTCTCAGCCTGTAGATGCTCTGAGAGGCAGGAAATGTGCACTCCCAGCCCCAGAACACAGGTGGCTAAGCCCATTTTTTAAAAATTTGTTCTAATTAGTTATACATGAGAGCAAAGAGCGTTTCAACTCATTGTACACAAATGGAGCACAACTCTTCATTTCTCTGGTTGTACACAATGCAGAATCACACCATTTGTGCAATCATACACATACATACGGTAATAATATCCATCCCATTCCACCATCTTTCCCACTCCCATACCCCACCCTCTTCTCACTCCCCTCTGCCCAATCAAAAGCTCTTCTATTCTTCCCTTGCTCACCCCCATTATGGATCAGCATCCACTTATCAGAGAAAATATTTGACCTTTGGTTTTGGGGATTGACTTACTTCACTTAGCATGATATTCTTCAACTCCATCCATTTATCTGAAAATGCCATAATTTCATTCTTCTTTAAGGCTGAGTAATATTTCATTCTGCATATATACCAAGTTTCTTTGTCCATTCTTTTACAGAAGGGCATCTAGTTGGTTCCACAGTTTAGCTATTGTGAATTATGCTGTTATAAACATTGATGTGGCTGTGCTCCTATAGTATGCTATTTTTAAGTCTTTGGGGTATAGACTAAGGAGGGAGATAGCTGGGTCAAATCATGGTTCCATACCAAGTTTTCTAAGGAAAACTGCTTTCCAGAGTGATTGCACCAATTTGCAGCCCCACCAGTAATGTATGAGTGTGCCTTTTCCTCCACATCCTCACTAACATTTATTGCTGCTTGTGTTATTGATAATTGCCAATCTGGAGTGAGATGAAATCTTAGAAAACTTTGATTTGCATTTCTCTAATTGCTAGAGATGTTGAAAATTTTATCATATATTTGTTGATTGATTATATATATGTTCTGTGAAGTGTCTGCTCATTTCCTTAGCCCATTTATTGATTGGGTTGTTGTTGTTGTTGTTGTTGTTATTATTATTATTATTATTATTTTGATGTTAAGTTTTTTGAGTTCTTTAGATATCATGGAGATTAGTGCTCTATCTGATGTGCATGTGGTAAAGATTTTCTCCCATTCTGTAAGCTCTCTTCACATTATTGTTTCCTTGCTCAGAAGAAGATTTTTAGTTTGAATTCATTCCATTTATTGACTCTTGATTTTACTTCTTGCACTTTAGGAGTCTTGTTGAGGAAGTCAGGGGCCTAAGCCAACATGATGTAGACTTGGGCCTACTTTTTCTTCTATTAGGCTCAGGGTCTCTAATGCTTAAGTCTTTGATCCACTTTGAGTTTTGTGCAGAGTGAGAAATAGGCGTTTGACTTCATTTTGCTACATATGGATTTCCAGTTTTCCCAATATCATTTGTTGAAATGGCTATCTTTTCTTGAATGTATATTTTTGGCACCTTTGTCTAGTATAACTATATTATTCTTCTGTTATGTACCACTGGTCTACTGTCTATTTTGATACCAATACCATGCTGTTTCTTTTTTTTTTTTTTTACTACAGATCTGTAGTATAATTTAATAAGGTATTGTGATGCCTCCTGCTTCAATCTTCTTGCTAAGGATTGCTTTGGCTGTTCTGGGTCTCTTATTTTTCCAAATGAATTTCATGATTACTTTTTCTATTTCTATGAGGAATGTCATTTGGAATTTACTTGGAATTGCATTAAATCTGTATAATACTTTTGGTACTATGGCCATTTTCACAATATTAATTCTGCCTATCCAAGAACAAGGGAGATCTTTCCATCTTCTAAGGTATTCTTTAATTTTTTATTGTTCTGTAGCTTTCATTGTAGAGATCTTTTACCTTTTTTGTTAGGTTCTAAATTTCTCTTTCAGAGGATTCATCACTAAATAGAAATGCATTTGATTTATAGGTGTTGATTTTATATCCTGCTACTTTGCTTAATTCTATTATTAGTTCTAGAAGATCTCTGGTGGAATTTTTTGCATCCTTTAAGTACAGAATCATACCATTGGCAAATAATGAGAGTTAGAGTTCTTGTTTTCCTATTCGTATCCCTTTAGTATCCCTTTAATTTCTTTCATGTGTCTAATTGCTCTGGCTAGACTTTCAAGGACTATGTTAAATAGAAGTGGCAAAAGAAGGCATGCCTGTCTTGTTCCAGTTTTTAGAGGGAATGCTTTCAATTTTTCTCCATTTGGAGTGTTAGCAGTCTTGGGTTTAGCACAGATAGCTTTTACAATGTTGAGGTATATTCCTGTTATCCCTAGTTTTACTAGTGTTTGGAACATGAAGGAGTGCTGTATTTTGTCAAATGCTTTTTCTGCATCAATTGAGATGATCATATCATTCTTATCTTTAAGTCTACTGATGTGATGCATTACATTTATTGACTTCCATATGTTGAACCAACCTTGCATCCCTGGGATGAACCCTCTTAATTATGGTGTACTATCTTTTTTTTTTTTTTTTTTAAGAGAGAGTGAGAGAGGAGAGGGAGAGGGAGAGGGAGGGAGGGGGGGGAGAGGGGGAGGGGGAGGGGGAGAGAGAGAGAGAGAGAGAGAGAGAGAGAGATAAAAAAAAATAAATATTAAAAATTAGTTCTTGGCGGACACAACATCTTTGTTGGTATGTGGTGCTGAGGATCGAACCCGGGCCGCACGCACGCCAGGCGAGCATGCTACCACTTGAGCCACATCCCCAGCCCGGTGTACTATCTTTTAAATATGTTTTTTAATTCGATTTGCCAGAATTTTATTGAGAATTTTTGCATCTATGTTCATCAAGGATATTGATCTGAATTTTTCTTTTCTTGATGTATCTTTGTCTGGTTTTTGTATCAGATGATACTAGCCTGATAGAATAAGCTTGGAACAGTTCCCTCCTTTTCTATTTAATGGAATAATTTGAGGAGTATTGGTGTTAATTCTTCTTTGAAGGTCTTGTAGAACTCAGCTGAGAATCCAGCTAGACCCATTTTTTAAGCACATTACTCTGCATAAAATCGAGTTCCTACAGATGGAGCAATTCAAACCCAGACCTCTGGAGACCACCCCTTTCTTTTTCCACTTTATTCCAATTAGATGCATTCATATAAATATGTGCACAGGACACTCTGTCTCCCCCTCAGAAGCTGTCACCATACCATAACATAAAGATGCTGATCCTTCCCTATCAGGACCCCTGCTGCAAGCCCCATAAGCCAGAAGCATACCTATTTGTTTGATCCTGTAGTTCCCAAAGCCAAAGAAGTACCTAGCATTTAACTGGTGCTCAAACTCTGTGGCTTGACAGAGTGTGCAAAGTCATTTTTCCTGCTTCTTTCACTGGAAACAGTCACTTGTTAGTGTCACATTAACCCTTTCACTAAATTTTCCCCCTAAATTTAGAGAGCAAATAATGTCCCAAATGGTTAAGAAAGCCTTCAAGCTGTACTGAAAGCTTCCTAGAAACAACCCTGAAAAGAAGTTCAGCCCTAAAAAGAAAATGCTTATGCCAAGAAAATTAAGATTTCAACATGCCCACAAAAGAATTATCAGATTAATTTCAAAACTATAACAAAATATTGATATTTTTCAGGTCGATTTCAAAAATATAAACATAAGCATGTAAGCCAGAAACAGCCTCAAGCCATCAATAAGCCAACTCTCCACTTTTCAAAGCCAGTCTCCCACAGCTGTAGACTGTGAAAAAAGCATAGATGATGTTAAGGATAACGAAAAGTAGAGAGAATGAAAAATGTTTTAGGGTCCCTTGGAACTTCATACTACACCCAGGGTTTGTACTCCAAACATTTAACTCTAGTCACTTAACCCATTTAAAGTGCTGACTTGTAACCCTGTTATCCACCCCAGCTGATGTGACTATCCAGTGTGCTGGGATTTGCTTTCTCTAGGACAGAAGCTAGTGACTAAAAATTAAGCCTTCACATTTCCCATCTGTAGAACTGCCAGAAGTCTTATTTAGTGAGCTTATATTATAACAAAATCCAGAAAAGGACACCAAGAGAGACAGCAGCAGGGACATTTACAAAGGCCAAGCTTTACCAAATCCATCCTATGCTAACATGGCCATGAAAATATGAACAAGAGCGAGTATCAAAACACTAGGCTGCTGTTTTAACTATATGCTGTGAAAGCAAGAAACCCATTCTGAAAACCCACTCCTCTTTCAGCAGCAAGGTATGCAACAATCAAATAAAAGCTTGCTGAACTGGACACATCCACAGAATTATTGAATGTCATCATCTTTTCAAAGGAAAGGGAGAAGATCCTGTTCCCTAGCAATCAGAAACTAGAATGTCCTAATTAAACACATTCTTTTGGATAAAAAAGGCATATAATCTATTCCTGTAGTCTCCTAACTGAATATAAACTCCAATCAATAAAGAAAACTTCAGTAAGCAGGCCACTGATAGTAAGATGTATATTACTTACAAATAAAACTAATTAAAAATACAACTTTCTAAGCTTAAAAAATATATAGAAATGTTATATTCTAATGTTTTCCCCAAATCGCCATATTTCCTTATGTGTTCAATGTGGATCTATTCTACGCCACAACTGAATGAGACGTTTTTATTGAATTAGAATAAAACTTCATGTTACACTCAAACTATAGCTAGTATGATTTCTTTCACAATGTAGAAGATACTTCAGTGACTTGAAGCACCCACACTGAGCACTGAAGGATCTGTTTCAATGCTCACCTATTATAACACTCACACTGTCACACTGAGGAGTTTAAGGAAGGGGACAGTGACCTACTCTAGGTCACAGAAGCCATCCAGCACAAAACCAGAAAGAACTGTAGCTAAGGATCCAGACTCCTGGTTCTCACCATTCCTGTGAATAGGCACTGCTGTCCCTGCAGGCAGTCACAGCACTGAAACCTGAGCGCAATCCCTCAACTGAGTGCAGGGGACGACTCAGCACAGAAATCCACACAGGCAAATGTCATGGAATTGGTGAAACTACAGATAGCCCAACCTTTAGATACAAATAATGTTTCTAAAATCCAAGTTCCAGCTGATGCCCATCACCATTCTACAGCAAGTCAAACAGCAGAACCTGTTGTCAATAAATATTTAAAAGGGGGGAGGAATAAAGATAGGAAAATAAATTAGAAAAAAAACGAAATCAGGAACCTATTACATATATAAAGAAAGCCAAGATATTAAAAGTAAAGTTTGACCTTAATTAAAGTGATGAGCCACTTGGAAAATAAAGCCTTTTACCCAATCTATTAGAGCTGGAAAAGGCCACCATGGTCACATTTCTGTATAAAAATCTGATTTCAAGAGTTCAGAAAACAGATCTCCAGAAGATTAGAAAAACAATATATATTAGGAATACCAACAATTGTGATTGTGTGAAGAGGTTTATCATGAATTCTAGCGGGGAAAGAGCTAGATACTACCTACTCTCTGAAGAATGAATTACTAAAATCCCTTCATTTTTCTCTTATCTTTTAAAAACTAATTTTTTAAAATTTATTTTCCTGTCTCTATTCCTTCCCCCTTTTAATATTTATTGAAGACAGATTAGGCTGTTTGACTTACTATAGAATGGTGCTGGGCATAGCTGGAACTTGAATTTTAGAAACATTATTTGTATCTGAAAGTTGGGCTACCTGTAGTTTCACCAGTTCCATGACAACTGCCAGTATGGATTTCTGTGCTGTGCCAAAAAATGAATTACTTAAAAATAAATGTGAGAACAGTGAATAATCTGCTATGTGTACATCATTACCTATTAAGTTTCCATGTTCACATTCTTGGGCTTGTTTTATTACCAGAAGAATAAAGGTGAAGGACAAAGATTAGTTCAATTCTTCCTCTCAGTCCCTCCACAGAAACACCACCTCTATGCCATAAATCAAAACTGGAGTCTCAAACGATAAACATACACAGGCAGGCTCTGGACACTTTCTAATGCAATCAAGGATCATGTATTAAATCAGCTGGTACTTATCTTTCCTTCTCACCATTCTGATTGGATCTATAGGCTAAGTGCCCAAGTGTTTCTAAAAGTGTCCTAATCCTCTATAGTCTACAGAAGACAAAGCCGTGACCAAAAACTCATCACTTGTCCAGCCCCACCATGCCCACAAAGCAGCAGGCATAGATGGGACTTCACACTCCCAATCTGCAAATGGAATTTGGAAGGTCTTGGTACCAAATACAATAAACTGAAGAATATTTCAGCTCCAGAGAATGTTAATCAGCATTAATGTCTTTAATCAGTGCATCTTTGACCTGTATTAGTTTCCAGCCCCACTACAATAATGTAACTATAACAAAGGTCTTAACAAGAAAAGGCAAGGAGTCAAAGCATGTGTCTTTTTCTTTTTACCCACCGGTCTGCCCTTCCCTTCCAGTACACTTGGTGGTCCTTCTGACACTGAAACCCTGTGAGGTGCTCTCCTGAGAGCTTCTCACAAGGATAAATGTGTGTGAACTCAAGGTCTTACAACCCGTGCTACTTTCTGAAGTGTCCAATACATACTCATCAATAGTCTAACACAGGGCTGGGAGATTGCTTGCCAAGTATGCACAAGGTCCTGGGATGAAGCCCCAGACCACAAAATAAAGAACAGCAGCAGCAGCAAGAACAATAATAATGATAGTCTTACAGGGACATACTGTTTTGGAAAAGTATTATGAAATGAAAGGTAATATTAGAAATTTGTGAATGAAAGACTTCCACCATCTTGCTATCAGCATTATTCATTAAATATTTCAGAGGCTTCATTTTTAAAAAGGCTTGTAAATATATTCTACAGCTTTCCAATTAATTACCACAAATCTACCCAGTAATACACTAATTCATTTACCAAAAAAAAAATACACTTAACTTCAATTATGTGTTAGATACAGCAAACATGATCAAAGGCATAGTCCCAGTACCCAAAGACAAGGATGCTGAGGCCAGTTTAAATTTGAAAGTCATTTGAGAAGGCTGTCAAAAATGAGGATTTTTATGTCTTCCCCCAAGAGACTTGGCTCCAGTAGAACAGGACATGAACCTGAAATCTACTCTTCTCTTCAGCACATCCAGGTGACTCCACAGCAGGTTGCCTGGGACCACATCTTAAACAGCAGACTAACAAAGGGAGAATCTATACAGAAAGAAATATTCAAGGAAGCACCTAAAAGTCTAAATCAGTAGTCAGAACAAAATTATAGGACTTCAGGGGACTAAGACACCTGGACACAAGCAAATACAGTAGGTAGATCTTTCAGAAGACCATCGGTGAAAATGAAACACAGACAGACGGGAAAGAAATAGGCTTAAGGTGAGCCAAAAAGGCTCTTTGGATATAAAATAATAGGACCTACTAAACAGGGCAGGATGTAGTGTTAGACTGCCAAAAACCAGTATTTTGGATCTGTAAGTATCACTGTACCCAAACTATCCTTCAGAACCACTAAGTGGCATGGCTCTAACAGAGATGACAGCACAACTTCAGGAAAAAGATTTCAAACATGTATTTCATTTCTATAACAAAGCTATAACAACACTTCACTGCAATTAAAACAATGGGATTATAGATATCATACGACCCCTTGGCTTACTAACCGCACAACATGAGGCCCAGAAAAGCCTTATGACTAGGCCTAGATCACACCTGTCATAAAAGGCAGAAATGGAGCTACAACCCAGGTCTCCATGCAATCATCACATCTAAAGGTCAATGTCCCAATTCATCTCCGAGTCCTCAACAAAGGCCACATTTGGAACTTTGAAGCAGCTTCATACAGTTTGATGGACAGAAAGCATCAGGGGAAAAAGGGCAATTTAATTTTCTAGAAATAATTAAAACATGGATTTTTACAAACAGCTGGTATTACACACCACCATATGTTGTGCTAGGGTGAATGTTTCTTCTAAAAATATTAAAGCTTCTCTGATGGAATTGGATCTGAGATCGATTCTTAGCTGGCAACCTATACAAAGCCTGCTTCACTTTGAAGATCTATAAAAAGGCAGCTGGCAGGATTTCACCCTTTAATAGTTAGAGCCCATTATACAATTCTCTGTTGAGCTGGACAATTCTAACCAGAACTTTTAGCTTAAAATTAAAGCTGAGCAGGAAAGGAAAGGTGGGTATAGTGGCACATGCCTATAATCCCAGCAACTCAGGAGGCTAAGGCAAGAGTACTGTGAGTTTGAGTCCAATCTTGGCAATTTAGCAAGGTCCTAAGAACTTTAGCAAAATTGTGTCTCAAAAAGGAAAAGTATTATGAAATGAAAGGTAATATTAGAAATTTGTGAATGAAAGACTTCTCAATTGGGGATAGAGCTGGGCATGGTGGTGCGCACCTATAATCCCAGTAATTTGGAAGGCTGAGGCAGGAGGATCACAAGTTCAAAGCCAGCTTCAGCAACTTAGGAGGGCCTTCAGCAATTTAGCCAGACTGTCTCAAAATAAAAAATAAAAAGGCTGGAGATGGGCTGGGGTTGTGGCTCAGTTGTATAGCCCTTGCCTAGCATGTGTGAGACCCTAGGTTTGAGCCTCAGCACCACATAAAACTAAATAAATAAAATAAAAGTTTATCAAAACTAAAAATAAAATAAAAAGGCTGGGGATGTATCTCAGTGGTTAAATATCCCTGGGCTCAATTCCTGGTAACCAAAAAAAAAAAAAAAAAAATTACAATTTGGGGGTTGGGTATATAGCTCTGTTGGTAAAGCACCCTGGGGTTCAATCCCCAATACCACCCAAAGAGAGGGGGGGAGGAGAGAGGGGGAGAGAGAGGGGGGAGAGAGAGAGAGAGAGAGAGAGAGAGAGAGAGAGAGAGAGAGAGAGAGAGAGAGAGAAAGGGGAGGAAAAAAAAGAAGGTGGGGGAAGGAAACGGGTAGGGAAGGGAGAGAGGAGAGCTACCCCTTATAGCAAAAACAAAAAACAAAAACAAACTTCCAAGCTACTAAAGCTTCCAGCTACAGATATATGTTGTTACTGTGTCATGTCTCACCTTAAGACCTTCACATCAGTCAAAATGTCTTAAGGGGCTGGTGGTGGCTCAGTGGTAGAGGACTTGCCTAGCATGTGTGAGGCACTGGGTTCGATTCTCAGCACCGCATATAAATAAATAAAGGTCCACTGACAACTAAAAAATATTTTTTAAAAAATGTCTTAAGTCACCAAAGTATGCTGCATTGCATTAGGTGGGACCCAGAGTTGCACACATTTACATCAATAGATAAATGTGGATATACACACTGGGTTGTCTCCAGAACTAGAGCTGCATTTAAGTTTGGAACCTCATTTGAAAAACAATGAGGCTACTCTGTTTCTATCAAAAAAATTTATTCAGTTTGGAGGAGCTTTTTGGGTGGTGAAGGGGTTAGAAGAGTTACATATTTGTAAAATGTCCATGTGCTAGTAACAATGTTAACTACTTGATCTATTTTGGCTCCACTTTAAATAAATATATTGGTTTGAATGACAGAATCGTGCTCAAAAGAAGAAACTGAGTCTGAGGAGAGGGTAAGTTTGCTGTGTACACACAGTCACATCTCTAATGTTCAGTGTGATTTGTGCTTTATAGTGCAAAATACCAACTCAAAGGAACATCACTCTTTTGACCAAAATCAACTCAGAACTCTTAAGTTTCTTATCCCTGTACAACAGAACAAGAAAGAAATGTTGAGATGTGAAGAGGTCAAAATACAGCAGGGGAGTCTAAAGCCAAATCACCCAGATCACTATGACATTACTGAGTCACCAGAGCTGTAAAAATCAACAATCCTTGCAGTTTGTGTATAAAGAGCCACATAGCCACCCTGGACCCCAGGTATCTTTCCTGCTAATGCCTCTGGAACATCTATCTCAGAAGGTTTACCTAAGTTTTACCCTTTGTTTGTACATTATCACAGAGGGATGAAGGGACATGGTAGAATAATAAATACCTTCTCATCAGAGCACAGGCACTCCAGTTTTTTAATTGTTGACACTCATAGCATTACATGCAAATTATACTCTCAAATAAAAATAAAAATTTTCATGGCAGTGTGAAATCTAAAACCCCTTGTAATTATGATGATGGTATTATTTCTAACTTTTAAAGTCAGATAACAGAATCTGCTTGCTAAAACTTCCCTTGTTACTTTTCTTTCCCCAACTGAGATCACTTTAGGTGAGAAGGCCAGAGTTTCAGAATCTCAGCCCAGAAGAGCTCTGATCAGGGACAGGAATGACCCGCAACATTGTTGTGGATCAAGGACCTTCTGAACTACACCATTTTTCCCCAAAGTGCAAACTGATTGTCTGCCTCTCACAGGAAGGTGAGCTGAGAGCAGCCAGGGTCACTACCTATGCTATGGGTGATGTGAAGCTCTGTAGCATGAGCAAGACAGAAGGATGTCTCTGTGGTGAGTGCTAAGAAACATGACAGATGATCCTTTTTTTCTTTGAGTGCACTGCAAGAATACAGGCTGGTTTTGGAATCTGGCTGATTATATTGGAAGTTCCTATTCTTCTATTTAATAGCTTGAACATGTTATTTAACTTTTAATACCTACACTGCAGGGAAGACCTGAGAATTAGATGAGGAGAAGGTACATACAGCACATAATCCAGGATCTGACACACAGTGGAAGTTAAAGCAGATCATCCTGGCCCAGGGAAGCAGGCTGGAGAGGGAGGGCAGCCCCAGAATTCTGAAGTAATAAAAGGTCATTTTTTTTCAAGACCTCCTTTCCCTTGACTCTTCCACAAATTAAAGGGCTCAGAAACCCATGAGGGAGAAATGTGGAAGGCAAAGCCAGTCGTTCAAAGAAAGGTGAAGAAGACGTACTGGCGGTCATGCTGCAGTTGAAAGGTTGTCAAATGCCTGTCAACAAGAATTTGCAGAAGGCTGTGGAAGCCTTTCCTCATAAAAACACATTAATGCAGAATATAATATTTTTTGTTTAATTCCAGGATATCCAGGGACCACAAAGAATTCTTAGGTAATTGCTTTTGTGTTATTAGTAGAGGTTAGTTGTATATGCCTTGAAGTAACTGCACTAGCTGGACATCATTTTACTTTTAAGAAACAAATGGAAAAAAAAACACAATACTACAATTTGAAAAATGCATGAGCATGAAGCCCTTAATAAAACAGCAAACACAAATATGAAGCAGGAAATATGAGAGAGCAGAACATGACTCACTAAGGCCTGTGTGAAGCTCAGAGGGGCTTCTGCAAGGGACACCCTCGAGTTTCTATAACCTCAAGCTATCTCCCCAACTGCCCCTCACAAAGCTCACCCTCTACAGTGCTGTCCATTCCCAAACATGGGCTTAGGCCAGAGCAATCTGAAAATTCTAACATGGACTGAGATTCCCTTGACATATGGAGGCAAAAAAGAACAGGTGCCAAGTAGAGGTCAGAAACCATCCCAGACCTGCACCTGCCGAGCACACAAACACAGGCTCCCACAGGCTCCATCTGCTGTGTGCTGTGGCAGAGCCCCCTCTGTGAACCATAACCAGAGAGCCAAGATGACACCTTTCCACCCCCACAAGATGGTCCATTAGCTCAGGTGAAGGAGATCCAATGAGGAAGTCTAAAACAAAGGAGAAGAGAACAGCTTTCTGCACTGCTCCACTGACTGTAGGCAGTGAAGCTGATGCCACTAAGCGCATTTTCCTTTACTCCCTTGGGGTGACCCTACAGCTTAGGATAGACTTCCTGGGGCAGATTCCTCATGAGGATACAGAGTGATCTCATCTCTCACTTTAAAAAAGTGTACCCTTAATAAGTGAAGTTCCACATAGGAACCTGATTTAGAATAAAGACGTCTACCCCACCTCCTACTCCCAATTTCTGAACCTAAGCTGCTTCTAGAAGCTCGCTTGCACTCCTCAGTCTTCAAGTGCCCAAGACCATGGTGAAGGAGTACTGAGTTGAGAGACACAAGAACTAGGATGCAGTCTTGCTTCAACCGCTTGCAGACTGAAGTGCCCTGGCAGGCTGTTCCTGCTAAGAGCCAGAACCTCCTCCTCTCCCCCATTCACACATGGGGAACAGTGTTAAAGTGGAGCTAAAGAACTGGGTGACAACACAAGTGAAAACCCAAGAGAGCACCAGAACATGCATGTTTATTAAAGTGTGTGCCAGGCCCTTCCCAAGGAGGATGACTAGAGGGGAGGGAACACAACCTGTCGGACCACCACTAACCATGGCTTACAAAGACATTAAATACAAAAGCAATCTTCATCTCAGGCATCCTCTGAATATATATGCTTAATTGAACAACTGCAAATCAAAATTGCTCTTCCTCATTACATCAAGGTTTCTATTTGATTAAACACCAACCAAAAAATGGAGGGTTTCTCAAGTCTGGTCTCTTACTTCATAGAGCAGGGAGAATCCCTTCAAATACAAAAGTTTCCAGTCCTCACCTTTTCTCCACTAAAAGGAATCTAAGCTCCTCAAAGAAAGGGCTGATTCCAGGGCCAGGGGAGAGTATATACAAGATGAGCCTGAACATCTTGCTATACCAGAGAGTTCTCAAAAAACTAACAAGTTATCTGGGGGTGGGCATGAGAACAGGCTACATGGCACAAATGAGTACTGCAATGAATCGCAAACCAACAGGAGATGGGAGTTCATGAGTACATGCCATTAATAACTAAATAAATATGAATGAAGGACTCTCTTGCTTACAGAACACTGAGGGCAGCTGTGCACATGGAAGGTGTACTGAGATAGAAAACCCTGATTGTACCCATCACAGCAAATACTGGACCTAGTAAAAATCATCAATAGATGTTAAACCTTGTACTTATTTTGATGAGAAGCAGGGTTATCTGCATTATTTTAAAGCATCTCCTATAGACTTGCAAGTGAAGAAAAATAATAACAATTAAATGGTAGAGACACTGAACAGCATTCTGATGGCATGATCAAAGGCATCCCCATCAACCAGGCTTCCTTACCTGCAGATGTGAGACCCTGAGAAGGACACAATGTCAGCTATACAATATTCCAACTGAGAATACATAACCTATATCAATCATGAGGAAATATCAAACAACCCCAATGGAAGACCACTGTAGGTCTTAATGGGAAGAATGAATTCTTAAAAATTATCAATGTCATAAAAAGTAAAGTGAGGCTGTGCAACTGATTCAGTTTAAAAGAAACTCATCAATGATATAAAAACGCCTGCCATAGTCTGTACTTATGGGGAAAGTGTAATAAAAGACATTGATGGGTCAACTGGTCAAGTTGTCATATGAATGTGAGAATTGATTTATATTTAAAAATTATATCAATGTAATTTACTGGAGTTGAAATAGTGCTGTGGTTGTATAAGAGGATATCTCAATTCTTAGGAAATAAATACTTAGTAATATGGAGGTAAAGAGCTATGATATATTAATATATCCTCAAAACAATTCCCAAAATACTGTGTGTGTGCATACACATGCACACATATGTGTGTCTGTAGGAAATAATAAAGCAAAGAGGTTAAACACAACAACAGGTAAGTCTGAGGAAAGAATGCATAGATATTCTTTGTACTCCTTTTGTGTACCTTTGAAATTATTTCTAAATGAAAAGTAAAAACAAACAAAAATACATTGTTCTCTCATATTCTGATTACATTTTCTTGAAATCTCTCCATGGCTTACCTTCCAGCACATCATTCTCCTCTGAATTTCCTACATTCTCTCTGATTTCTAGAGGTAAATCCTCTTCAATTCATTTCCTAAAATTAGTGGGTCTCGTGTCTATGCAGGATCCTAGAATCTTGCTCAGATCCACAGTCTCACTGACAAGACACAGCTTTCAAATCTGGGGACCTAACAAAGAAACCCCACCAAAGAACCCTCTCATTCCTCACCCCTATGACTGATAGGCCCACTCAGATGAAAGGGCCAGAAAACAAATGCTGTATTTCACACTTGGAACAGTAGCAAGCTAGAATGAAAGGACGGATTATTTTTTTAATTACTCAAAATAAAGGGAAGAATTGAAAAAGTATAATTTCACTCTGCTATACTGTAGTAAGTAAAGTTCTTAGATTCTAAGAAACCAAAGCCACGAATGTCATAGTTTTCAAGTCTTCGTTATCATGTCACAAGCAAATACCCAACTAAATGAGTGCCCAGCAGGTGAGACTCGGGGATCCATTATTCTTCACTTATCAAGGCTGCCTCTCACCTCCCTCATTTCAAAATTCAGAATATTGGGACTCCCTGCTAGTTCACTATATCAGGGAATAGGACAGGTCCAGGGTTGCATCAGAAAACAATAATCCCAATTAATATTAATTGCCCAATCCCAATTAATATTCTTTGACAACTTTTTACCTGGTATTATGGTCTGGATATGAAATATCCCCCATAAGCTCACCTGACAGTGCAAGAAGGTTCAGAGGAGAAATGACTGGCTTGTAAGAGTCTTAACCCAATTAATGATTTAATCCCCTGATAGTGATTAACTGAGTGATAGCTAAAGTGGTAGGGTCTGGATGGAGGAGGTAGAAATTGGGGCATAGCTTTGGGTATATATTTGTATCTGGTGAGTGATGTGTATGTATGTGTGTGTGTGTCTGTGTCTGTGTCTGTGTCTGTCTCTGTCTCTCTCTGATTCCTGATCACCATGATGTGATCTTCTCCCTGCCATACTCTCCCGCCATGATGTTCAGCCTCACCTCAATCCCTGAGAAATGAAGCCAGCTTTACTATAGACTAAGTCTGAAACTGTGAGCCTCAAATAAACCTCTCCTCCTCTATAGTTGTTCTGGTTGGGTCCTTTAGCCATAGCATCAAGAAAAGCTGACTGGAACACCTGGTATCACTTTTTTGTCTTGTAGAGGATAAAAAGAATAAAGTTGAGGACACCTCTGATGCAACTTAGATAGCTCACAGGTGGGGCTGGATCTGGAAACAGGAGGTTTTCACTCACAAGTGACCTAGGCACCCAATTCCAGTGTCCCAGTTACCAGGGAGCATTTCAAACTTCTAAAGGGAACATCCCTTTTTAGGAATGCTACTGAAATTACAACCCAGCCCTGGCAAATTTCTGCCTAAGAACTGGAAGCAATCCTCCCTTTTGGACACTGCAGATGGCTTATTTGCATATTCTAATTCAGCCAGTTGATGACTGTTTGGGGGCATTATGGAAAGAAGCAGATGGGTGGACAAACTTTTTTTTTTTTAATGTGTCACTCTGGCGAGTAACCAGGCTAATAAATAATCCCTAAATAATAAACTTTCAAATCAATTCATAATGCATATTCATTAAAAGGTTGCAGAAAATGCCAAAATGACAAATAGAGAAATAGCCTCGTCCAAGTTTGACCAAAATTTACGTTTGCGTAAAAATTGAAAGATGCCACATTCCATGGCTCTAGAGAGACAAGGGCTATGGAAAACCAAAGTGGAAACATTATAGAGGTTGGAGAGCAGAGCAGAGAAGAAAATGAAGTAGAAAACTGAGGCAATTACTAGCATAATTCCAGTTCAAAACTCATCCTACCTATGCCCCAAATAAAGGAATAAAGTAAAATTTGTTTTTGTCCTGAATTACGCACATAATAGCTTTAATCCTCTATGATTTATCACAGAATCAGAGAAAGTATACACACCTGATAGGTCCAGTGCCCTCCTAGCTATTGGCCAGTTTTAGGTAGATTCAATCTCAAAGTCACTTTAAACATCCTTCAGGCATCAATACTTGTCTAAAGTTAAAGAGCAATGATCTTAATCCCCCCCCACCAGCTTTTTTTTATCTGATTGTATTCCTAAAACTTCTTGGCAACATTCTGTGTGGAATCAAGAATTGACTTAGAACCTGGCTCTGCCACTTAGTGGTTGGATGTCCATGAGCATATCACTTAGCTTCTCAGTGCTTCAATCTCATCAGTTACCTGGAGACAATAATTTGTCTACCCACAGGGCTGTTGGGTGGTTAAATTAGCAACATATATAAAGTTAAAACAGTGCCTGGCACTTAAGAACCATACAAACATTTCCAATTATTGTTTTTATAAATTTATTCCTTATTAGATCTGCAATAAACAATATAGTGTGTGGTAAATAAAAGATACTTCATAAATATTCACTGAATGGCTATTTTAGGCATGCACTAATCACATGCCAATAAGATTCTGGCAAAAGTAACCCCTAATGCTGTATATCTGCTAGCTCTTTAAAATGTGAAATGAAGCCTCAATTTAACTTCATGGATTAAGATGTAAAGAAAATGACTCTAAAATTTATTTTTTTAATTTTAACTTTTAAAAAATAAATTGTTCCATGGGCTGGGGTTGTGGCTCATCAGTAGAGTGCTCACCTAGTGTGTGAAAAACCCTGGGTTCGATCTTAAGCACCACATAAAAATAAATAAATAAAACAAAGTTATTGTGTCCAACTACAACCAAAAAATAAATATTTTTAAAAATAAATAATAAATAGATTGTTCCGACTACTCAATTTGGGTACTCTTACCCTAAATTTTTTTTTATAATGTTTAACTCTTAGTTTCCTGACCAATTAAAAAAATGTCCAGCCATCTGTTTAATTTCCCAGAAAACATCAAGAGACTACATTACAGACTCAAAAATCGGGTGGAAATTTTTTAACATCCCATGCTTTCTGTGGGAAAATAACCAATACATTTTGTAGTGTATATGAAGAGTCAATAAAAAGTTATATACTCTGATTCCATTTAAAAATACTCCCTAGAGTTGGGGGTATAGCTCAGGGGTAGAGAGTTTACTAACTATACATAGCCCTAGGTTCTATCCCCAGCACTGAAAAAAAAATAAAAATAAACAATCAGAGGACAAATATTTATATATAAATGTGTTCATGCCAATGTTCTATTATGAAAAAAATTGGAAATAATCTAAATGCCAATAGATGAATGAAATAAATTCTGGTTCACTCAACTATTCTTGTAATTTTTTAAGCAGCAATTTAACAGTGAGATTTTTGAAAAATATGTATCATAATAAGGGAAATACTCTTCCAACATGAAGGAGGTTCAAAAAAATGAAAGCTATAAGGAAATACACTCAAGAACAAAGGCAGCTCTCTCTAGCCACTCAGATCCAGATGGTTTTCTTCTCTATGCCAGAGTTCAAACCTTAGTTGCCATCTAATCGATCTCAGATTTTGGGCAAACTGCTCTTCCACAATTTGAGAACTTGCAAGTATAACAGAAGTTTAAAGGTCAGTTAACACCCGTAAAATACCAAGCACAGTGTCTGGCACACAAATACACTGCACAGGTGTTGACAATATTATTATCTTTCTGTGTTAGATTCTTCATGATGATCCTAAATTGTTTTGGGAGCTTAAAAAACTAATACATATTAATAAAAGTTCTGAATATCTTAATAGAAACCAAATGAAGCAAGAATGCAAATCAATATATAAATCCATAATCACTTCTCTGAAACCTCTGGAACACAAAAAAAGAACATGAATGAGGCCCTGTTTTTGATTCCCGAGTACCACAAAACAAGCAAACCACCAGAATTTTTCAGATTTTTCAACAATGATAACAGTGTATTGACCATGCTATATAAAATCCCTCACTAGGTCTAGGCTAACACCCTAAAATCAAACATATAAACATTTACACAAAATCTGGTAAATCAAGACTATAAATACCTACCTATCAACAAAGATTCCTGTATGTAGAAACTTTACCTACTCAGAGCTTTATAAATTTGAATTTATAAATTCAACTATGAATTAGGAGTCATGAATCTATTCTATCTATTCTATCAATTCTAGATAATGTCTGCAACACATGACCTATTTCTGCCACCTTGGATGCATGGAGAAAAGATGACCATTTCCTAGTGCTCACCTCTAGTAATATCCTATTGGAGCAGGATGTACTGGGGCTATAGCTGATGCCTTAGGCTGAATAAAGCTTTATAGGGGTGTTCTGTTCTGTACACTGAAAGACTGCTTAGAACTACCCTTGATCTCTGCCTATCAGATGTCAATAGCACCTTTGCAGTCATGATAACCAAAAATGTCTCTAGACATTGCCAAAATCATCCCTACTGAGAATCGGGGCCCTATTGAAAAACAGTAAGTAAACAAACAACCACTATCTGCTCCAGATTCCACAAGAGAACCACAAACTGCAAATTTCTGCTGGAATACTGTTTACTTCAGAAAGTCTCACCCCTCTCCTCTTTTCCATGCTAGTCTCCAAGCCACCAAAATGACTTTTCTAATTTTGCCCCAAATTATCACAACATTCTTTTTACAAGTTGCTGTTTTAGCTCCCACCAGGGTCTACCCAAAATATCAGATCCCACATTCTCTCATGCTCACAGAACATGGTTGTGATATGCAGCCTTCCTAATAGGCCATTTCTCACACTAGAGTGAGTGAATAAGCTGCAGACAACAGGAACATGCCTCCAAAGGCCGGACATTTGTCAGCTGAAAAATCAAAGGTTTAGCTAGTTTCCAGGAGACAGGAAGAATCACAAAGGTCAGCTCTTCCCAGAACTGTCATGCCAGTGAGGCACCTTGAAAATGTGATGCCCAAGCAGGTCTGAAAAGTCAAATCTGACAGCATATTGGTGTGTTGGTGTAGTGTAGCCCCAGTACACCACATGAATACTTTAAGTCTTTAATATTCTAATTATTTTATGACAGCCCGAGAGATAAATCAAGAACACTGCATTTCACCAATTTATTTAGCCATGAAATCCCATCTTCCTTCTACTCCAACAATGTCTATTTTCCTGATGAGGAAAGGAATATTAATCTGGGGAACAGAGACGAAACCTCCAGGGGCAACTCTGGAACCCTATTTGAAGCTATTGGTTTCCACTTCTTTCTAAACAAATCTACTATGTGTATAGTTTTATATACTATAGCATTAGTCAAAAGATTAAAATGGAAACATATTAAATAAAACATCTACCAGTAGTATATTTGTTAAGTAAATCATGACATATTAATTCACAAGACCATTATCCAAGCATGAAACGTTGAGGAAGTTTTTCGAGCGCTGAAACAGAAGGGTCTATACAGTGCATGACGTGAAAAAAAACAGGCGGACATGGAATATCATATTCGATCATCACTGCTGGTGTAAGAAAAGAGAGGAGGGGGAGCATTTTTCAAAGACTTTGGAAACATGTGACAGTAACACTGGTTACCTCCAGGGAAGAAGACAAGGTAGGGGAAGGAGCAGAACAGACATCACCATTTAACCTTTTACACTAGCCTAACTGTATTATATATTTGGAAATTAAGTTTAAAATAAGTATATAAACTAATTTTACCAATCTCTGGAAAATAAAAATCAAAAACATTAGAATGTAATACTCTACAGGCTATATTAGTAAAAATGTCAAAGAACTTCACTATATCAATGATGATTCTGTACACTGATACCTTCTTGTTTTTTAAGAATAAAGGAGAAAACAATTTTTGATAAAGCTGTAACTACTTATTCTGCTTTGTGATTTCATAAAAACAATCTCATTATTAATTTGTTCTATTACGTGCAGACATCTCCCTTCTCCCTCTTATACCATTTCATAAAAATAAAACAAAACACCTCCATAAAAAAAAAACACAACAGTTTATTTCATTAGTTCAGTGCATATAGAATTAGTTCTGGCAAATTTCTCCTTGTTGGTTCCAATGTTTTAAAGTGCTGCTACAACCAATGAGCTGGAGTTGGAAGTTCTACCCATATGCTGTGTTTGTCCTCAATGTAACAAAATGCAGCTGCCACTTTTATGATAGATGGTCCCTGACTCACTGTGCATCACATCATGTAGTCTTTGCTACCTTGGTAGCTCTTGTTCTGTTTATTTTGTTGCTGGTGTTGTTTTGACACTAAGAACTGAATCCAGGGCTTGGCACATGCTAAGTACATGCTCTTCCATTGAGCTATTCCCCCTACCCCTGTCCCTTTTTGTGTTTGTTTTAATAAAAATCTACAAGCTTCCTAGTTTATCCTTTTCCCTGAAATCTAAGAGTTTATCCAATGTGTGATCCAGTATACACAAAATAGCTTCAATAATATTTTCCATAACACATAAGGTTGATGTAGGCTAAACATAACAATGGGCAACTCTCCACTACTGAGAGCCTCCTAAGCAGGGAGACCTGGAGAAAGCAGAAGGCCAGCTTCCTCAGAATCATGATTCCCATAAATAACTCTCTGGATATTCTCATAAATACCTACTACTGAGCACTAATATTAAATTTCTTATATATAGATCTACAACTTTTCATACAATAAATCAATGATAAAAAACTATTTTTTAAGTTACTAGAACAAATTATCAACTGATTTAAATAATTATCCTGCCAGTATGACTAAGTTAGTTATAATGGTTAGCATTAACATTTTTTCAACTTTTTCTAAATTTTCGTTTTAGTTATACATGGACACAATCTTTATTTTATTTATGTGGTACTGAGGATTAAACCCAGTGACTCATATGTGCAAGGCAAGTGCTCTGCCACTGAGCCACAACCCCAGCACTTATTTAACTTTTAATTTTTTTTTACAATAAACATGAATTAATAGGGGAAAATTAAAAATAAGGGAAAACTGATAGATTAAAATATTATATATTTTTAAAGGATCAAATTATTTGTAGAAAATACACATGGTCCATCATTTGGTTTTATTTGTGAATTGCTAAAAGGTCCTAGTAAACATTTCATGGAAAACACACCTACTCAGGTTCATAGCGTAGGCTTCTAGAGATCCTCGCCAGGAGGTAGACCTTTGATTTTCCAAACCCCTCAATAACCATTCAGTAGTAGTTCACTGGTGGTCCCTTAGCAGCTGAAAGCAGGTGGCACACAACTAGTGTCTATAGTAGTAGAGAGGGCCAAGGACAGAGTGACATAGAGGAGGGAGGTTAGGACATCCTCAGATGGACTTGATGGGGTGCTCATACTGATAGGTGGTACTGGACACCTCTGTGCATCCGTGGATGTTGGAAAATGCTGTTGTGGAATCACCTTTATTAGGAAAAGTTTAGTGTGTTAAGAGACCTTGTAATTTTACCCATGTCTATTTGTGTTTCCACCAGCCACATTCCTGTTGTAACAACTGCCCCATATGAGCAAAAACAGCAAAGAACAACTTCACTTCATAGGAAACAATATCAACTTTGGGGACAGCAAATTTCACAGCCTACTTTCCCGCTAAATTTTAGGAAACTTCCCTAATCTCCTTGAACCTCAGCTTCTCCATTTACAAAGCAGTGGTGGTAATAACAACAACAAACACAATTTGTAAGGTTGCTACTCTATGCAAGAATGTGCATGGTGCTAATGTAATACTCTCTGATACATTGGAGATTCTCACTGCGTGCTGGCTGCCTGCCCTTTTCCCCCAGAGTTTGCCCTAATATGGAAAACAGCTATCCTGTCCCAATTCCAGAACCACTAAAGATTCTGACACAGATCTTTAGTGGGCCAGCCCCTCCTGCTCTCTGAAATCCTGCCAAGTCAATTTCCTTGACATAAGGGCACAATCCAATCTTTCCCATTTCCTCCAACAGAGAGATCTTACTAGCCCAGTCAAATTTCCAAATCTAAAAGGGGCAAGAATTTTAATAAGAATTTTAATTATTTTCTCTTTTCAGAAACCATGCATCTTTCTGTCTCTCTCTCTCTCTCTCTCTCTCTCTCTCTCTCTCTCAAACACACACACACACACACACACACAGACACACACACACACACACACCAGCAACTTTGTCAGGACTCTGAGAAAAGCATGAGATTTGCTACAAATGATCAGCACTTTGCAGCACCTAAAAATATAGTAATCAGGTCACAGAAAGAACCTTACAACCCAAAGAAATCTGTTAAGAAAGCATGTCCCCTAAGGTTGAAAAGATAGATAAATGGCATTTTGCCCAGAGCTTTCTCAAAAAAGAGTCAAATAACCGAGTCTGCCCACCAAAGAGGGAGAAGGAGACAAGAGTGTAAAAGAAGCACAAAACCCTTTAGAAAGTGACCACACAGATCTCCAGTATTGTCGTCATTCATTTGATTTACCAGGCAGCCTGCCAAATAAGGTGCCAGCAATTTAGTACCATTAAGATGAGCTTAGTTGGCAAGGAGGGAAAAGGGAAAAGGAAAGCTTTTCATGTTGCAAAAACCAAAATAAGAATTTCCGAATGACCATGTCAACGCCATCAAAGCAATGAAATGCTAAAAAAATACTTCTGTGCACAGGAAAACATCTGCTAACTGACCACTTTTTTCCTGCTCACCTCACATTACATGCATTAAAAAGTGACCATTGGGAACCCCAAGAAACAAGCCAAGATTTTCTCTAATCAGTAAGGTATTCAGCAGGTCAGATTTGTTTTTTTGTTTGTTTGTTTGTTTTAAAAAGGACTTACATATCTAGAAGAAAACTAATTTGTTCTTTATTTGACAAATAAAAATCTGAGAGCTCAGCAAAGCAAAGGAAGCTGCCTTTCTCTGGGGCAGCACTAACAAATTAAATTAACAAATATTCAGAACTGCAGGGAACAGACTGCTGGGGGAGGGATTTGTGGTTTGTTGCCAAAAATATAACCATTGTTGTTATTTATCTAAACAGAATATTTTGTCATTTAAATTTTCAGCAACATAAGCTGGATATTTGGTAAAGGCAGACATAGTTGTCAGCCAGAGCTTGGATGGCACACCACTGTTTTTATGCAAAAAGTGGTTAAAATGAAGTTGCTGAAACTTCTCGTGCCAAGAAAATGGAAAATAGCAATGTTTTATTTCTTCAATTGAATGCATTTAATATTGCCATTACTCCTTCACTGGGACACAGCTCTCAAGAGCCTAAAGCATGTGGCATTAGAATAGCAACTTCTCTCATTTAATATTACCATACAATGAAAGACAGCCTCAATTTCATCAAAGCTAAGAAAAAGGACAAAATTTTCTTTATTCCTGCTCAGAATAAGCATAAGGCAAGTAAAATGCCTGCAGGGAAAAGAAACAAAGCACTGATACATGCTACAGAACTGTTATGGTTTAAATATTGGGTGCCCCCAAAAGCTCATGTGTGAGAAATGAGAGAAAGTTTAGAGGTGAAATTACTGGGTTAGCAGAGCCTTAACTAATCAATGTGTTAACCTCCTGGGTGGTAACTGTAGACAGGCAGGGTGTGGTTGGAGGGGGTGGGTCCATGGGGGCATGCCCAGAGTTTATATTTTGTTCATGAGAGAACCTCTCTCTCTGCTTCCTGGTAGCATGATCCCATTCACCTTGCTCTGCCACATTCTTCCACCATGATGTTCTGCCTCACCTCAGGCTGTCTATGGACTGATTCCTTTAAACCATGAGCCTCCGAATAAAACTATTCCTCCTCTAAAATTGTTCTTGTCAGGTCTTTTGGTTGCAGCAGAGAAAAAATTGACTAAAACAAGTATGGACCTTGAAGATGTTATGCTAAGTGAAAAATTCTGACAGAAAAGACCACATACAGTGTGATCTCATTCATATAAGAAATGTCCAGAATAGACATTTAATTGCCAATTCACAGAAGCAGAAGTACATCCATGATGGTCAAGAGCTTCTAGAAGTGGGGAGGGTTGCAGGGGGAATGACATATGGCTGCTAATATGTATGGAGTTTCTTTGCATGTAACTGAACAATTCTAAAACTGACTGTGGTCATGGTTGTACAAGTCCGTGAATACATTTAAAGCCAGGAAATAGGGTACTATTTAAAAGCAAACTAAGTGTGAATTGTATGGTGTGTGAATTATGTCTCAATAAAATTTCAGAAAAATAAGAACATACTTGCCTACTTACAAATATACACACAAACAAAATACATTTTCTTAGTCATTCTCTTGTACACACACCGGCTTCCCTTTCTCTCCTCAAGAGAACAGAATACTTATTTATCTCATTCTCTAGGATTGCTTGTTCTCTATAATTCTAGAACTGTGCTTTGAAAATTTTACTGTATGTAAGACTCACCTGTGCATTTTGTTGAAGAGCAGATAATGATTCTTGATGTCTGAGGTGGAGCCTGACAGTCTACATTCCTAGCTGTGGGTCGTCCCACACCCAAAGGTTGTACCACATACCAGGATCGTAACAAATCCTAAGTGCTAAGCACTGAGCAGAGCTACTACCCATAAGCCTCACCTAGGACACTCCTGGGAAGGATTTTTCCTCCCTGTTTTCCAAAGCACAGACCTGGAAAGAGGTAATGCTACTCTGGGAAGCCAGACTTTCCACACCCAAGCAGGTTCCAGATACGTTCTATGCCTGCTCAGCTGCTGAGAGACTTTCCACCAGGCACCTGCTCTCTCTGAGAATGTCCTCAGATGTTCAACCCAACCTAATACTGTTAGCTACTGACTTTATAGAGTTGTTTCCTGTGTGAGAAAAGATGCAAAAGAGCTTAAAGAAGCACAAAGTAGTATGTTGCTTTGTAGTAAGAGAAGAGCATTGACAAAGGCAAGTTTTCAAGACATTCCTTGCCAGACACAAAAGACAAAGCAGTGGGCAAATTCTGCAGGGCAATTCCTAATGCCTACTTTTGTGGCACTGAAGATGGAGGTCACAGCAATGGGCCTTCCCCATGGGGTTTAGTGAGGATAAGCCCAGTTTGCAGAGGAGGAGAATTTCAGTGGCCAAAGATAACCAGCACCTTCTGAAAAGCAATAAAAGCTTAGTGCACATCTCAGGGATCCATTGAAATCTGAGTCAAAGTCACTGTGAGATCATAAAGTTAATAATGAGGAGCTCCTGTTACCAGCCATGGAGTCTCAGACATGTCCATGCTTGATTCACACGCAGATGAAACACACTACCACAATGACAATATAACTCAGGTTGAGGATTATGCTATAGCCAGAAGGAACTGAAGCCAATAAAGCTCTACATGAGCTTCACTTTCTATTAAATTGTAGTGCTCTGAAGAGAACAGAATACTTGTTTCCCTGTAGAATATAGAATAAATTTTATTTTCCATGAACAATCTCATCAAAAAGATGAAAAAAGAAACCAAAATGTACTATATGTCTATTGTGTACCCATGTTTATCCCATGAAAAGGGAAGTTACTTTCATAAACAAGATTTAAGAGACTTGTTTTAAAAAAAGAATAATGCATTTAAACGTTACAGGACAGTCTTAAAATCAGATAGCATTACTCTACCTATATATTTCCTATTATGGTTTAGATATGAGGTACCCCCCAAAAGCTCAAGTGTGAGACAACAAAGGAATTGTTTGGAGGTGGAATGATTGGATTGTGAGAGTTGTAACCAATCAACTGATTAATGCACTGCTACGGATTACCTGGGTGGTAACTGTAGGCAGGTGGAGAGTGGCTGAAGAGGTAGGTCACTGGGGGCGTACCTTTGAGGTTTACATTTTGTTCATGGTCAGACTACCTATGAACTGAGACCTCTGAAACCATGATCCCAAATAAGCTTTTCTTCCTCTACACCATTATTGTCAGGCCTTTTGGTCACAGTGATAAAAAAGCTGATGAAAACATTTTCTTACAGCAAAAGAACTGTTAATTTTTATGAAATGAAACACTTATATTTTCCTAATTTTCAAGATTATTATATGAGCATCAAAAATTAAAGAGATTTTTTTACATCTTTCAGGAATTGAAATTTGTCAAATAAATCTTACAGAAACAGAGAAAATACAATTTTAATTCCAAATTCAAAAAAGAACCTTCACTAGAAAGTAATGAGAGCCTTGTTAACACACTGGCTTTGACATCTTTCTTCTCTTTATTCAGGCAATAATTTTTTAACTGTATTAGAGCTAGTATAGACAGTCTACAACCTAAAAATAAAATAAGTATAATATATTCATTAAAAAGTATCCCTACAGGGCTGGGGTTGTGGCTCAGTGGTGGAGCACTCACTTAGTAAGTGTGAGGCCCTGGATTCGAACCTCAGTACCACATAAAAATAAATAAATAGAATAAAGGTATTGTGTCCAAATACAACTAAAAAATAAATATTAAAAAAAGGTATTCTTACAACAAAAGGGAAAATCTCACTTTGAGGGGGTACTCTCCTATTTTTATTCTGCCTGTGAGTCAGCAAAAATTAACTTATAGAAGATAACTTAAGCTTTAAGAATAAAAACTTAGAAAATTTACACTTCTTAGGCTTTACTTTGAAAATTTTTGTTCCACACAATAACAAAATAATTTAAACATCATTCAACTACTGTGCTATTTACACCCTGTTTAAAATATGAATTTCCTATTACAGTAAGCACTCACCTACATTAAATAGTCATTCATTCCACAAGTATTAACCACCTAAACCAAGTTAACATTTAGATATCGGCTTTTTCATGACTCTGGCACTAACCCATAAATTCTTTGAGAACAGAAACAGGTCTTCAATACCCTAATGCCCTAGAGCAGGTGCTTATTTAATATTGTTCATTAAATACATGAAAGGAATCTGAGCCCTATGCTCACACACAGCACTGATCTCCACAAAGCTCATTTGTTATCACTTCCTTACAATTAAGCAATCAATTAAAATGAGGAAAAGAAAGGAAGCTGTCATTTGTTATATACCAGACTCTTAACCTGCATTCATTTTGGTGTTTAATCCTTGCAATACCCTGAGGAAGACAAATTAGGACAAGGTACAACTTGCCCACAATTGCACAGCTAGAATAAGGCTGGTCCTCAATTCAAACTCAGGCCCACAGAGTTAAAATTATATACAGGTGATATTTAATAGACTGACCAAGTTAGGGAAACACAAGTTGGTGGTATCAAGGACTCTGCCCTAATGTAGCCAATCAATACTTCAGCAATTCATCTGCCTTAGAAAGTGCCTTTGACAGTGGCCAATCATATGTCTGGAGCTCTCACAAGCCACAAAAATGATTCCATGAGAACATAGGTATGGTGCATCTTGCTGGGGCTTCCAAGAACATCCAACCCCACCCTGCTCATCAATGTGCCTCATCAAGAAGACCTTGGGCCCTTCTCTGAGGCAGCCTCTGCTCCACAGTGGATCTGTAATGTGATTTACAAGATTTTTTCAGGGCCAAATAATTCTCAATAATTCTCCCCAAACTCATATCAAGGATATGTTCAGAGGTTGCCCATTAGGTATCCACAGACCTGATAAAACCTGAAGATCCATTTAGGACACACAGGTATTTTCAGGCCTTTACTAAACATCATCCACCCTGGGCTCCTCTTCCCACTGGCTCCAGCTGGCAGAGGTCACCCATCAAGGTCCCCAGCTCTCCACAGCCCATCTTGTCTGGCAGACTTCTCTCTACCTGCTCAGCTTACACAGGCATTTGATTTACAGCCTCTGCACTTGCCAGAGTTTTATGGGTACACAGACGATAAACCAAACAGCCTTTGATGATCTTCTTGAACAGGCTGAGCATCTTTGTTCTTTCCTCCTCTTCAGTCCCAGCTCTCTTTGGTGACATCCCAGGAAAATTTCAGCCTTTGCTTATCTGATGCTTGCATTGAACAACCCTGACTACCTAGGTTTGAGCTCCAATACTCCCTCTTACAAACTGATCTTCAGCAAGCTATTATATCTCCTCCATTTCCTCACCTAAAAATGGGAACGCCATAAATAACTATTTCACTGGGCTATGAGAATTGCTGTTCATTAAATGCTCAGTTTACCACTGTGCATGGAGACAGTGACAAAGCAGATCTACTAAATGTATACAGGTTTCCAACCACTAAACCAGAGCTGCTTTACTCAAAAACATACTTACCTAAAGAGCCATGCAGCCATCTACGTGGAATTTTATGTCCACATTCACCAAAACTAAAAAGGATTAAGTCATATTTCCACTTGTTACTAAAAATCACGTTTTTCTCCATCTAATTTCAACCTCAAATCCCATGACAACTCCTTGCTTTGAGCCTTGAAGAATAATTTCATTGGCTTTCTTGAAACAATAATGTAAGGGGAGATAGTTAAATAAAAATCAAAAGCATTTGCAATTCTCTCAAATTTCAGGGCTGTGTTCCTGACAACACTCTGCTTAGAGAATGTCAAAGCATCTTAAAATATCACTGTACTTCATGAATCAACAAATTGTCACTTCACTTGAGTCAAAATCAAAATACTTGTTGCTTCCAACTTATTTGGGTGAGAAAGAATCAAATCTGTTAATTTTATTCATCAGAATTTCCATTAATAGGTCTCTGCAGGGCTGTGGTTTTAGCTCAGTGGTAGAACACTTGCTATGCAAGTGTGAGGCACTGGGTTTGACCCTCAGCACCACATAAAAAATAAAGGTATTATTTTCACCTACAACTAAAAAAAAAAAATAGGCCTTTGCAATAACATTTGACCCTAAAGGGGACAGCCTACAAATTCCAAATTAAAAAAAAAAAGATTTTATTCCCAAATACTTAAATTTCTCAGTTGTTTACATGCAAATGCAAACTGGCCTCCCAAAAATAAAGATTCCATTTTAATTTCAACAGAAGAGCAAAAAGGAAAGAAAAATCCTGAACTTCTCCAAGATAATGAATATTTCATATCATCATATTCCAGCATGGGCACCAGTATTTGGGATGAAAATCTTCAATAAATCATGAAATGAAATGCATTTGGTTCATGAGTTTGATCAGGTTGTCATCACAGATTATTTTCATTTAGTTTCAACCTAGGCAATTCTGCCATAGATGAAACAAACACAGAAGACAAGCTCTTGGAGCCTGCTGGAAGTTACAGCTGCTCAAAATTTGAAGAAACAAGTCAAAACTACAATTATTGTTCTATGAGCATGTGATGCAAATATCTACATGCACAATAAAACAGTGAGCCTGTAAAAAATAATACTTTAGAAAAACTTTACTGTGATTTAATTGTTACTATGCCATCATTTTAGGAACCATCATAAAGTAGTTCTTGCATGGACACATAGCCTTTCTCTCCAGCAGCCCCTGCAAGGAGAAAAGGGGCTCCCATTGGAGAACATGCTCTTTGAATCATTATTTGTGGGGTGTTTCCATCTTTCACCTAAACTCATGGGAAATCACAGAAGGCCCCTTCTCAACGGCTGACCCTCTGCTTCTAAATCATCATTTCACCACTAGACAAGGACCTGCCTTGACAAAAAAAAAAAAAAAAAAAAAAAAAAAAAAAGAGCTACTCAAAATACAGCTTGAATTTGGAAATTTTATTTAATTTTATTCATCTGTTGTGGTGGTTTCCTGCATTCTAGGACATGAGTGGGAAATTCCTGACACTATATTCCTCCTTCACTCCCATATAGGAGCTGGGGAAAATGTCAAACAGAAAATGTTAGGCAGCTCATATCTGGGGAGGATATCAAGCTTTCACTTCACCAGAGAACACCAATTAAATCTGATAAAAGCTTTTAAAATTGCTTTAGCTTTTTATTTCATTGTTCAAACCTTTCAGGATGGAGAAGACACCAAACTGGTACAGGAACAAAGATTGGCAGAGTTGACACCAATCACAACAGAAAGCAGATGCTACTCAAGCAAAGGACAGGCAATAGATTTAGGCTCAGGCTGCATGTTGGCATCAGTTGAGAAATTTCCAAGTTACTTGGTCTGGGGAGGAGTGGAATCTAGTGGGGTTTGTTTTGTTTTGTTTTGTTTTGTTTGAAAAATTCTCACCCAAGTGAAGCTAATGAGTAGTCATGGTTGAGTTGGACTGAATTTAACTACATATATAAAATAAGAAGTCATTAATAAAAGTGATTGTGTGATCAATCATAGATAAAGCAGATAAAAATGTACTGACTTTGATGGAACTAATTCCAGTGTATCATATGTATGATATGCAGTGTATCATACTTTTCATTTATATATGAACATGTGCATTACATGCAACACAAGCACACACATTTAAATAACAAACAGTATGACTGCTCACTGAGAAGTTGCGTAGGCTGACACCTCTGCCTAGTTCTTTCTAGCTCTCAGGTACAAGACTGCATACTGAAGGATGATGAGCCCTTCCAGGCCAGGATCATTTCACCCCGCTCTTATCTCCAGCCTGCTACCCCATTCAGCACATTGCTCAGCACATTTGCTAGATGAATTTTCCCAAGCACACACGGCCTTCCTGGAAATGTCAACAGGAAGAAGTCTTCTTCCAGAAGCTGGTAAGAGCAACTAGGAAAGAGCCAACAAGATAGTGATTCAGCAGCAAAGGGAGGTTTACCATCTGGAGTCAGATAAAGAAAAAAAAAGTCCTTGTAAAATAATACTGATACTTCTGTCTCTACCTCAAACTAAGCCAAGCTCTACCTCCAGACCCCTGACTGGCTTCTGGGGACAACTGACCTAGAGAAGACAGCTGACCTTTTCCTCAGATGCAGAAGAACATCCCCACACATGCAGCTAGAGACCAGAGTCCCTCATTTCTGTTCTTGGCACTGATCAAGAACACTGTACCTTTGTAGATGCCTAGCCTCCTCCCTACAGCGACTTCCTCTTACCCTCTAAAACTGACCCCTATGCTGGATGTTTCACTCTCTTCCTTCACAACCACCACAGTAAGACAGGCATTCACTGACTCTTGTGCCACAGCTGGTTAATAGGGATAAGTGGAACATGTAGTTCAGAATAGGGAGCTAACAAGGGATTGCCACTGAGCCTCAAAATTCCAAGATTTGTCCCCACGTACTGTTTGCAGCACATACCAGGAGAAGCAACAATAATAAAATAATAAAAATAACATTCTTTATTTATTTATTGTATGAGAAAATACTATGGAAGGTGTCAGATATGGATAAGTTCAATTCACCTTCCTAACAACCCCACAGGATAGTGATATTCTCATTTTACAGATGGAGAAGCAGGTTAAAGAAGCTAACCTGTGGTTAACTTGACAAGCAAGTAGTGGATCCACCGTGGAGCCCAGGCAGAATTCTTCCTGCACCTACACTATACACTGCATATCACACAGTGTTTTCTACAGAAAATTGGGTAAGCCCAGTGTGGGCACTGCTCACACCAATGAGGGCATAAATCACCTCACTTCTGAGATCCAATTTTCTCATCTATAAAATGAAGGCACTGGAGCAGTTGATCCCTTCCAAACAATAACTTTTCATCATGCACAGGACCAAGAAAGCCTCATCCCACTGTAATGAGAAGCTTTAAAAAAAAGTAAAAAATGAGGGGAAATTCAAGATGGCTGACACCCCCAGCACTATTTTTTTTTCCTTCATAGGAATAGAAACAAAGCAACAGGTGAGTAACTGCTCCTAAAGATGAGTGGCTATGGGTAGCATAACACTGAAAACAGATGACACACAAAAGGAAACCTGGTGGATTCCAGAGACTAGAGAGAATAACAAAGCAAGAGAAGCAAAATACCCCAGCTCCTAGCACCTCAGTCAGGACTATCCCTTCCAAAAGAAGAAGTCACAGAAGGGTGTACCCCAAAGACAAATATCCTAAACAAATAGGTGATCTGGAATCTAGACAACAAACTGGCTTTAGAGAAGAAATCTAGTGCACCTCTGAGCAAACACGGAGCATGATACAACCACGTGCCATCTTGGAAAGTGTCCTATTGTTAGGGACTACACTGCTCTGAGGATCAGAAAACCTGGCCGAATGATGTCTCAGGGTCCCTGTAGAAATCCTGCTGCACAGCTACTTAGAAGGCAGCCACGTGAGACAGGCGAGTCTTGAGTGTATCTCTTACACAAACTCACTGAGGGGTTTAGACTGCAGGAAGCATAAGCTGCAATGGATTGGAGTGGAAGGCACATCAGTAGTTTAAGGATCCTGCCTTCTGTGATGTGAAGTGACACCAGTTACATGTGGTTTCATTTGGAGGCCGGGTCTGAAGGTGCAGGGATTGAGACTACAAATCATTTGCCTCCTGCAACTGATGCTCCAGTACAGAACTCTAGTTCAAGGGCTCCCATCACCCTCAGAGACATTCTGGGGATTCTTCCAGGCTTGCATATTTGCCACCCTTAAAGGGTAAACACAGGCTCTCAGCTGTCAACTGGTCCCAAGGTGGCACAGACTGAGGAATTCTGAGGCTCTGCTTCTGGGAAGATAACCCCTCAGCAGCAGCAGAGAGGAAGAACATAATGGTAATGACACCACATCTACACAGGCCCTCTACAGTGATGACAGCTGCATCAGGTCAGAGCAGCAAGGCTGGTGGGTCTAAATGGGAGTCCTACAGAGGGGAAGTTATGACTCTAGTCCCTGCCCCTCCCCACAGAGTCCCTAGATTTCCACCTGTCTCCAATCAGAAGACAAAAGCTTCAGGCCCTTCAAAATGACTGGAGCAACCAGCATCAGAATTTCTTTCAAGAAACGAAGCTACTGTCAACAGTGCCTATGGAAATGGTAGGAGTAACCACAGAAGGCACACCCTACATACTGTTTCCTACACATCATCCTGAAGTACCAGAGTGTCCCCATTCTTTCCAGATTTACAGAGACAGTGGGGCACTCCAATCCCAAAAAGGCACTCCAATCCCAATCTCTAATTAGAACAAATTAGAACCAACGAAGCTACAGGGAGATTAAACCAAGGAGTCCAGCAGGAAATAAACTCTACATTACACAAGAAATGAATATTCCAAGTCACACTGGCAGAAGAAAGCCACATACTATGAAGGCCACCAAAAAGCAAAAGATGGGCAAGTCTCAACATAGAAACACAAGAAATATGAAAAAGCTAGGTAAAAATGTCACCTCCTAAAGTTCATCAATTTATAGTAATAGATTCCAAAGATATCAAAGTGGATAAAATAATAGAAAATGATTTCTAGAAGGCTCAATGAAATTCAAGAGAATAAAAAAAAGGAGCTTAATTAAGGAAGGCAATGCAGTATATGAGTGAATAATTCAATAAGAAGATAGAGCCTTTGAAAAAGAACCAAACAGAAATCTTAGAAATTAAAAATAAAATCAATGAGTCAGAATTAAAAAAGAAAACTAACTCAGTTGAAAGCCTCACCAACAGAATGGATCAAGAAGAAGAAATAATATTAAGAGTTTGAAAACAAGTCTGATCAAATAGCACATTCAGACTACAATAAAGAAAAAAAAAAAAGAAGGAACAGAACATATATGATCTCGGGAACACCATTAAAGGATCAACTGTGTCCACAATCAGAATAAACAAGGGGAAAGAGCTACAGGCTGAAGGCATTAAAAAAAAAAAAAAAAAAAAAAAAACCTTTACACAGAAAATGGAACAATCAACAGGACAACCTACAAGATGAGAGAAAATCTCTACCAGCTCTTCATCTGACAAAAGATTAATATCAAGAATATATAAAGAACACACAAAACTTCACAACGAAAACAAATCATCCAGTCAATAAGTGGTTGAATGATCTGAATAGATACTTTACACAAGAGGAAGTACAAGTGGCTACCAAATAGGGAAAAAATGCTCAAAATCTTTAGCCATCCAAAAAATGAAAATCAAAACTACACTGAGCTCCCATCTCACCCTAGTTATAATAGTTATTAAAAACAAAACCAAAAAATGACAAACGATGGAGAGGTTGTGGAGAACAAAGGAACCCTTCTACACTGTTGAAAGGAATATAAATGAGTACAGATACTATGGAGAACAGAATGAAGGGTCTTCAAAAACGCTAAAAATATAACTACCATATGATCCAGCTATCCCACTTCTTGGTATACATCCAAAGGAAATCAAACCAGCACAAAAGAGATAACAGCATGTCTATGTTTACTGCAGCACTATTCACAATAGCCAAGATGCAGAATCAGCCCAGGTGCCCCTCAACAGATGAATAAAGAAAATATGGTATCTATATACATTGGAGTATTATTCAGACATAAAGAAGAATGAAATCCTGTCATTAGAAGGAAAATGAATGAAAGGGGAAGACACAGTATTAAGTAAAATAAACAAGACAAAGAAAAGACAAGTATCACATGTTTTGTCTCATGTGGAAACTGAAAAAAAAAATGAACAAAGAGGACCTGAAAGTAATAGACTACTAGAGTCTGGGGAAGGGCATCATGGGGAAAAGGGGTAGGGGATACAACAACAAAGAGTAGGAGAAGGGAGGGAATGCATGATTAAAGCATGATATATGCATGTATGGAGTGCTTCAGTGAAGTCCACTAATTTATATCCTCAATGTTTTAATACATATAATAATAATAAAATGAAAAAATAATTACCATGCAATCAAGCAACTTCATTCCCAAAACAATCAAAAGCAAAGGCCTAAACAGATATTTGTACATTATTGTTCCTAATAACATTATTCCTAATTGTCAAAAGGTAGAGACCATCCACATATCCAATCAAAGGTAAATAGATAAAATGTGGTATACATCCATACAACAGAATATATTCAGTCATAAAAAGGAATGAGATTCTGATCCATGCTATGGTACATAAAAACCTTTAAAAAATGCTAGGTGAAGTAAGCCAGACATGAAAGGACAAATACTGACTGTACAATTCCACTTCTATAAGGCAGCCAAAATAGAAAAGAAGCTAACAAAGGCTAGGGAGTGGAAGAGAAGGGAGTTCATGTTTAATGGGTACAGAGTTAGTCTCAGATGATGAAAAAGATCCAGAAATAGAAATGCCAAATCACACTTATAAATGATAAAATGGTAAATTCTACACTGTGTATATTTTACCCAGAATAAAAATTGCCAATTTTAAAAATACTTTTAGATATATTTTTTTAGTTGTACATGGACATAATCCCCTTATTTTATTCATTTATTTTTATGTGGTGCTGAGGATCAAACCCAGTGTCTCACATGTGCTAGGCTAGCGCCCTGCCACCAGACTTCAAGCCCAGCCCAAAATATTTTAAATACATTAAAATTTTTTTAAAAAACCAGACTCACTCTGAGATTGGTTTACTTTTGTATGTCTTTAAAATTGTAGTAAAATATGCATAGCATAAAATCTGCAAGTGTATACAGGTCATTGGCAAAAAGTACACTCATGTTTTATGCAAGCATCACCAACACCCATCTCTAAAACTTTTAGCTTCTCCAGCTGGAACTCTGTACCCATTAAATGGCAAAGTGCCCTCATGCTCTTCTTACAGCCACTGTTCTGCTTCCTATCTTTATAAATGGGTACCTCATGAGTGGAATCACACTGTATTTGTGTTTTTAGGATGGGTTTGTTTAACTGAGCATAATCTCTTCACAGATCATCCATGCTGTAGCATGTGAAAAGATCTCCCCGCTTTTTAAGGCTGAATAATATTCCACTGTGTGTGTACACCACAGTCTATCCATTCATCTGTGGACACTGAAAGCTGCTTCTACCTTTCTACCTTTCGATTCTTGACAGTAATGTTGCTCAGAACACAGGTGTCAAATGTCTCTGGGTAATGAATGAGACAAAATAAATTCAATTCATGTTTAAAGGGTTTTCTTTTTAAAAAAATGTAAGTAGAGATTTATTATAAACAAATCAAAACCTGCCATTCCTGACTTAAGCTGGCCTCCCTGAGCAGAGGCCTGGAGACTTGATGGCACATGCTCAGAGTAACATAACATGCCACACAGGCACACACAGCATTGCTCCCTTAGTGGGGCCAGGCTCCTCTAAGTTGAGTTCTTTATAACTAAAGAATACAATAAAAAAACATTACCCCCCACCCCCAAAAAAACTATCTCTTTAAAAAGTACTATACAGAGGAAGATCTGGATGCACTTTGCAGGGGGATTTAAGGTGGCTTTTTCTTAATAGTACTTCTTTTAACCATCCTGTTGTTAGCTGAAACTTTTTTTAAAATGTTTTGTTATTTTTACAAAGAAACTTTTCCATTTTGGTACAGGTGTTCCCTACCTTTTTTTCCACCCCATTATCCTCAAAAACAGAACAATAAAGAGAAAAAGTGACAACCAACTATCTTGTTAACATTTACTTTAGCCCTTCTCTTGCAAATCAATAATTCAGAAGATTTTTTTCCCTGCTAGGCCTATAGGGAACCTGGCCACTCCTCACTCTAGGGATCAGTCTCTCACCTGGAAGGCATGATTTACTATGACCATGTCCAGGAAACTATTGGAGAAGGTAAGGTGTCTGGCAGACTCTGTATTTAGAATGTGCTATAAAACACTTGCAAAATAAGAAGCAAACATCTTACAAAAATGTTCTGGCTAAAATGTGCCGAGTAAGAAAAAGTTCTGTCTATGTTTCATGATTACACAGCCATTAAAAGGTACTGACTTTAGCTACGATCTAATATCGATTTTCTAAGTAAAACAAAATTTTAGACAACAGCAATTAAAATTGTGCTCCACTGACTGGGATTTTGAGGTACACAAGCTAAAGTAAAAAATAACCCTGCATATGATGCAGAATCGTTGGAGAGGCAGGCCCATCAGGTACAGGACCACCTCTAATAGCCTGTATGTTCCCAAGCAGCCTGTAAACAAGACAGACCTCAGTCAGAAGGGACAGAGGACAGGGCTGTCTTGTTAGATCTCACACTGAGCTAAAAATCAAAGATATTGCAAACAAAATATGAAAAGCATGAGGGATGGGAGCCCAAAGGCCCCAGTTGGGGTATGGTCCCATGAATTAAGATCACTTCTGTGAGGAACTGGGGACCCAATAGGATTCTGCCTTGAGTTCAAAGGGAAACATACAAGAGGAATGTCTGACTGAGACTGTTCCTATTTTAAATCTATCTATCCAATAAATAGAATTGATCATTCTCTAGACGTTTTATAAAGAGTGGTTTTCAAGTGGTAGGAAAAGCACTTTGGGGAGGAAAAGTTGTTTATTACCTTATGCCAGACTTCTGTAATGCCCTTAAGAATAGTGGTTACAGATGTGAATGATTTGTAAGATTTCTCCCAAGTTTGATCATTTCTCTTTTATAACCACTAGGAATATAATTACTTCTCATGATTTGATAGAATTGAATCCACTACAGAGGAAGGCAGATGAAGATTTCCCACTACTGAGATTCTCTATCTAATGGCCACATTCCAAGTTCCCAGAGGGGATTTAATCAGTAGCCTGATAAAGTGTAGCAACTCAAAATGACCTAAAAATTACTTCTGGCTCCACTTAAGCATTCCATGGAACTGAAAATTTACAATCTCATTTAACCACTCACTGACTTCCTCCTTCATCCCCCGAAAATACGGAAATTAAGTTACTGTCATAGTTTGTTTTAACATGTAACTTCACCTTTTCTGAAGCGTACTTGGGAAGATTATTTGATTTCCATAATGACTAAAGAAGACATTTTACAAAGACAAAGGGAATGTCATCCACATGGCCACTGAACAAAACAAACACACTCCTGTGAACCTAGAGAAACACACACAAATACACACACGCAGCTGAAACCAGTATTTCACCCTTTAGAGGAAAAACACCAAAATGGGAGATGTGAGTCATTAATTATACTCAGCTATTTCATGGAAAGCAGCAAGCTGCTTGTAAGTCTAAAAATATCTCTGAACATTGAGCCCTATGTTTAGTTTTTCCACCTTTCTCCATTTTGCTGTGTGTCCTTTTGGTAACAGACCTCTCCTGATTAAAAAATAAAACATTACTTACATAAGACAATGTGAGCTCCAATAAGCCCAGAGAGATGAACCTGTGCCTGACATGCTCACCCAGCCCCAACATGACCTGAGCTGTGCAATAAGGAGACATGAGAGAACAGCAGGCATCCCAAGGAAAAACTTGGGCAGCACAAGTGCACAAGGGTTAGAAACGCTGAGGCCACCTGGACTAAGTGGGTGGATCGCAGTAATTGTCACAGAGTTAATAATATAGGGAAAATAACCTCAAAATTTATAGAGCTCCACTACCCACTACAGTTCCTATTCTTGCTACAATCACCAAACCCGAAACCGTAAACTCCAAATTCACTTGACATTTCACATCTACATAAACTTTATCCCTTTCTTCCTTCTCTTCAGCCTTCCAAAAATCTCATCTAGAATACTAGGCCAAGAGGTTGTTTTAAATCCCAAATGAGTCCCCACATTGGGGATTACCATGAAACTAGTCTTAAAGTCCATTCTCTACAAAATCCAAAATAATGCTAAATATTCATAGAACCAGATAATGTGTTGAATATTAAAATGCTCTTTGTAGTTCAGAAATCAGTATTCCCCTAGTAATACAGAACAAACAAACACCTCAAAACAGAATAGAAATCACATCCGGTACATATATCCTTAGCACAATTATGCAGCTAGATCACCCTGTCTACAGTGCGTGCAGGGCTGCTCCATAATTAGTACTTTATTAAACTGTTCTCTGAAGAGCTGATGAGAAAAGATGGCAACCTGAGCCAGCTGTGCAGCTTAATATTGGAGGGAGGTATGTGTGGAGGTGGGTGATGTGAAATTCTTCCTTCAACATTATACTATCATTGCTTTCAGTTTCTTTTTTTTCCCCCCTCCTCCTTTGTCTTTGTTTCTCTTTTAAGGCTGAAGAGCATAGGACATTTAATTAAAAACAAAAGGGTTTAAGAACAGGGATGCTGAAAAGGCTGTGTTTCTATTAAACATTGATCCAGTTCATCGAGGAAGGCTTTGTGCCGTGGAATAAACTCCAGCACTCATGCAATTTTAATGAACATGCTCCTGCACCTTGCTTCCTTCTTTGTGTTGAAACTGCTGCTCAGTGTCCTGAATATTTCAAACACTTCTAATGCAGTGACTAAGAAGTCCAAAAGTGAGAACAGCACTTTTAGGAGCAAAAATAAGTTTTATGAGAATGTAAATACTGGGGCTGGGGGTTTAGCTCAGTGTAAAGTGCTTTGCCAACATGAGCAAGTCCCTGGGTTCAAAATCCATGCACTGCAAAAAAATAAAAATAAGAAATGTAAACATGAAAGGACAATAAAACATCTTAATTTTTGTACTTCATAAGCAAGATAACTGTTCCTATGAGGAAAAAAATAAAGATACACGGTGTCACTTATGCTCATGAACAGATACAGGCCACACTCACAATATTACATCCAAGTTCACTTTGTAAATGCCTTGCTAAAATCTGTCCCCTGCCCCAAATTTATCTAGCAAAGGTTTTTACAGGGATATAGATACATCACTTTAATTGCCTCACAGAATGCCAACGTGTTAACAGATAGCGCTGCATTATTAACACAGCAACATATTTGGAATGTCTGTGCACACACATCTAGGTATTCTACTTGTGATGAAAGCCTAGAGGTGACTTAAACGGAATCTACACACATGGCCCACCCAGAGAGGAAGGACCTGCAGGACACAGAACACATGGGATTTTTTATGTATTATTTTTCAGTTCTATGTGGCAAAGCCCTAAGTTCCATTAGTCATTTCCAGCACCTTTAGGATATTCTGGCTGGCCAGAGTTCTTCATTTTTAAGTATCAAAGATCGTTCACCTATATTCTAGAGTCCCTATACCTGAAGTCAAGTTCAGAAAGTATTTCTACAGCTCAAGAGAACCCATATTTTCCTTTGACTACCTTATAATCTTTTATTTTCATATTTTCACAACCCATAAAATATGTTTTGGTAAAAGGTATGATAAAAGATCCAGTTTTATTTCCCAACAGACAGCTAACTGTCCACACCCCATTTACTGAATAATCCATTCTTTCCTCCACTGATCTGAAATGTTGCCTTTATCATATACCAAATCGCCACAAATACACTACTGGACTTTCAATTTTGTTACATTGACTGAGTTAATGATTAAATGATTCACTTAAAGCCTATCCCAGCATCCACTGCCAGTGTCAAATTCTGCCTCTGTTAACACAGTAACAAACTGCTATGGTACTTTGAATGAGGCTCTTAACTTCTCTGCCTTCCTCATTGGTAAATAGGTTATTACAAGGATCAAGCTAAATGGTCGGCACTATGTATGTGTCACTTATTCTTAGTCATCAGACCCAAAAGTAGGTACAGACTTGATCCCTGCCTTCAGGAAATAGACATTTAATCTAATGGCCACAAAATTAACATGCAATCACAAACCATGGCAAAGTAAACCTGAACCAACCCAGCAGTTAAGGGCTATTGGATACTACTACATACTAAGTTCTAATATGAGGACACAAATTTCTGTTTGTGATTGGTTTGTCTGGCAGGGAAATACAACCTAAATTCCTTGCCACATGTAGCACTGGGGGACACCCTCAAGCACTCTACTACCCTCCTGCAAAGCACTTCTTTCCCTTCCTATTCCTCACAGCTGCCATAGGAACATCAGGCACTGCTGGTAATCTTTGGGCCCAAGAAGAATGTATAAGATCTTTCCAGACTCTCACAATTCTATCACTTCTGCAGGAACTTCAGCCAACTTCCTCAGCTTCTCTTTTCCCATAGGGATGATTTAATATTAACAAGGCTTCTCCCTAGATAGGTACTATGGCAATAATTAACCATATAGGCCCCATAAGATAATATGGTGTTGCTCCACATTCATCAACAAAGAGGGAATGGTTAATATGAGTTTCCTATGTGAGATGAATGTCAGAGAAGCATATATCATAGCAGCCAATGGGGAGAGTGAAATCACAATGGCCTCATTATTTGACATATTAAATAAGGAACTTCTTTTTGGCAGGACAGATTGCTCAGAAGACCCTAACAGTGGAACTAGGGATAGCAGAATGCATACTTAGCATGCAAGGTCTTGGGTTTAACCTCTGCACCAAAAACAACAACAAAAACAAACAAAAAAAAACCAAAAAATAAAAAGACCCTAAAACTGTTTCAAAATAAAGGTAATGCTTCCACTTAAAGAAACGAATATAAAAACCAAGCTTTAAAAACTTTTCAGGGAGAATCACTATTCATTTGATGTATAGGTGATCTATAATAAATCTATTATGAAAGTTTTTTAAAAGGAGGAATTAGGAAGGGAAAATGAATGAAAAAGAAGAGGAAAAAAGAGAAGGAGAGTCAGTCTAAAAAGGATTTACCAACCAATTTCATTTGGGAAACTATACATAATTATATCCTGTTTCAAGAATTCTGAACATTTTGTTTGGGCTTCTGAAAATCCTGAAGTATAGAAATGTGCTCAACTTTATCTACTCTGGTATTTCACAAACCTATTTGGCCTCTGTTCATATATCTTCTCCATACTCTATCTATTATAGAAGACTCTTTGGAGAGCATTGCTTGAAGCTGCGGAGCTGGGGGTTTGTTTGTGTGTAGTGTCTGTGCCCCTCCCCAGCCTTCCAAATGGCAGGAACCGAGTATGATGATGTACTGCTCAGTTGGGGTGTCACTGCATCAGCTGACATGATTTTAAGCTACTAGCAGAGACTATGGGCTGGGGTCTGAGCCCCTGCCAAATGATGCATGAGAAAAAGGTGAAACATATTTAAAATTATAATGCAAAAAAAGTGAAGGAGTTTAATCCACAGAAACACAATCACATATGTTTTCCCAGTCAGTATGCTTGCCACAAATCAAGATGGACTTTATGATTACAACAGTCTTCTTAAGAGCAAGAGGAGAGTAAAACAACAATACATTTACAACTCCACCTTTCCTAAGGAGAGTTTTAAAATCAAAACAATTTATAAAGTAGCTCATAAAAGCATACTTAAATAACCTGTTAAAAGAAACTCACAAATCTAACACCTCACCTCCCACCAGCAATGCCAATAATAAGAGAAGCATCCCACACAACCCTCCCTTTGTCATAGGAGCCATCTAAGAGGCACACAATGCATAGTCTGTAGGCAACAATGTTCTATTACACCGCCTCTACCTCAATTCAGAAATCACTCTTACCTGGTGATTATGTTAAACACTGGATTATTTTCCAATACTTTAAAAGGGTCAAAACCTTAAGTTTTGTAGAAAATAAAGCATCCTTTTAATATAAGCTTCCAGCAAATTACTATTCAGAAAAACAAAATTCTCAAAATAGAGTCTCCAACTCTTTCTTGACTTACAAGTGAATATTGGCTCCAGAAATTTCAAGAGATTCTCCAGAAGCTGGAAAAATAAGCTTTACTCCAGAAACAACTTCATGGATTATTTGTCTTGGAGTTCAAAGTACTTGTCATTGAAGCTATTTAGGCCCTGAAAAAAGCCAAACCATCCATAAAGGCACAATTTTGCCCAGCAAGCAGCAACCTTAGTGTTCTGGGTGATGTTGCCAGATGTGTCCTCTCTGGATGGAAGCTGAAAGTGGCTGTGTTTCATAGGAGTGATTTTCCATTTTGTTTGAGGTGCAGAGAAAGGGTAGTATTTTTCTATTCATGGCTCCCTAAACTTTGAATTTTCTAAATAGAAGCCCACAGAGGCTACTAAGAATACTCTATATTCACCTTCAAAAGGGATCACTGGGAATATCTATCTACTTTTTAAAAGTATCTTCACTTCACTCTTCTTTGCTGATAGGCAATGCCAATAGGTCTTTTGAAAAGAAGCTAGACATGACAATACCCAGAAGACTCCCATTTAAGAACAAGAGAATGAGGTGGAACAGCTCACCCCAAATCATCATTATCTTACAATCTCACAGAAGCACTGCTCTATACTATGCACGTCCCAACTGCCCTCCTTCCCTGTGTGCAAAGCACAGGGTCAGTTTTGTGACACTTTTTCTTCAGAATAAGACTAAAGATCTGGAAAATAAAATCTTTATCTAAAATTAAAATCAACAAAAGTCACTAGAAGTCACTAGCAGCTTATTTACGATGTATCTACATTTCTTGGAGAAACAGGAAAAGCAGCCATACATTCGGAAGAAATCCCAATAGCACAATTTAACTCAGGGCTCTACAAAGAGCAAGACAGGTGTTCCAGTAGACTGAAGCTCAATATGTAATAATGGAGCAAACCTACATCTACTTATAGTTCTAAAACCTGGCTAGAAACTGGGTTTGCTCCCCATCTCTGTGGTGGCTCCTAAAATTCTGCTACTTTGTTTTCAACTTAACATGGAAAAGTTGGGGCAGGAATAATAAGATAATGAACTGGAAAGAAAATTCGTTGGTAGATCTAATTACTAAAGACAAGAAAACACATGTAGAAACAAACTGCTCACTCATAAACCCACTGATCAAAAATAATCACTAATTAAATGTTCATTTAAAAATAATTTTATAGTAGCAATACAGAACACTAGCTGGCATATCAAGTCTCCATGTATTTTAGTAATTTTATATTATTATATATCATTTTATAATATTTTAGTATTTTAGTTATATCATAATATATTTTTATAATTTAGGCATATTGCATATATGTTTTTTGCCCTGCTTTCTTCCACTTAGCAATAATTACAAATATTTGCTAAATCAATAAATACTGCTGTATGTGTAAAACAGGTATGGAAATTCCATTATAGAGACTTACCATGATTTAGTTCTCATCCCCTAAATGCTGGGCATTTAGGTGGTTTCTAATCTTTTACCACAATAACTATTAAAGAGAACAATCTTGTATATAACTTTTACATGCTTGTACAATTATTTTATATGGATAGACAACTAAATACAAAATTACAGGGAAGTGAATTGATGCTTCAAATGAGAACCCACGTTCTGTCTTGTTAACATACAATGTAATTATCTTTTAATGTTTTTCTATCTAAATAATCAAAAATGCAACATACTACCCTTTGATTTTCATAGTTTTTACATCTGTGTCTCATAGTTCTTTCACATATTGCCTTTGCATATTCTTGTGCTGATTTTTCTACAACATATTTATCTTTTTCTCACTGATTGCTAAAAGCTTTGGGATACTTGTTGGTTTAAGGCTAGAACAGGATTCATGCTTGAAAATTACTGAAAGTTGCTAGATCTAAAACCATTTGGTCTGGTTTCAAATCCTGATTATGTCACCATAGCCATGTAACTATGGGCAACTTAATTTCTCTGGGCTTCAGTTTCCTCATCTTAAAAGTGGGGATAATAATGCTGCAGACTTATGGGGTTAGTGTGAGTAATAAAAAAAAAGTTAAAACAGTACCTAGCCAACCATCCATTTTTACAATTAAGGATATTAGTTTTAAACCTGTAAACTTACAACTCTATGAAAAAATGTTTTAAACTTCTAGTTAAAAACTTAAGTTTTTTTAAAATACATATTCCTAAGTAGAAATACACTTCAAAAATATATGCCTAGGACAATACACACACAGGAAATATGTACTCATTCAACAGGCATCAACTGAATGCCCACTATGGCACAGACACTAGAAACAATGAAGTACAGAAAGATCTCTCTCCTTATGCCTCTCTTGGAGGATGTTAAGAAGGAAACAGGTGCTTTAAGAGAAGTGGGCCAAGTGCTATGCTTGCAGAACTACAATGGGAAATTTTCATAGTACATGGATAGGCATGTGATCCACACCAAAAGAAGTGTAATTCTCTCCCTCAAAAATGTGAAGCTTAGGGCTCGGGATGTGGCTCAAGCGGTAACGCGCTTGCCTGGGATGCATGGGGTGCTGGGTTCAATCCTCAGCACCACATAAAACAAAATAAAGATGTCGTGTCCACCTAAAACTGAAAAATATTAAAATATTCTCTCTCTTTCCCTCTCTCTTTAAAAAAAAAAAAGTGAAGCTGAGATCTTTTAAGAGAAGTAGATTAGTCAAGTATAAAGGTGAAAGACAGAAGGGGAATTTCCACAGAGCAAAGAGCATGGTTCAAAGGATCCAATGTAGGAATTTTCATTCAGGGACAACAGATCTCACTGGGCAAATACTTCTAAGACATAGCAAAGTTGTAACATCCAGCTTACGAAGGTTCAGGGCTGGGAGCTACAGCCACTGGAGAGTTTAGAACAATATTAGACCAATATTAGACTTGCTCTTTAGAATGATCATTACTGGGCTGGGGATGTGGCTCAGTGGTATAGCACTTGCTAACATGTGTGAGGCCCTGGGTTCCAACTTCAGCACCATAAAAAAAAAAAACCCAAGATCATTACAATTGCACGTAGATAATAAATCAGAGAGGAATAGCATCCAAAGTATAAAACATCTGAACCTAAATCATGCCCCAGACCATATTACCTCAGTTATGGAACTAAGGAACTACAGGAGAGAAGGGTTGAAATCAAGTGACTAGAGCCCCACATGTGGTCAGAACAAGAGGCCCAGGAGGCGATCTCACCAGTGGGCTTCCAACTCTGGGCTCTGGCTAATGATATTCTACATGGCCTGATGATGGATGGCCTGGCTCTATTCTCTACAATACTCCAAGAGTTTCTCTTAAAGTACACCCCTACCTCCCTTCTGAACAGGAGGCACAGAACAGATAACTCAGTGCTGCTCTAAACAAGGAACCTTCCCTTTTACAAAAAATAATCAAATCCCATTATGAGCAGAAGACTCTTGATGGTCAGAAAATGGCTGACCAATTTATACAGTCAAACAGTGGGAGGGGCATGTTTTTAACAACACAGTTTGGACACATTTGTGTCCTCTGGTCACCAAAATTCACAGGGGTTTCTCACCACTAAGAATCAGTTCTGCAGTTTATTCTACCACAGGCACCAGCTCAGCACCCTCTAATTTGATTCAATTCTGACACCATCTACATGGAAGTAGCATCAGATCCCAGAGGTTGAGAGCACAGTCCCACTAAACTGCCCCCTCTTCAGATGCCAATCACAAACTCAGATTATGGCTATGCTTCTGGCCAATCAGCAATAAATGAGAATTCCCACTACTTTTTCCTTGGGTTCAATTAACTTGATAGATTTCCTTAGGACTAACTAACTAACTTGGGGAACTATTTTACTTACATTTATTCGCTTGTTATAAAGAATAGTAAAATGGATGCAGATAAGCAAGCACATGGAAGAGATGTATAGGGCTTCTCACCTGTGGGCTTTCAACTCTGGGCTCTGGCTGATGATGTTCTACATGGCCTGATGATGGATGGCCTGGCTCTATTCTCTACATTACTCCAAGAGTTTCTCTTAAAGTACACCCCTACCTCCCTTCTGAACAGGAAGCACAGAACAGATAACTCAGTGCTGCTGGAATGGCAGAAGGAGCACAGGAAGCCTCCGGGCCCTCTCTCAACATGCCTTCCAGTAATGTCCACATGTCTAACTGTCAGGAAGGCCTCTCAAGTCCTAAGATTTCAAACATCATTGATTAAATCACTGTCCACTGGTGATCAGCTTACCTTTCAGTTCCTTTCTCCTACTTGGAAGTCTGGGGTAGCATTGAAAGTCTCAACCCTCTAATCATGCCTTGGACCAGTCTCATCCTGATACCTAGGGTCCCCAGTCATGTGACATTTACAGACAAGAGACATTCCTATTAAGCAGAGATTTCAAGAGTCTTGGGAGTTTATTTTGCCAGGAAACTAGAATAAGGGCAAAATATATATTTTACAATATCACAGTCCTCAATAATACTAGATCCCTCAAAAAGGATAGCATTCACTTAATCTATCTTCTGCCTTTTATTTCTTCTTGAAAGTCTACTTGATAATTTAACCAAGGCAGAATAAACCTTAAATTCACAGATTTTAAGCAAGATCAGCTAGAACTTTAACTTTTTTTTATATAAATGATTATGGTTTTTCCACTTATGAAAATGATTTTAAATTAAAACAGTTGATTTTATATGTCAAATTAACTGAATTAAGAGTCACTCAGCTGGTAAAACATTACAACTTTCTGGGGGTGTCCAAAGAGTTTTAGCATTTGAATCATTAGGCTAATCAAAGATCATCCAATCCACTGAGGGTATGGACAGAACAAAAAAGCAGAGGAAGGGCAAGCAGCTCCTCTTGAGCTGGGACTTGCATCTTTGCCTGCTTGTAGACATCAGAACTCTGGATTCTTGGACCTATGGATTCCAAGACTTAAATGCCAGCAGCCCTCAAGTTCTCAGGTCTTCAGCCATGGACTGAAAGTTATACCCTCTGCTTCCCTGAATCTTAGGTCTCTGGATTCAAACTGAATTACACCACCAGATTTCCTGGTTCTCCAGCTTGCAGAGAATAAGCAAAATAAATCCTTTTTTCATACCTATATCCTACTGGTTTCTGTTTTGCTAAAGAACCCTGAGTTATACAGTTAGTAATATAAAAATGAATACAAGAGCCCGAAAAGTCATGAAGACAGAACTGAGTGACAGATTTAGGAAACAGTCCAATTACTCCACCATATGGAAAGAGCCTACAGAAAACTGACTGCCCTTTCATGTAAGGTAGTTTATGGTAAAAATTAGTCGGCATTATTTAAATCTGTATACATTGAGACTCCCGAAAGTAGCTGAAATAGCCAGTGAAAGGAATTGAATGCATCTTAAATACTTGAACAATTCAAGTTTTATAAACAATGAGAAGCTTTCCTAGGTTCTGATGAAGGTAGGAAAAAGAACTTATCTGTGTTTATATCAAGAATTTTGGGACTGGTGCTGTAGCTCAGTGGCAGAGCAATTGCCTCACATGCGTGAGGCACTGAGTTTAATCCTTAGCACCACATAAAAATAAATAAAATAAAGGCATTCTGTCTATTTACAATTACAAATTTCTTTAAAAAAGAATTTTGGAGATGAAATGGACAATAAGCACCATATCTCTATGGAAAATTTGGACTAGGTTTAATGTGAATAGAATGACCATATAAAATATTTTAGATTTGTGACCTTCAAAGGGTCTAAAGATAGAGCATATTGGATGACATGAATGGAAAAGAGCTTAATGGAAAATCATTTTATGCCTGTTAAACTTAATTAAAAAGTGAACCTGGAGACAACCCAGTGTGGGGCTGAGTGTAGGGAAGAGAACTGGATCTCTGGATAAAAGGATATTAACTTTCATGAGTAAAATCTTGATGACAGTATTGATGATGAACATCTACCAAAAAAACTTCCTTCAGCTGGTGTACAAGGATGGGGGATGGCCACAGCAAAGGGCTTGACCTTGTAGGACTCTCTTGCCCAGATGCAGCCACTTAAGCAGTTAAAAGTGGTATAAATATGGCCATGGAGCCAATGCACAGGGCATGTACTCAAGAGAAGTGGCATACCAAGGTCACCTCAGTGAGTAGTATATGCAGAGAATGACAAGGGTGAAAGCTGTACCCACTCTGTAATCAATTCCTACAGGATACTTCACCTTAAGGTTATTTATTACACAGACCATGCTTGACTATTCTCTTCCTGGCTGAGTTGTTCAACAGTAACATCTGAAGGTGCCAGAACTCATTCTTTCAGAATTATCTCCACCATTTGCACCCAGAAAACTGTTCAGAGCTATTGGGCCGCAAATCATGTCAAAGAGCATGGCAATAACACCCACAGGCTACAGAGCTCAATACTGCAGTCACCCTTTCTGATTACACAACTTGCACTGTTCATGTGTGCTGCACAGATTTGTAATCCTCAACAACAATGTCATGACCAACTTCAAACTGCCACGCAGCCTTCTGGAAGACTGGAACAAGGGCATTTCATGGGTCTTTGTTGGCATCAGCCTTCCTCAAGCACAAAACCAGAGGTACAGTGAACAACCACTCTACCCTCCCTGGTAAAAATTCCTTGTGTACTGTTGAAGACTAATAATTCAAAAAACCTCTTTGCATTTCCTCAGTATCACCATTCCAAGGTAATGAGGTTGTCATTGTCTGCCAGTCCACCAAGCTAAGGGGCTTCTCAAAAAGAACTCAGTAGTGCCACTGTTTAAAACTGATCAGGGGGGCTGAGGCTGTAGCTCAGCAGCACAGCGCTTGCCTAGCATGCATGAGGCACTGGGTTCCATCCTCAGCACCACATAAAAATAAACAAATAAAATAAAGGCTTTCCGTCCATTTACAATTACAAAAAAAATTTTTTTAAACTGATCAGGGAACACAAAATATACTTGTGTTTCACCAAACACAAGCATCTACATATTAAAAAAAAAAAACCTATAAGGTATATAAAATGTATTTAAAAATATAAATGGAACACTGAACCTTATACAAAAGGTTGATCCAGCAAAATGGACTTAAGGTTCATATGTGTACATGTTCATGTTGCATTTGTATGTACACGTGTACACCAAAACCCACTTCTATGTTCAGAGCACACTGCTGAACTTCTTCCACCTTATTCCTTTGTACTTATGAAAGACAAGACAGTGGCCATGTTACAAGTCCCAACCAATGAAACATAAACAGAAGTGACTGTTTTTTGCTGCTGCATAACAAATTATCACACAATTATCTGCTTAAAACAATACTCATTTATTAGCTCACAGTTCTACAAATCAGAAGTTTGGGCCAGCTCAATAAGGCTCTATGTCAAGGTTTTCATAGCACCAAAATCATGGTGTTGGCTGGAGTGGGCTGCTGTCTGGAGGCACTGGGGAAGCATCCTTTTCCATTCAGGTTGTTGGCAGAATCCAGTCTTTTGAAAGCTACTTCCCTTTATCCAAGAGCAGCTCTCTGCTCCTACAGTCCCCTCCTTCTTTAAGGAAACCACAGCATGACCAGTCATTCTTTCACCCTCTCTTACTTCCTCCTCTGCTATCAGCCAGAGAAAATCCCCTGCTTTTAAAGAACTCATACAACTATATAATCTCTCTTTTTCCTTGTAAAATAACAATCTCAGGAATGACATCTTTTCATAATGAAGGTTTCACCCACACTCAAAAGGCAGGGCCTGTAAAAAAAAAACGAGAGTCATTGAGGGTCTAAGCATTCTGCCTATACATGCTTCCAGACCTGATCCATGAAAATCTCCCATGCTTTCCCAGCATATTCTTTCCATTCAGCAACTCTGAAAACTAAGTGTTAAAGGCAGCAGAACCAATCCAGATTCATCTTATATCCTGGACACAAATAATAATAATTAAGAATGAAAGGGGCTTTCTTTGAGCAACAAAGTTCCATTAAGACTTTTTGTTTAAACCAAGAAGTTTCAATAACTACAACTAAGTTGTACAAAGTTTACATTAACACAACCAAGTCTATTGGTTGAAAACTAGATCCAAAAAAAACAATTTCCACTGTGATAATTGGTTAATAGTACTGACAAGAAGAAAACAGTTCATAAGCCTTTTTGAGAGAATGGTATTGCCCACGTCAGCCTTAAACTGTGAGTAGTCAGAAGCCTGTAACTGTAAGCCAATTCTTAAATAAATAAAAAGTTGAATGCAAATGTAATGTAGATCCAAAAGAACCCACAATCTGTCACTTTCATTAGATTTGGCCAAATATAAGAACAAAAGTTCTACCCGGATTGCAGAGTGAAGATCAAATCAAGGAACTTCATCTGCTTTAGGGGTTGGGAACTTCACAATGCGTATGGAGCAGGGCAGCAGCACTCTAAGGGACATAACTGCCTATGACTCCCATTCTTGTCTTTCACTGTGATGTTCACTGTGGACATTTCTTGTACATTTCACTTTAAAGTATAAACAGACTATTTGCTACATGCACTAATAAGCATTATACCTGATACTGAGATACTTCTTAGCCACCTAAAACTGCTCCAGCTAGGATCTATGGGAAAGTTGCCAGCAAGGGAAAGTTCAATATAAATTATAAAAAAAAAAAAGATATCTCTATTTCTTTCATATATCACAATTCAAAAGAGGTCTGAACATATTGCCTCAAAATCTTTCAGAGGCCTCAGAACATTAAGCAAACCTGCTAAAAGCTATGGGTTCTCCTGAAGTATCACAAGCTGTGTCTCCACACTCATGTAGGCCACATGCAATCTGAGACAGGGCAGAAAAAGTGCATCATGTTTGGAATTTAGAAGGTATACTAAATGTAAAATGTTGTTTTCCTGAACCACTGGACATCATCTAATGATTTAGTATCCTAACTAAGAATTTATTGATAGTCTGCAAGATGATTTGACTGGGTCTCACCACTATGACATTTTTAAACAGCGATATAGCTCTTTTCTTAGGCTTTATCATAAAGACCACATAAATCCCCTGAGGTATTTAGGTCTCAAAATCATTAGGGAAACATAGAAAAACTAAACAAACAAACAAAACATTGACAAGGTCTGTGCTATGGACTTTTAAAACTTTTATTTTTTTCTTCTGCTACCTCAACATCCCCAAACATATAATAAGCTGTAAGCACCTATCCAGGTGACCAGGTGCAAAAATGTGATCAAGTTGACCCCTTCCACTAGTTTCCGTCCCACCCTCCCGGACCTGATAACAAACATACCAAAGAAATTCCCTCCTGTGCTGAGCATAGAGACACACACCTGTAATCCCAGTGACTTAGGAGGATCCCGAGTTCAAAGCCAGCCTCAGCAATTTAGCAGAGCCCTGTCTCCAGAACAACAACAACAAAAAAAGCAGGGGGGCTGGGGGATGCAGATCAGTGGCCTTTAAGTCAATGCTTTGTGGAAAAAAAAAGAAATTCCCTCCTGCCTTTTCTTGTCTATGCCACCATGATCCCCATTAAAGACACTTGCCCAGGAGTCTTCCTTCACTCTTAGCTCCCCATTGCTTAGATGACTTGCTCCCCTGCTGCTCACCATGTGCCTCCCCCTTTCCAGGATACAGTGATTCTGTCTTTCTAGGACCTGAGAGTATAACCACCTTTGTTTTCCTGAGCCTGTCCTATATACCCTCCAGTGGACATACCTGACTGACCACCTTATAAAAGAGCAAAGAACAAGGATGCAAAGAATTAAAAAAAAAATAGAAGAAAAAACTTAAAAAGGGGAAGCTCGAGGAAATTCACTGATTTCTTACCCACCCAGTATCTTGCCTACTTGCATTCCCTTTAATCAGTCCTTTAACACCACTTCCTTGCCCAATTTTCATTATCCATCTCAGTCTACTTTCTCAGGCTACCTCTAGGATTCTCTATATGGGACTCTATGCCATACAAGAGGTTTAAAAGAATAGAATGTGCTCTGTAAGATTCAGGTCCCTTTCCCTGAATATTAAGTCCCTCCCTCCCTCCATGACATTTGTCTTCAAAACCGTCACCATTTTCCCCCAACCACATCTTGCCATTTTCAATGACACCTCTAACTAAATTGGAAGATGTATTAAAATGTTCCAACTAGATTAAAACCAAAATTCATCAAAACAATTTAAAACTTTAAAGAATCACTGGAGCAGCAGGGGGGGAGTTTGCAAAAATATAACTGTATCAACAACCAAACCTTCAGTCAAGAAGAATCTCAGTTTCGAGGGAAATTATTTTCTGTCACTCACTTACTTTCACACACCCCAAGTCCACTACCAAGTGTATTAGTGAGCTAGCATATTAACAACTTTTTTTTTAACATGGTTCAATCTATTCTTGTTGTACACACATGATACTCTCACAAGCATTCTCATTCAATCCTTACACCTCTGGAGAGGTTTTTAAATATTTGATTGCCCCTAAATATAGTTCAGGGAAGGCTGCATTTTGATGAGACATTCTCGAGCTTAGTAACAGAATGGCTGGAGTGACAGTTGTTGTAAGAAGCACTCTATTCCCTCTAGACTACATGATCAATTGCTTGCACTACATTTTTACTTGATAAGGGACAGCAGTGATTAGAAATTCCTTTAAGAACCTGGTGATACACTACAGACCCTCTCCCTCAGAAAAATGCATAGGTAAAATGTGGCATATAATTTCAGAAAATATATAGGGCCCTGAAGCCTACTGTCAGACCTGGCAAAGGAAACAGGCTTAAGATCTGTCCAGCAAGAAGCCACACTTGAAGATTTTAAAGGCACAGGAGATTTTAGTGCTTAGAACAAACAGTTAAGGAATTGAGAACTTGATTCAATCACAATTAATTATATATTTCAATAAATTCTTTAATAACCAACAAATGCATGAATAGATTTATATAATATTCTCCTGAGCAGAGAATCTAGAAAAATACAGCATTTTAAAAGTAATGGAAGCATGAAGAAATTAGTTAAAACACAAAGGCAAGGAACATAAATGTAATTAAAGTTTCCCAGGTGTAGAATCTGAGTGTGATAATAAATGCATAACAAACTGTATCATAATATACAACCTATCCAAATGAGTTTTATCATTTTAAAAAGTCAAGAGATACAGCCTACAATAGGTGCTATGGTTTCAGGGCGTCCCCTCAAAGTTCACTTGTTGAAAGCTTATTTCTACAAGACAGCAGTGTTGGAAGTAGAGCCTAGTGGTTTTGGAGCCCCAAAACCACTTGGATTAATATATTCCTCACAGGAGTTGTCACTCTCCAGAGACAGGATAGTTTCGAGACTGTGAACTGTTAAAAAGCAAGACAACTTCTGTACTATGCCTCTTACACATACCACACACATGCCATTCTAAGCTGAATGGCCTTCAGCATAAGTGACCACCCAATCTTGGATTTCCTAGCCTCCAGAATCATGAGCCAAAATAAACCTCTTCATTAACATCCTAGTCTCAGGTATTCTGTTATAACAACAGAAAATGTACTACGACAATAGGTATATTTCTGCCTTAGTTCAGACTACTATAACTAAATACCTTAGGATGGATAATTTAAAGATAATAGAAATTTATTTCCCACAGTTTTGGAGTCTGAAAAGTCCAAGATCGAGGTACCACTGACTTCATGTCTAGTGAAGACTCACCCTGTTTCAAAGATGGCACCCTGTTGCTATACCCTCACATGGCAAAATGTGATGGGGCACTCCCTTCAACTAGTTCCACTCATGAGGGCAGAGCCCTCAGTAATGAATCACCTCCTAAAGCCCCCACCTCTTAATACTACCTCATTAGCAATAAAGGTTCAAAACAAAAATTTGGGATGGGGACAAATGCAAACCATAGCAATATTCCTACCAAACTAATTTTTAAAAATATACTGCATTCAACATAGTAAAGTTATGCAATATTTATAGACTGACTCGTCCTTCTAAATGTTGAGTCAAATGCAACATGTAGATTCTGCAATTAACCCATTAGTGCAAAAAATGTAATGAATTGAATTTTGTCTCTCAAAACATGTATATGTTAAAGTCTTAACCCAGCACCTCAGAAAGTGACCTTATTTAGAAGTAAGGACACTGTGGATATAATTACTGAAGTTAAGATGAGTTACATGGAGGACAGTGGGCCCCCAATCCAATATGATTGTTCTTATAAAATATGTAAAGTAAGACATAGACATAGAGAGAATGCCATATGTACATGAAGGCAAGATCAAGGTGATGTATCTACAATATAGAGAAGGCCAAAGACTGACTTAAATATAGCTCTAGAAGTTATAAAATAGGCCTGCAGCAGATCCTGCCTAGTGCTTTCATAGGGAGTGTGGCCTTACCCACACCTTGATCTCAGACATCTAGCATTCCTCAGTCAAGAAGGATGAGGTGGTACATTTCTATTATTTAAGCCACTCAGTGTGTGGTACTCTAGCAAACTAATACAATGAACAAATACTTTTTTACCCTATAACAGAATTTCCTATGTTACTATAAAGTAAGATACATGCACAGATACATACACATAAAATACATGGTATAATGAAGTTAAAAAATAAGGGAAAAAAAGTACAGGTTTTGTAAAAGCAGCAAGTTAACTGAGGTTATTTTCCCCCTAAACTGCTACAGGTTTAAAACACACAGAAAAAACCTGACATTACTCTTGATAAAACAAAATCTCAAAATGAATGAACAGACTAACAGATGCTGATTTGCTCTATTATATAGCTTTAAAAGTTAGTTTAATTAATTATATATTTATGAGAACTTAATAAGACATATTAAAAGATGGTGATTTTTTGCTATTTTAGTATATCCTCATGCAGAAATAGTTTATTGCAAAAGCATTTTTTCATCTCCAAATGGCAAAGGTATTAAAATGACTATTGACAACAAGACAGAAATAATCACTTCTAATACAAGACCATAGTTATGACACATTTTAGTAAAAAAAATTCCAAATTAATATTTCAAACACTAAAAGTACACTGCTTTATTAATACAAATACTACCCTCATTAGCATAAGCAAAAATCTCAGTTCTGTAAAAATTAAAAATGTTTGCCTTCTGTTTATACACACAGGTTACATAATTCAGCATGCCAGTTCTCAAAAGAAAATAATTCTAGGTCTAAAGCTTCCTTGGTAGATAAGATCAGGTTCATGAACCTATATGGGAAAAATGTCTTACAAAAATAAGACACGACTGTTTCCCTAATATCTTTGTCACATACAAACATTAACACTCCCTTTACATACCCTCCAAAATACACATACATGTATGAGAAGAGTAATCTCTGCCTTAAGTTTTCTACAGTTCTACATTAAGCTATGAACAAAAGACTATGTTGCTTCAATTTTGAAATAAAAGACTTTTCAGCAAAAGAAAATGATGCAGTAGTTCCTCATTTGGATTCAGTATGATAAAATGCTAATCTTACCACAAGCAGACCTCCTCCAACCACGTAAAAGTTCATACATATTGTAATCCAACTTTTTTATCCCAAATTTTAGCGTGACACACGACCTCACGATTTGGCTGAAATGAGGACTTATGTCATTATTTTGTAAGGTAATAAAGCTAAAACTTATAGCTTCAATAATTTCCTCATGTCTCATTACTGGTATAAGGGACAGTATTTTATACTAAAGAAATTATCCTCAAGGTTAACAGCTATTGTTTATTAGGCACTTTCTGTCTGTGTGTGTGTGACTGTGTGTGTGTATGTTCTACAAATTCATTTATACTCATATCAACCCTGAGCAATGACTATTATCTTCATTTTAGGAAGGACAGATTCAGAAGTTAACTCATTCAAGGTCAGAGGCAACAGAGTTGGGATACCAAATCTTAGCCTTATCCACTCCAAAGCCAGGGTTTCTAATTGCCTTTATTTTTTTTTTATTGTTGGTAGTTCAAAACATTACACAGTTCTTAATATATCATATTTCACAGTTTGATTCAAGTGGGTTATGAACTCCCATTTTTACCCCATATACAGATTGCTGTATCACATCAGTTACACTTCCAAAACAATCTAATTGCCTTTTAGCAAAAAAAAAAAAAAAAAAAAAAAAAAAAAAAAAAAAAGGTCTGACTGAGAGAGGTGATAAGTACCTGAAATTCAAAAAACGTTAGTAACATCAAAGAAGTCTTGCTGAAAGGATAACAGGAGCAGCACATATGCTGGTCCTGTAAATCTGAAGGAAGTTAAAATATAAAGCTTAGATGCCTTCCTATCTAAATCATCAATGCACTTAAGCTTACAAACATTTCTGGCAGAGAGGTCACAGAAAGCTTCCTTAGAAAAGCAAAAATAGGAATTTTCCTGACTTCCTAAAACTGGCAAAGCTAATTTTATAAAGGCAATTATATTTATAAAGGCAGTGATAATAGAGATGACACCTTGCATGTAAACACACACACACACCCCAGATGAATTTCATGTTGCATCTGTCATCCTAACTTGACAAATACTCTACAAAACACAATCCTCGCCTTTTCTGTAGGTAGTTCCTACATACACTGCTATTATGGCAGCCTGGGAAAAACGTCACTACTTCTGAGAAATTTACTATTAATTTACTATGAAAATGCCTTTAAAGCATGGAAAAAATTTACAGGTAAATCAAAAAAAGTCCTTAAAGATTCCTTAAACTTGACTCTGTTTCAGAAGAAATTTTTTTTAAAGGGTAATCCTATACATTATTTAAAAAAAAAAAAATAGGTCACATCATGTAAGTATTCACTTATTTTTCCTTCTGTGAGATTCTTCACCTGGGCCCAATATGATTTAAATTACTAGAGTTTGAATTAAATAAGTTAAACTCTGATGGAAACTTATTAAGGGAAAATGGACACACCTGTGATGTAAACGGCTCACTAAAAATACTTCAAAATATTTGATTTTAAGTTTCAGCAATTAGGTTATGCCATGACAGCAAAATTCATGGGAACTGTTACAAGACACGTACAGTGTTGGTCAAGTCAAGGCCTCAAAGAAGTTTTATGAGGGAGTTCTCCACGGAAAAGTTAATGAATGCTTCACTGAAGAAAGCCCCCATCCTCCATTCCCCTGGAGCCTGAGGACTCGGGCGGGGGAGGTATTCAGAAGAGCGCATCCCGCGGGCACCTCCGTAGCCACTCCTGGTGCGGACAACCACTCGTGCCAGCACGTCGCAGGACAGTGGGGCGCACCGACACCGCAAGGTCACTGGGGAAGGAGCGACTTTACATAATCCCCGCCTGCCGCGGCGCCGGGGCACCTGAGCGCCGCTCCGGTGCAGCTGCGGTCCCCTCCCTGCAGCACGGGCCAGTGGCGGTGCGGGGGCGGCGAGCAGGAAGACTAGGCGGGACGCCAGGGACCCGCGGGCGCCTGCAGCGCCGCACCGAGGCGGGGTCAATGGGTTGGGGGGTCGGATTTCCGCATCAACCGTCCCGCAGCCGCCGCGAGAGAGGCGGGAGATTCGGGGCGCGGCCAACGCGGACTCAGCGCTGGGCTGGGGTCCCCAAGCTCCCAAGCGCCCCTCGCGGCTCAGTCAGGGACCGCTCCTCGACGCACCTGTCACGCGCCTTACCTGAGTGGCTTTGTGGAATTGCTTCTTAAGCCCGGCCACCGACATGGTGCAAGAGGTCGCGCCGGCGGGGCAGCTGCGGGTGCGGAAACGAGACGGCGATGGAGCGGGACCGGTGGACCCAACGGGGCGGCACCGTCGCCAGGCCGCCGCTCGTCGTGCAGCCGCCGGGGCTGTGGGCGCGGGGGCGCGGAGCGGAGCGGGACGCGGGCTCGTGCGGAGAGACACCCTGACGTCAGGGGCGGGTGATGCGGCCTCTTAAAGGGGACGCGGGAAGCCCCGCCCCAGGCGCGGGCTGGCCAGGCAGGTGTTGCGGCACAGGGTACCTGGGCGCTGATGGTCGCTGCGGACTACTGATTCCTTGACACCTACTCGGTGGTCAGGCTGCTGAGGGCGTACTCCCCCAGGGAACAGGGGTGTTCCTTAGTACCCCGGGCGAACTGCCGACAGGCTGCTGCAGCTCCGCAGTCCAGGCACTAGCAGGACTCAGGTGACTTGCTGGGGTTCCAGGTAGCCGCAGTGGCGCTGCCTGCAGACAGCCTGCCTGCCCTTTGAGCCTGGCCTTTCAGCAGCCTGAAAAGGAGAGGCGGTCTATGTGGAGTAATGAATAAGTCATTGCTCCTTTTATGCCTTGCCCCCGGTTGGTTTGTCGCAGAAAACACTTATCTGCCCTGGTTTCAATATCTCTTAAGCCTATATTACCTTAGGGAAAACCACCAACGCTTTTTTTATCTGGTCTGATGCAAGTTAACGACTTAAGAAGAAAAACACTTAAAGCTGAATGTTATTACAATAATAGCATTTAATCTTCTGTTTACAGAAATGAAAAGGCCCAAAGTGTGAACTTGGCCTTGATGCAATTATGGTAATGGATTTAGGGTTTCCAATTTGAAATAATCTTTAATGTAAAATAAATTTCAAAAAAAATATCATACTAAATTGTCAAATACTAAATATGGAATTAAGTATACATGGCTGGACTAAGGGAAACTGATGGAATTAGGTGAAGGGAGCAGAGCCTCATCAGATACCTTCCACGCTCTGGAAATTATCCATTTCCTCTAGTTTTTCTAGTACTTAAGAGCTTATGAGAAGAACTTGAACATTGTCTCCACATGGGGACCAAAGTGATAGGAAGAGAAGCCAGAGTGACAGAAGCCAAAATAAGAGTAATTGCCAAGGATGAGTAAAGAAGCATAGCAGAATGGGATTCCTCGAAATACCTATCCCTCTTTCACCCACCAACCCCACCCTTCTAACCATTGCTATTTGGACTCAGAGTGAACACCTGGTGCAAAGGGATTCTATTCTTCAATTATAGTCCTTGCTAGTGAGAGACAAAACACATAAAGGCAAAGTCAAACAGAGTGTGGTGGATATTAAAGCAGAGCTAATGTGCCTAGTTTGCAGAGAAAAGCAGAAAGGTAGGCCAGCAGTGTTAGTTCTTATGTGCATACACCTTCCAGTGCACTTTCCAAACCCCTTAAGTGAGGCACTATGACAAATTCTGGTTAGTGGGTAAGGAAAGAAAAAGACTATTGCTCTTGGCAGGGAATTTAACCATCAGTATAAGATACACAAAGCCCTCTTTCCCCTCTGCAACAACATTTTATATGGTTGTAGTTTGTCAATTAGGATTCAGAGTGAGGACAAATGAGGGCAAAGTTCCAAGTTAACATTAAATGGACATTAACATGAATGAGAAATAAACCTGAGTAATTTTAATCCACTGGGGCTGGGGTTGATAGAAATGAGATTTTTCTTCAATTTTCCAATTTCCAAAATGTTTTCCTATTACTTATCCAAAAGAAGAAAGATTTTATAGTTAGATTTTACCACATAGTCTCAGATCTGGCCTTGATTGAAGTTGCCAAGAGTTAGAAGAATTAATCTACAAAGTGGAGAGTATGGGATTGTGAGCTCTTATTTCTGACTATGAAAGGTGTGAAATAGAGACCTGAAGAGTCTCCTCAGAACTTTTAATACCTGATTGAACCTAAATTAAACAAAAGCTGGTCTTTCCCTTTCCCTGGTTCTTCATCCATCAACTTAGAAGGCTTATGCTGCTAAACTTCAAAGGAACTACCTTAGGAGAAAGAACTACTTAAAGAGCTTTGAATCCTTTTGTAACCACTGTTAATTCTGCTGGGTATCTCCTAGATCTCACCTAAATTCAGTATTTCTATTGAAGCTGCAATTTATACCAATAAAAATCTTTCAGATATTACCTTTGAAGAGATTTTTTTGGCTTTTCTTACTAGCAGGCATCTTAGTAGGAGGTGTTGGGGGATGGTAGAGCAAGACTGGACTTTGAGCCACAACAGGGAGTTTCCAGGCCAATAATTCAGAAAACCCTTTCTATGGACATTTATTGTGACTGGAATACAGAGGAACAAATGCAGCAGGCACTAAAAATTTCCAAATACAGGTGCCCTCTTTGGTTACAAACAATCTGCAACAGAGACTTCAGAGAAATCCAGAAGCATACTGCAGGGAAAGGGAAATCAAAGGTCAATGAGGAAGAACTTTGAAAAAACTTGTTGTGATTCAACATATTGCCCTATAGTCTCCTGTGATAAAATCAGTGTAAAAGGGTAAATAAACCTAGATCTGCTAAAGAAAGTCCCAATTAAATGAAACCCCTACAAAGCACCATCTCAATAATGGGAAGTAAATTTATGGTCAGCTATAATTCCATCACATCATTCATGCACTATTTCTCCTTGCATAATGCCAAATCTCCTGGCAAATACCAGACCACTAGTTTGCACAGAGCTGCTGTGTCTCTGGTACCTTTCAGATGACTCCTGGTACCTTTCAGATGACTCCTAGTTCCAAGGAGGTAGAAGAAAAGCATTGTTTTTTCTGCCCATCAGGCCCACCCATCTGATTGGTACAGGGCAAACTGCTTCACAAGCATAGGAAACAGCGAAGCAAAGGTATTACATCCCAAGCTATTTTCCAGATGAGAAAAGAAAGGCAGTTCAAGAAGGTGACTTATTCATCCTTCCTTTTTTATACTCTAGCCTCTAGTCTCACCTCAGGACAGAGTCTCTAGTCAGTGTTAATAAATATAGATTTGAATGAAGCAATGGATAGGGGATGCACAATACATCAGTGTCACCAATGTTGTCCTCCTACCACATTGAATCTGATATTCAAAAATCTTCATCAGATTATCCTGTATTTAAATTTGAATTGTGCAGGAACCAAAGTTATTCTGGATGTGAGTGGCACTTAACATTTTGTGCCTTTGGATGCTACCAGGTGCACTGGCTCCTATCCAGCATGGGCAGGGATAATAATAATAAGCCCTTTCCTAGAGGTGAGAAGCCAAATGAAAGAACACCTTAGTTTCTCTGCTTCCAGGTTTATCACCAATCACCCCCCTCCAACACATACATAGGGAGTGGTATATTATTTTTTTCTTTTTGAGGTAGCATATGTAGGTCTTTCTCCTAGTGATGCCTCCTTTCTTTGTTTCCGACATAGACCACCTTCCTCTAAAGCACAGGGGCCTCTTTCTTCAAAAGCTTTCTTTTCACTTAGCTAAACCCTATTAACCCAGTCACAGAGGAAGAGGAGGGGATTTAGCTAAATGAGTGACTCACAGCCTTTTACATCTGGGCTATGCTCATTACTTACATCCCAGTTTGAAATGCTTCCAACTTCCCTAGCAAAATCCTGTCATCTCTAATACCCACTGCAAGTACCTTTGCTTTGAAATCTTTCCCCATTAGTCTTCACTTTTGGAGCCCCCAAATTGCACTTTTGTGCACATGTGCTCTGTTCTCAGTCTAATGTGTATTGTAGAATTTGTATATAGTTAGATTCTTACCTCTTCCAGTACAGGGTATTATCTTTACTTTTTAAACTCTTAGCAGATAAGAGATACCCACTTGTCATAGACCAATTGAAATTTGAAAAGCCTAATGAACTTTTAAAAGCTAACCCCGGGGCTGGGGTTGTAGCTAATTGGTAGAGCGCTTGCCTAGCTGGGTAAGGCACTGGGTTCGAGCCTCAGCACTAAATTAAAAAAAAAAAAAAGTAAATAAAAAGTAAAGGTTATTTTTTAAAAAATCAATAAAGCACTCCAGAATGAAACTGGCTGGGCTTCTCTCCATCTGAGCAAATTGTTCAATAGTTATGGTTGCTACTCTCTCAGTAGCCTGAGTCTCCAATGCTCTGTCAACTTTTAGAGTTCCTGATATCCTTCTTATAAAACCCCTTTGCTTCAGTCAGGCAATATTCCTTTCTGTTGTTTGTAATCAACTAATTCTTAGTGAAGCATATCCCATCTCCCTCCCTGCAATAATATTCTAATCTCAGCTCCATTTCTCATTTGGCTAACTACAGAGATTTAGGAAATCATTGTTCATGCTAACCACTGTGTTAGGCTTCCCTCTCAGACAAGGGTAGGCAGATTGAGTGACAAGGAATATAGTCTTTTAGCAAGTGTCAATTCTCCCTGTAAGACATTGACATTCTGATTTACAAACCAAACCTTTTGTTTATTTGATTAGTATGTGTCAGGCTGCCAGGGCCTGAACCTCCCCAGCCCCTGGGAATTGACAGCTGATTGCTTGTAAATAAATGCCAAGCAATTGGACTCTGACATGACAGTGCCCACTTCTGGAATGAGAATAGCCTTAATTAGGGGCAAGTTGTTAGGGCAGCCTTACCACTGGCTTATCTATTTGATTGTTGCATGAATATATTACCATTAAAGATGCAGAAGACATGCTGTTAACCTTGAACATGGGATCAGCCTGATAAAGCATTGTGTTAAAGAGGACAACTTCTATTGCTATTTTAGTAGCTAGTTAGCTATGCACAGAAAAACTATTTCTTAGTCACAGTATTTTGTCCTGTCATGTCAAGGTTGCATTCTCTGGATTACAGAAATGTCCAGGTGAGAAAAGAGAGATAATTTAGTTTAAAACAAACCTGTCAACAAAACTAAGAACTTAGAGTACAACCTTCACTATTCTGTCACCATAAGCTTTATATACGGGAATAATAGTAATGTATTTATTCTACTATGTTTTTAAAAAGGCAAAAATATACTTTGAAATGATACACAATGTACAATTATTTAAATAGATCATTTATCCTTGATTAGTTTTGAGCTTTTGTTTTTCCTTTTCAACTATTTTTTAGATAGGCCATTTTATTAAATGTGCTCAGCTTGCCTTTTATCCACACATATAAATCTGACTTCATTGACAACAAATCTAATATAACTCACCATTTTAAAACTGCATTTAAAACATTTAAATTAGCATTGAAACACCCCCTTCTAAGGAATATCATTTTCCCCCAAGGTCCAGTCACAGGAAGTTTGCCAAGTAGGGAATTCCTTAAATAAAGATCTTGAAAATATTTTTTAGTTCCCTGTGGGTAGAGTTGAATTGGGGAAATTTGAAACGCAAATCATGAGATTCCCTGAATTTTAAAGGTATATTACAGTGAGCAGAGAGGAGATCCCATTGAAGCCTGCAAGATCAAGACCAATGAACACACTTACCAGTGAAAAGAGTCTTCTCTCCATCCAGGCAGAACTAAGAGGTCAGAGAAGGAGAGGAAAAGGAGAGAGCAAAGGCAGATGTCCCTCCAGTTCCACAATGAGAAGAGACAACCCAGTTGTTAGGTCAGGTATAGCAAGGGATGTGATAAGTAATCTATCTTCCTTCCTTCCTTCCTTCCTTCCTCCCTCCCTCCCTTTCTTTCTTTCTTTCTTTCTTTCTTTCTTTCTTCCTTCCTTCCTTCCTTCCTTCCTTCCTTCCTTCCTTCCTTCCTTCCTTTTCCTTCCTTTCTTTTTCAACTAGAGAGATTTGGGTATGTTAAGAACCCTAGAAAGAAGCCAGTTAAATGACAGACATGAGTTGTGCTGGAGACTTAGAGGCTCAGTCACTGGAGGATGCAGGAAGGAAGGAAGAAAAGCCAAAGGAAGAAGTCACCTGGTAAAAGGAAAAGGATGTATATTCCCCTAATACAGAATATTGGTGCAAGGTGTAGAAAGATGGCACCATATTGATGAGGGGAGGAGGTCTGGTGACAAGTGGGGTGCAGTTGGTGGAAACAAGGGAGATGCCTGATGACCCACACCTGCTCAGACAGAGAATACACAACTCATGCCCTCTGTTCGCTTCCCTACTGTCCTTCCCCAGCACCTCTGATTTACCCTGATGCCTGCACTCAAAGATCAGTCCTTGGTGCACCTCTTCATCTGATCAGGACCACACATACTGTTCTCTCTGCCTACTTGTTTCTGCTTTACACCTGGCTAATTCCATGCACATCCTTCAGCTCAATTCTGTTCAAAAGGATTCTCTGATCTCCCTAATAGGGTCAAGTCTCACCATTACAGTGTGTTAGAGTGAAGTGCTGTTGTCCTCTAATGTACTTTTCACAGCTGTGATTTTGCATATATTACTAAATTTTTTAAATGTCTCCCCCAACCCCCACCACACTATTCTGCAAACTCCATAGGAACACACACAGGAGGTTGGGTTTTGTTCACTACTGCTTACCCAGCAGAAAACAAGAGCTTGACATACAGCAGGTGCTGCAAGGGGCATTAAAGGAATGAATACATAGGTGGAGAAGTTTTGACAAATTTAGTAAAACTTAAGAGAAATGTCAGGTGCTTCTGAGGAAAAATAATGGCATAGCTTCCTAAATCTTCAAAATATTATTTGGAGCCCCATAAATCAACAAGAAAGTCACTCAGTGACCTCAGTGACCGCTACATTAAAACTTGATCCACCAATGAAATATATGGTTAAAAAACCTAATAAGTGGCACTCGGGTTGTGACTCAGTGGTAGAGCACTTAGCTCTCATGTATGAGGCACTGGGTTCTATCCTCAACACCACACAAAAACAAATAAAGGTATTGTGTCCATTTACAACTAAAAAAAATATTAAAAAAATTTTTAAAAACCTAATAAGAAATATGGAAAGTATGGGTTATGAAGCTAATAAGAAATATGGAAAGTATGGGTTATGAAGCTAATGAAAAGACTTCATGGGAAGGTGAGAAAATAGATCCTGAAATTCACTTTGGATCAGATCTCAAATTTCACCAATTAGAAGCTCAAGATGACACAATAGGTAGACATTCAAGTCCAAGCCCATAATGTAAAAGGAAATAACTTCCAAATTCAGAATGAAGACAGAGAAAGAACCTATAATTAATAAGACAGTATTAGACTTTCAGGTGTTATAGTGTAGATGAAGGGTGGGTAGCTGGGACCCATTTTGATAATGCATTTTAAGGGTCATCTACACATGATGCAAAGCCCTCAAAACTTTCAGGACAACTTCTAAAACTTGCTTTCTTACTGTTCCCCTATAAATATTCTCCAACCATCTGATTCCATAGTGTTCAAGATGTGGACCCCAGACCAGTAGTGTCAGCAGCACCTGAGAACATGTTAGATTAACAAATTATCATCGAGGCCTCACCCAGACCTACAGAATGACCATGCATCAGAGGAAGAGCTACCCAATGTGTTTTAACAAGCTCTTCAGGCTTTACCAAACTCCAGGCAGTGTGACCTCCAACTATGCTCTGGTTCAAGAGCCACAGGCCTCTAAACTGCAGAGGCTGCACTGAGATGGAGGATTGGACCAGAAGCATCAGGAAACCAAACATAAAAATTGTCCCTGTGAAGAAGCTGTGCATCCTCACAATCAGCTGGGATTACTTCTTTTCCACAAGTAAAGCAATTAAACCAAGGCTATTAAGCAGTTTGGTTATTAAGAGATTTGGGGACTATTCTAGTTTGATAGGACTTTTGTAACAAGATGGCTTGAAACAATAGAAATTTATTACTTCAGAGTTCTGGAGCCTGGGAGCTGAGGTTATGGCTCAGGGGTAGAGTGTTCGCCTGGCACGTTCAAGGCCCTGGGTTTGATCCTCAGCACCACATAAAAATAAATAAAGGTATTGTATCCAACTACAACTAAAAAATAAATATTAAAAAAAAAAAGTTCTGGAAGTCTGAACTCAAAGTGTCTGCAGGGTTGGTTTCTTCTGAGTGCTCCGAGGGAAAATCTGTCCCATGATTCTCCCCTAGCATCTGGTGATCTGTGGTATTCCTTAGTTCACAGATGCATCTCTGCCTCTGTCTTCCCCTGGTCTTTATTCTCTGTGTGTATCTGGGCATGTTTCAGGTAGACTAGGTCAAGTTATGACTTTCAGTAGGTTAGGTGTGTTAAATTCATTTTATAGGGGCTGGGGATGTGGCTCAAGCGGTAGCGCGCTCACCTGGCGTGCGTGCCGCCAGGGTTTGATCCTCAGCACCACATACCAACAAAGACGTTGTGTCCGCTGAGAACTAAAACATAATAAATATTTTTTAAAAAATTCATTTTATACTTGTGATGTTTTCCAGTTATAATGGGTTTATGAGGGAGTAACCTTCATCAAAGAGTATCTATACTTGTCATTCCTTAGCATTCTTAAGTTACCTTGCCAAAGACAACAACACAAAGACACTCCACAGATTTCTACATTTCAAGCCACTGATGATAAAACTAACAAGGAAAAATAAATTACTTCCTTCACACAGTGTGTCCCCATGAAGCAATAATGATTACACACATTCACTTAGAAAATTTTCGGGGACCCTTCTTCTCCATTCTGACACATAACATAATAGGTTTTTCCTATTGACTTAATCAGTATCCAACCATGTAAACATATAGTTTAAGGAAAAGAAGATAATATTTGGCACCTCTCCTACATTACTCTTTGCCCCTTCTGGCTTAAGTCACATACAACCACTGTGGATAGAAGGGGAGACTCATTAGGCCTGAAAAGACAGAACTTAATTCAGATTATAAATTCAGAACTTCTCTACAATTTTAGGTAAGCCCTTTAGGTTTACAGAACTTCCTAAAGAAAAACTGACAATGTATGTAATAATTTAATGAATGATTCTGACCTGAGCATGAACAATCGGAGAGAAAGATGGGACTGGTAATTCAGTATCTGCTCTTCTCTCACACTCAGCCTTCTGGAGGTACCAGTGCCTGAGGATGCATTTACTGTTCAACGGTTTCTGTGTAAAAATGCTGCAAACCAGAAAGTGAAATAGTGCTCAGACCTAGATTTTTGTCATGAAATTCTTTTAAATACAAGTAAACACTCAGAGTTTGACTCTGGGCCATATAACAAAACCTATGGTTGTTTCCAGAGATGTAATGAAAGTGAATAAGAAACTAAATGAAAAGGATAAACCCCAAAATAATTACCACTTCTAATTTTCGACATTTCTTTGAACATAAACTATCATCTAGTTTTCAATTGGATTCAGGGAGAAGCATTAATATGTCTTATGTAACCAAAATGTTCTCTCTTAGTCTCCATTTACCTAATTGCTTTCATGATTTAAACTAATAAATATAGTTTTAAAAATTTTCTAAATCTCTTTTAAAACTTTGAAAATAGTCTGGTTAAAACAAGGACTCTGAAACATTAATTTTTCCTCAAAGTATTTTTATAAGTGATAATTTACTCAAAAAAATTTCATATCTAACAAAAATCATTTAAGATGAATGTAAGCTATTTTAAAAAATATCTCTCAAACCAAGGTATTTTAAAAATAATCTCTCAAACCAAGATATTTTAAAAATAGCTTATAGAAAATATGACTAACATAAGAAGCTTCTGCAACACAATACAAGGAAAAACTTAGACCCAATAGAGAAATGTACAAAGTGTATAAGCTGCTCACTGTAGTTACATAAATAACTTCTGAGCCCTGATCATAAACAATCAGAGAGAAAGATGGGACAGGTACTTCAGTATCTGCTCATCTCTCACACTGGGCCTTCTGGGGGTACAAATGCCTTCAGATAATTATCATGTGTATAAAAAGGCCCCATGTCACAAGAAATGGAGCTATAATACTATCAATTTGACTAAATTAGCAAGGATTTAAATATCTATTTTAATGTAAATTTTATGGAATGAGAATACTACATACTTTTAGGCAGAGTAAAATCCATGTAATTATTTTATTATTTAAAAGCAGTTTGGCACTATATCTCAACCTTTAAAAATTATTCCCATATTTCAGTAATTTTACATCCAAAACATGTCCTTATCAAATAGAATTTCAGGCAATCATCCATCAGGGAAATGCAAATCAAAACTACAAAGATATGGTACTTAATATTTAACAGGTCAGCTATAATTTTTTTAAAAAAGTAGATCATAACAAGTGTTGGTAAGGATGTAGAAAAACAGGAAGTTCCACTCATACATTGTTGGTAGGAATATAAAGTGATTAAGTCATTTGGAAAATAGTCTGACCATTCCGAAATAATTACACATAGAATTACCATATGATTCAGCAATTTTCACTCCAATTATGTGTCCAAGAGAAATAGAAGCATATGTCCACACTAACATCCATGCATGTTCATATCAACATTATTTAGAATAGCCAAAAGTGGAAAACCCAAATGTCCATAAACTGATGAATAGATTTATAATACATGGTATCAACACACAGGTGATATTATTTTGCAATAAAAGAAAGGAAGTGGGCTGGGGTTGTGGCTTAGTTGGAGAGGGCTTGCTTAGCACATGTGAAGCACTGGGTTCCATCCTCAGCACCACATAAAGATAAATAAATAAAATAAAAATATTGTGTCCATCTACAAAAAAAAAATTTAAAAAGAAATGAAATATTGATACATGTTACATCATGGATCACCTTAAAAATATTGTGCTAAATGAAAGAAGTTTATTACAAAGGACTACATATTGTATGACTCAATTTATATTAAGTTTCCTAAATAGGCAAACCTGTAGATACAGAAAACAGGTTACTTGTTGCCTAGTGCTGGACAGGGAGTGGAAGAATTTGGGTGTTCATGGTTAAAGGGAGTAGACTTTGTGACTTTTTTTCCTTTGGGGTAATTAAAATATTCTAAAATGAATTGGGGTGAAGGATGCACAATGCTGTGGGTATACTAAAAGTCATTCAATTAAGTGATTGAATTGTATGAGGCGTGAATTAGATCTCAATAAAATTGTTGTTAAAACATCACAGCATTATATAACAGGAAAATAATGAAAACAATCTAAAATCCAAAATTAAGGAATATAAAATTTCTGAACAACATTTCTTGATGCTTCAAATTTTTCAGAATATCATAATTGACAATAAGTATGTATAAAAGTGAAAAGTCACTATAATTCCAATCACAAAATAATATATACATACACAGGCATACAAAAAAAATAGCTGAAAATATTTTAAAATATGACTAGTGCTTATCTGAGAGTGGCAAGCTTTATGGGTGCTTTCTATCCTGATTATATTTATGATATTATCTAAATTCTGTATCTCCAGTGAGAATCAATATAACCAAAAAATTTACTATATGTATGAATATGATCATGGTTATATCTTAAGCTTAAGGTAATATCCCAGAAAATTTATCTGCATAGCTATAACTTTCATAGGATCACATTCTTGTATTGATTTATTCCAGATCTATTGCTGGTTTACATATAACAAAATTTTGTTATATAGAGACAATTTTATAAAGAACAAATCTTCAGAGATAAAAAGACTTATACTCTGGGGCTGAGTTGTAGCTCAGTGGTAAAGCGCTTGCCTGGCACATGTGAGGCACTGGGTTCAATCCTCAGCACCACATAAATATAAACAATTAAAATAAAGGTATTGTGTCCATCTACAACTAAAAAGTACTTAAAAATACTTGTACTAAGAGAATTCTATTTCTTAGGTATTCAATAATCTCATATTTTCTATTCTCTTAATGATAAACATTTGGCTGCTTTCAGCTTGGGACTACTCTGAATAATGCTGTTGACATCCTTATATGTAATGCTTTGGCACACTTATGCACACACACCTGTCCTGTATTTACCCAGTAGTAGAATTGCTCAATCACAATTCCATGTTCAGCTTTAGTCTATAACAAAAATAGTTTTACAAACTGTTTGTACTGATTTACACTTTCACCAGCAGTGTTTGACACTTGGTGCCATCATTCATTTGGGTTCTCAATAATAGGTAGTAATTTCTCATTGTGACTTTAATTCGTATTTTGTAGTGAAGTTTTGAGCATCTTTTCATATTTTTTATTAGTCATTGGAATGTTCTCTATTGTGAAGTGACCATTCAGAGGTATTGCCTATATTCCTATCAAGGTTTCTTTTTCTGTCAATTTGTAGACAGTTTCTATATATTTCAAAATCAATTTTTTTGTCAGTGATGTATATCACAGGAAAGTTTTTCTCTATTTCATTAGCCTATTTGTCTTTTTTCAAAAATGGGACTGGATTATAGTTTTCCTTTCTCATAGTGTGCTTTTAGGTTTGGGTATCAAGATTATACTAGCTTCATAAATTATGTTGGGCATGTTTTTTTGTTTTATTCTCTTAAAAAGTTTTTGTAATATCAGTGTTATTTCTTCCTTGTGTGGTTAGTAGAATTCACTGCTGATGCCATTAAGGCTCAAAATTACCTTAAAGCAAACTTAAATTATAGATTTAATATATTTGATATTTTCAGAACAATTGTTTTTTTCTTGTATAAAGTCTATTCTGTATTTTTTCAAGGAATTTGTAAAATTTATCTAAACTTCAAGAATATTGGCATAAAGTTGTTCCTTATATTCTCTTATAGATTTAATGTCTATAAGATCTATAATGGTGTTTCCAGCTTCATTCCTGACATTGGTTATTTTTTTATTTCTTTCCTTTTCTTGATCAGTCTCAGAGGGGTTTATCATTTTATTAGTTTCTTAAAAGAGGAATTTCAATTTTTTGCTTATTATTTTTATTATTTGTTTTCTGTTTCATTAATTTCTGCTATCTTAATTATTTTCTTTAAATTTGACTTGATATTATTTACTAACTTTGTCTTAGTTCATTTTGTGTCATTATAACAGAATATCATAGACTGGATAATTTACACAAACAAAATACTTATGCCTTACTGTGGGAAATAAGTATCTTGCTTGTATTTCTCAGGCTGGAGACTGAGAAGCCCAAGATCCAGGTGCTGGCATCTGGTGAAGGCCTTCAGCCTGCGTCATCCCGATGGAAGGCTGAAGAACAAGAGAACCTGTAGGACAGCAAGCAAGAGAGAGGGTGATGGACTTTCTCTCCACTCTCTTCATAAGTAAGCCACCCCCTGACAACAATATTAATCCATCAGTGAGGGCAGAGCCCTTATGACAGAATCACTTCTCAACCCCTACCTCCTAACACTGTTGCATTGGAAACACATGAATTTTAGGGGGCACATTCAAAGCATGGCAAATTTCTAGAGATGAGTTGTTAATACGTCAATGTTCAGACGTTATTCCTTGCATATGAAGTTGTAATTTGTCTATAAAAAATTGAGCTGTATCCAACAGGTTTTAAGACATAATAATTATTCTGTACAAAATATTTTCTAATTTCTATTATTTCTACTTTATCAAGGCTTGTATAAAAGTATATGAAAATTTTGTATTTTTTTTTGTAGTTAATTGCATTGTGGATCTAGAACACACTCTGATGTGAACCTTTTGATGCTCACTGAAATTTGCTTGAGGGACCAGCATATGGTGAATTATAGTAAAAACATAGAATGTATTCAGTGTTCTTTAGGCAAAGTTTTCATGTCAGCCTTTTTAAACCCTTATGTTTTAGGTAGGTCTCTTACCTACCTCATAAATCTCTTTATTCTGGATTTTTTTCTTATTAATTAAAGCATTTAATTGCTGACGTATTTCAGAGTGCTAACCATTACACAATGGTGTATTTGTATTTCAAATGAAAAAAATTACCTTTTATTTTCTACTTGTTTAACCTGCTTTATGTTCCTTGTCCCTGATTTCTAAACTTGTTTTGGATTTGCTTGTTGTTTATTATTCCATTTTTTCCCATTATTAGTTTCAAAATTATAAATCCTCTTCAATTTCTTTAACATTTAGTTACCCTTGAGATTACAATATACATTCTTAACTTATTAGAATATAGAGTTTATTGATACTGTCACCCCACTCTTGGACAATTCATGGACCCTAGAATACTTTAACTCCTTTTACCTAACTCATGATTTATAATCAAAAGACACTTTTAGTATTGTTTTTTATTGCCATATATTCATTTAGATATATTCATAAAGTTCTCTTTCTTCCTGCTTCTCCCATCTGGGAACATTTTTATTCTGCCTAAAAAAATTATCCTTTGGGATTTTCATGAGAATAGGTGTGCTCATGATAAATCTTCTGTTTTCCTTCCTCTTAAAATGTCTCCATTTCAGTTGTATTCTTTAAAGATAAAAATAGAATTTTAAATTGTCAGTTATTTTTTAAAGTACTTTATATTTCCCCATTTTCTTCTCGCTCCCATTATTTCTCTTATGAAGTCAGCTCACAGTGTGATTTTTATAATTCAAAGGTAATATGTCTTCAGTCTTCCTTCACTCCACCTCCTGGATGCTTTTAAGATTTTGTCTTTGTCACTTATTTTGGGCATGTGATGCACATGGGTATGTATTTCTTCTTATTTATTTTGTTGATAGTTTGTAAGACTTCTTAATCTGTACCTTGATGTTTTTCCACCAGCATGGGAATTTTCTCAGCCATTATCTCATCAGTCATTACTTCTGCCACATTCTTTCTGGGACTGCAATTATTCATGCCTTAGTCCTTTTCAGAATATTCCCTCTGTATTTTACCTTTTGCTTTGTATTTTTCATTCCTTCTCTCTCTAGGTTTCCTTCTGTCTTATCTTTTCTTAGCTACATTCGTATGTATGTTCAAGTTTTCATTATCAGTTATTTGAGGTAATATATAAAATATAATGATTTTTATATGATACTTTTATGAAATGACCTTTATAAATTTATATATTAATTATAATACTCTAATGAATCCTTTGGATTGTGAATGCAAACATATTATATGCAAACTTGTGCCATGTGAATGGAAATTCTTTTCCAATACCTTACTTCTTTTCCTTGACCTACAGGATTAAAACCTTCAGTGCCATGTCCAGGAGTAGTAGCTATAGTAAGCATCCTTTCTTTTTCCTGATCTCAGGATATTTTCAGCATGTTGAGTTCATTTTGTATGTATTTTTTATTCTGTTTAAGAAAGTCCTGTCTATTACTTGTTTGCTAAGAGTTTATTATGAACTTGGTAAAATCTCATTAAAATACTTTGTTATATTTATTGAAATAATCATTTTTCTTCTTTACTCTGTGGTTAATTGATTTTCAAATATCCAAATTACCTTGCAGTCTTGGGAAAACCACAACTTGGTCACATTTTATATACACTTTTAATGAACTGATTAGATTTGATTTTATTTTGCTTGGGATTTTTGTATATATGCTTATAAGAATAATTGGCCAATCATTTTCCTTTCTCATAATACCCTTTTCAGAAATTTTGTTGGATTATTTCAGACATCAGAGGATTCAAGTATTCTGGAATCATCTTAATTAAATTTTAGGATTAGAGATGATTTCAAACTGGGCAGCTGTTACTCAGGGAACCAGTTTAAATATAGAAAAATATTGATTGACATTTGTGTAGGCAAAATATAAGTAAAATGGAAAATTTCTGAAAAAAATAGGCTCACATTAATTAATGTTAAAATATCCCATCCTTGCCAGGCACAGTGGTGCACGCCTGTAATCCCAGCGGTTTGGAAGGCTGAGGCAAGGAGGATCACAAGTTCAAAGCTAGCCTCAGCAACTCAGAGGCACTCAGCAACTCAGTGAGACTCTGTCTCTAAATCAAATACAAAATAGGGTTGGGAATGAGGCTCAGTGGTTGAGTGCCCCTGAGTCCAATCCCCAGTACGCCGTCCCCCACCAAAATTTCATCCTTTACTATCTCCATAGTCATGACCAACAAATATGCACAATGGCTGATGCGCACTGGCTCCCAAACTATTATTTTGTAAATTAATAATAATAGTAATAATAGCTAATGGATTAGATTTAGAGAAATATGTCACATTTCCCCCATTCTACTCTTTAGCCAGGAAGAATTAGAAAATAGGTAAGGCAAGAGCCACATTTTAAAAAATGCCCTATTGTTTGTATTTAGTCTTATTTGTATATCTTCAAAGATTTATTTTGTCTAAAAAAAGAAGACTAACAGTCTGCAAAGGGGAATGTTAAAATAAGCTTCAAATAAATGGTTCAGGGAAAACTCCTTGCCAGATGATCTATAATCCATGCCTCCTTACCACTCCCCATCCTCTCCCCCCATTCCTGGGGAGAAGCAGAGGCTCTAGTCTGCTAAGTAATAAATATAGTCACCGAAAACATCACCAAATCCTTAACAATCTTGAGAGTGAAAAATGGGGCCATAAAATGCATCATGAACAACACAAAAAATATCAAAGTCAAGCAAAGAGTATCTTGGAAGGGGGAAATGTAATGATTGAATTCCCTATCATAGCCTGTTATTACAACAAAATATTTATATCTCCACAGAGCTCTAATACTATGGGATAAAAGGATCTGTTCCAAACAGTGACCAATACAGAAAACACATATCCTAGAAGGTAACTGGAGAACATATGCTCTGTTCCATACATGTCTTATCATCAGTGTCAATGAATATTTATTGAGTTAGCATTTAGCCATGCCTGCAAACACTTGCAGTAAAAAAATGCAGAAAAGATTCAGTCCTTTCCCCCTAGGACATTCCATTTCAAAGACCAAGATATATATAGCTCACTCTCTTTCTATGGACAGATACTATGGTTTTTTTTTTCTTTAACATGGGGATTCTGAGCAGCCTTTCTTTACCATGAGGATTGAATTGATAGGATTTAATATATCTTTGAAGAAAGGGAGAAGAAAGCACACATGATGACTATGTACAAAAATGGTTTCAGCTATGGGGAATTTAAGGAATCACAAGTTGTAGAAGGAGGACTAGATGCAGCCAAGGATCATGAAATAAATGCCAGGGATGTGGGCCAGATCACATCCTCCAAGAGATAGACTCACTTTCTTTCTGAAATATGAGGCCCTTTCTATTTGTCTTCTGGTTTTATAGACCCATGAGTTCAGAGAACTATTTCTTCCACTTTATAAAATCTACTGACAAGACTGGTGATAAATGGTAACAAAACCTCGACCTCGGTGTGGGAAGTACATAGAGTAGAGTGGAAGAGGTGAATCTTGAACTTAAACAATTTGTGAGCCTCTTTAAGAAAACCTCACAAAATTGCAAGTGTGAAATTAGGCAGCAGGCCTTGGAAGATCAGGGCCCTGATGTGTTAGGCCCCTTATCTTTACCATACACCTACCTCTGCTGGGTGGGGCCTTTGCAGAGTGGGAGGCAACCTCTTCTCAACTGCAAGGGACCTTAGATAAAGGGTCCAAACTGGCCATATCTTTTGATAATAATAGCCAGACACCTGTATGTTTTGGGAACAGTCCTCACATTTTTAAATACTGGCAAGAAACTCATACTTTAAAAACAGAAGAAAATAAATGTAAGATTGAGCTTTTGCTCATCATGTTGGCACTTCTGGCCAACTGAGTGATGCAGTGACTCAGGCCAAGAGGGAAGTGTTGCCCAGGTCCCTGCTGCACCTTTCTCCTGTAGAGAGGAGCCCTACGGGAAATGCCTTCAGTGTAGATAATGATTTTGGGTGAGCAGCTGAAGGTGGGGGTATGAACAGAAGAAAACGTTGTAACAGTGTGGCAGAAGGAGATGACAGATTGAATGTGGGAGGAGAGCAACTACTTCCAGACCCTATTCCTTGGAAATAGATTAAATCGTGGCCCCTCACACAGTGATTAGACAGCTGAGGCACATGGAAGACTTCAAGGCAACATTTCTGAAAATGTGGTCCACAGACCCCCTTACTCTGGATACTTGGTATGCTTGTAAAAATGCAGATATCTGGGCCCAACCCCAGGAAGTAGTGTGTTGGTTTCTGCAAAGGGGCACAGGAACTTAAACAATTTGTGAGACTCTAACAAGCACCCAGTGATGCTTAGATAAACGTCATTTAAGAAACACGAGAGAGATGACTTTTGTTTTTGTTTTTTTTACTCTAGCCAAGAATCACATAAAGAGATACATGTGGAAGTTTCCAGGCTTTGGTTTTCCCAATTGGTACCTCTCCCTGTCACCTTCCCCTCAGCCCACACATTTTTAGTCCTGAACTTGAATGACTCGCTAAACTGCCAAACAGAATGAACCACTGAGACTCTAGCAATTCTGCCTAAGTTAAAAAGCTGAGCCCCAGCAGATTCAACCCTCTCACTTCCTCCTTGGCATCCTTGCTGACACATTGCAACCACAGCTATATTTTGTTAACACTTAGCAGATGAAGTGTCCTGAAAATCCAAGATCTACATTATATAAATTATAAAAGTCTTCCCAAGAGCAATGCTGATATCAGGGCCTTCTTATCAGCATATTCTTTTTAAAAAAATTATTTTTTATTGTAGATGAACACAATGCCTTTATTTTATTTATTTAGTTTTTTTATGTGATGCTGGGGATCCAACCAAGAACTTCAAAGCCATGAAAAAAAAATTTATGTGGTTGAAGCAACCAAATCTGTGGTATTTGTTATGGTAGCCCTAGCAAACTAATATAGTTAATTATAAACTAATATAGTTAATTAATAGTTAATAATTATCTTATTATCAATGGCTAAAATCCCAAATGACACCTGGCCCTTTATTTAATTGTGAGTCTAATTTTATCATCTAATCACACTTCAACCACAGGATGACAGGGCAGGTTTCAGGAAGCATCAGGAGAAAACTGAGCTTGGCTGTTGATTACAAAGTCTCCTTGGAAAAATCCAGGAATTACGATGATTAATGAATAGTGAATGTTGTTTCTCAATCCTGGGTATACATTATTATCACTTCAGAATACAAAACTCTATCCCTGACATCCCCCAAATAAACAGAATCTCTGGGTTGAGACCTGGGTGTTTTTTAATTCTCCAGATTATTCTAATTTACACTCAGGCTTGAAAAATAAAAAGAGATTTATGGACATGATTTCATTTTGTTTTTTATGTTTTGCTGAGATACCTACTGAGAATCTCTCTATACTGAGAACCAACAGCACTCCACTGGTTACAAAGGTCCATTTACTAGGCTTTAGAACTTGAAGAACTTACCATTTTAGGCATTTTAAAACTTCAAAAGCCAACTAATATGTGTTTGGGTGTGTGTGGGGGTGTGTGTATAAACAGTTATAACTATCCTGTGATGATTATTTCTGATTTACCAAGCACTTTCATCAACAGGGTCTCAATCAATTGTCACAAATCCTTACTAGAGAACTCCTATTACTGTTGTCCTTATTTTACAGATGAGGAAAGGGAGTTTCTTTGAAAAATAATGGATTTTTACTGCATGGTGGTATGGGTTAGGCCCTGCATAAGAACTCCCAGGCAAAGGCACAAGTGGGCTGAGATGAAGCCTATGCACCCACCTCTCCCAAGCCCTGGCACAGGACTTTCCTCACCCTAAGGAATGATGGGTTTTTCTGTCATAAAGGCATTGCCTATGCCTATAGTGGTCCCAAAGTAGAGGGTAGGATATAAGACCCTATTCCTTGGAAATAGATTAAATTGTGGCCCCTCACACAGTGATTAGACAGCTGAGGCACATGGAAGACTTTAAGGCAACATTTCTGAAAATGTGGTCCACAGATGAGCCAGGATCATCATGGTCCACAGGTCCATGATGAGCCTGGAACCCCTACCCCATATCTCTGCACTCAATGACTGCTGTGGGTCCTACCATGTGGAGGACACAGTGGCCAGCACTAGAGGACAGAGGCTCATGCACACTCTACCTGGCAGGCTTCTTTCTTGCCACCCTTCATACACAGTCAGGGTCAAGGACAGCTGGGCTTGAGAGTCAAAGCTCTGGACATGGTTCCAAAGGAGCTACTACCCAGGGGGCTTTGGACAACATGCTTAATTTCTCTGGGAGTTAAAGTTTCCTAGTTGCCTCAGCTGTAATTTTAACATTCTGAAGGTCTTAAAATATATTATCAGTTTCCTAAAGCCATGTCCAAGTAATTTCCAATACTATTAAGGAGACAGAACAATCAGAAAAACACTTTTTCTCCTCTTTACTAAAATAAGCAATTCATCTAATTTCAGTATCCTCAGAGGTGAGATATATATAGTCTAAAAAAAGATTGAGCTTAAACTGAAAATGATATCTTTTTCTTTTCTTTCTGTTTTTTTAAATTATGAAAGCAAGCCAACATAATGAAACCCAGAATTTTGCATTTATAGTTCATATATTCAGAGATCTAAAACCTTAAAGTTATGAAAATGGATTTTTCTTTCTCCCCCCTCCTTCTAACCACTCTGAATAAGGTGCCCTATTCCTGGCATAGTCTGTCTGTCTGTCTCTATTTTCCCCTGTGATATAATTCACTACTACAATCATTCACTATGGGGAAAAAAATCAATGAGCTTAGAATTGGGCTGAGCATTGACTCCAGAGGCAGAACAACACAAAGGGGCCTCATGAGTGGCTGGACCAAGTCAGGTCATTACCATCCTTCAAACTCCTCATAAGAAGCATGACAGTTGGCAGAGGGTGATTTCAGCTCAAAAGGACATTCTGGTGAAGGCAACTTTAAATGCAAGGAATCCTATCTCTGCTATAAGCAAGCTAGTTGGCACCATGCAGTCCCATCTCTGGAAAGATTTGCTGATGGTACATGAGTTTTAGATGCACTCTACTTAAAAATAAGATAAAATTATGTTTCTTTTCACATGTCTAAATCTTAAGCCAATTACCACCTTTACTTCACATGCTCACCTGTATTATGACACTAAAAATGATTCCAAGTTTCTAAAAGACTGTAAAATAGTACATCTGCTTTGCAAAACAGTCTGGCAGTTCACCAAGAGATTAAACATAGAATTGCCATGTGATCCAGTAATTCTATTCATAGTTATCTACCCAAGAGAAATGAAAACATATGTTCACATGAAACTTGCACACCAATGTTCACAGCAGCATCGTTCATAATAGCTCCAAATAGAACCAACCTAAATATCCACCAACTAATGAATAGATAAGTAAAATGGTATGTGTTCATACAATGGAATATTACTCAGCAATTGAAGAACAAATTACTAATACAAGCTACAACATGGATAAGCCTTGAAAACATCATGACAAGTAAAAGAAGCCAGTCACAAAGGACCACATTTTATGCAATTCCATTTATAGTAAATGTCCAAAATATACAAATTTATCAAGACAGACAGTAGATTCGATACTTTCAAGGGCTGGAGTAAGGGGAACAATGAGACGAGGAGAAGAGAAGGGAAGAAGCAGCTAATGAGTAAGTTTTTCATGGAAAAGGTAAGGTGATCTAAGAGTTCTCATTTTTATTCACATCTCTGTGAATATGCTCTGTGCAAAGTCCAGATTGTCCATTTCCATGGGTGACTTGAATGGTATGTGAATTATCTTAATAAAGATGGTACTTTTAAATGGTGAGAGTGAAAAGGCATCCCTAATCCAAACCAAGCACATAATTTTTCAGTGCTTTACTTGAACATTGTTTAAATCATATAACCCACTGGGTCTTTATTTCATAAAATACATGACCCAAGAGGTATCACAATCCTTGAATCCAGAAGGCCCCTTTGCACCTTCCAATATCAATGACATGACATTTTGTTTTATATAAGAACTCAGCAATCTCAGAGTGCTTACTTGTATATTCTGCAACTTTGATAAACAGGTGAAAAAATTATCACTACCTTGTACAGATAAAAAAATTATTAAGAGCTCCTGGGTTTTAAGAATTTATTCCAGTTCTCTCAGTAGTAGTATACACTGGACTAGAATCCAAGTCTTCTGATTCCTTATCTGATGCTGTCTCTAGTCCACTGAAAAACCAAGAGTCAGACCAAAGAAAAGCCCAGTGGACCACAGTTATACAGTGTTGAGCTATAGACATGGAACTTGCTAGAAAGCATATGAAAAGTGGAAGCAGCATTTAACTGCATGATCTCTCTGTGACACTTGCACAAGACTATTGCTGGCAGGGGTTAGTAGACCAGGTAGCCCAGTCTCCCCCTAGAAGCTCAGCTCTATGACAAAGACTTCCTCCCTAGAGATGAGCAGCTGCTTTATCATTTCTGCATCATTCCACAGAGATAACCTCATATAATCTAATATCAAAACATGGTGTGTCTGTGCAGAAACTGTTCACTGGCTTGCCTGGCCCTGACTGTCCTCCCTCTCAGGGGTATAAATGGAAGTCAGCTATGCAGATCTAAAAAGCTTTTGTATTTGAGGTGGAAGGGCTTCCTACTTCCCCTCCCTCCCTTAAATCTTGCGACCCTGAGGAAAAAGGCCAGGAAAAGCTCACCATTAACCTGAAATCTCCAAGTCACTGGACCAAGGCCAGCAGCCAGATGCCTCTGTGTGTGGGTGGGTAGGGGGCATACTGGGGACTGAATCACCTAGGGATACTCTATTACTGAGGTACATCTCCAGCCCTTTTTATTTTTCATATAGAGATAGGATCTCCCTAAGTTTCCCAGGCTGGCTTTGTGATCCTCTTGCCTCAGTTCCACAAGTAACTGGGATTATAAGTGTGTATCACTGTGTCCAACGATGATGACATCTTTTAGGTGATAAAATAAACCCTACTGTTTCAAGCCATTTTCAATAATTTCTGCTACTGAGGAATGCATATTTGGTTACATAACACAGAATGGAAAGAAAAATGGGTTTGGAACTAGACCTCCCTAAAATTTAAATTTCTTCATCTGTAAAATGGAAATAATAAAATAGCCTCTTATTTTAGAGTTCCTGAAACACTAAAACAAGGTAATTAGGAAGGTGCCTCACCTATTGCTTTATATACAGGATTAGCTGTCCACCTTTAAGAATCCTGAACTTGGATCTAGGATTATGGCTCAGTGGTAGAGTGCTCACCTAGTATGCCTGAAACACTGAGTTCAATCCTCAGCACCACATAAATATAAAATAAAGATATTGTGTCAACCTAAAACTAAAAAATAAGTATTAAAAAAAGAATCCTGAACTTATTATTTTAATAATTGTTACTTCTTTCTTTTCTACTAGGTATACTAATCTGTTAAAGTACTATCAATGATTTCTAAAAATGTGTTAATGATTAAGATCTGTTTTGCTGATAGATTTTCCCATCCTTTATAAAATTCGCCAAGTTTCTTTTCCTATAATGATGTATATTATAAGGAGTATTTCTGGTAGGTGTACTTTTTACCCATAATGAATATTTACTGAAACAACAAAAAAAAACATTTATTGAAGTTGTTCAGTCAGTTGTATATATTTCCAGAACACTTTCTCTGGGTTAGACCCCATGATAAATATGACAGATGCTAAAAAGGTAATGAAAAAGATGGAATCTCTCTCCAAAGATGTCTGATTTTTAACAGAGGTTATATAAAAGCTAACAAAACAAAATAGTGTCTGTGACTACGGAGTGGGTTTTAAATAAAGGCAGAAGTTCCATTGTAAATTTTAAATAAGAGTTTAGTAATTCACTATAAAATAGCATTTTTTCATTAAGATAATTTATAGTATATGTAAAATTACTTAACTTCAAATCCAGCTACTGAAATTCAAAATAAGAGTTTCCTTTCATTCACAGGAGACTTTGTATCCCTCATTTTGCAAACATAACATAATGGGTTCAGCCATTATGGTTCAATGTGGCCTTTGATGCCAGACTGCATGGGTTCAAATCTGAGCTCTGGTGCTTAACAGCTAGTGTGTCCTTAACTGAAGCATGTGACATTGGTGTACTTTAACTTCCCCATCTAGAAAATGGGGATAATTATGGCACATACCACACAGGGCAATTGTAAAGATTAAATGAGGGTTTCTTTTGGAGGGTTAGTACCAGGGATTGAACTCAGGAGTGCTGGACCACTGAGCCACATCCCCAGCCCTATTTTGTACCTTATTTAGAGACAGGGTCTTACTGAATTGCTTAGTGCCTTGCTTTTGCTGAGGCTGGTTTTGAACTTGTGATCCTCAGGCCTCTGCCTCCTGAGCTACTGGGATTATAGGTGTGCGCCACTTCGCCTGGCTGATTAAATGAGTTTTGAACAGTGCCTGACCCCCATTAAGCCTCTGTACAGGACTATCATTATGTAGCTATTTTCCAGGATAAAATTGCAATTTATATTAATTTTCAAACAGTATCAGATACTTAGGAACTTTCTCATCTGTACTCTGTAAAAGCCAAAGTCTTTCCCAAAGGTTGAACCTTCATAATCTCCTTTTTCTGGCTGGACTTTAGTGATAGTCTCTGTTCTAGGTCCTTAGAGTCTGAAAAACTAAGCCAGCAATTGGTAGAGTGATGAAGGTAGCAGTCATGTTTGAGAATTACTGAAATTTCCAGGGCATGACCATGACAGGAGAGCCAGGACATGGATGCCCTGGGGAGTCCTGCCAGAGCCAGCTCTTCACAGGGACCCTTTGCCTTTCCACCTTGTCAAAGTTCCAAGGATGGCGAGCTTCAGACTTTTTCTATCGTCCATCTGTTCACAAACCACAGGCACCTCTAGGTCTCTTTACCTCTCCTCTGTATGATGCCTGGGCTACATCTGCCACAGGGTGACCACAACCCTAAAACAGTTGTCAAACAGAAGCCCCATCCCCTTCCCCTCTGTACACCAGCCCATCGTGACACACAGGGAAACCATCTGAACACAATCCCAGACCCAGTCCATCCCATCCCTCTCAAACCAGGACAGTCTGACTTTCAGACCAGATATAAACAATTAAACCGAGTATTTGGTCATTCTATCATGAAGTGAGACAAAATAGCAAAAAAAAGAAAAAAGCCAATTTTAAAAAGTCTTTCTCAAGTTTGCATCTTTAAGAATTAAAAAGGCAAACAATTTTATTACTTAATTTACAAAGTCCAATCCACTGTCAGGATAACTACTGAATTCACAAACTGAAGATCTTCTGATTCACTTAAGGTCCAGAGGAGCATTTGGGGCAACAGAACATTGTGTAGTATCTTTTGAACAACAGCAATTACTGAGAAAATTCCTTTTCAAAGTGAGGATTTAGAAAAACATTATTTTCTTTTAAAGAAAAGAATGGTGGAGGTGCTGAGCTGTGGCTCAGTGGCAGAGCGCTTGTCTAGCATGTATGAGGCCCTAGGTTCAATCCTCAGCACCATATGAAAATACATAAATAAAATAAAGATATTGTGTCCGACTACAACTAAAAATAAGAAAAAAAAAAGAATGGTGAATATGCTATGTATTACTGCCCCCCAGTGTTCATTGCCATTTTTGATATTTCACATCTTCTCCCTCCCTCCCTCCCTAACTCACTCCCTCCCTTCCTTCCTTCCTTCCTTCCTTCCTCCCTTCCTTCCTTCCTTCCTTCCTTCCTTCCTTCCTTCCTTCCTTCCTGTTTCTGTTTCTTTTTTTGTTGTTTTCCATTTTTATAAGACAGGGATCTAGCTCTGTTGCCCAGGATGTCTCTTAATTCTTGTGCTCAAATGCTCCTCTTGCCTCAGCCTTTCAAGGAGATGGGAATACAGGCATGCACCAACATGCCTGGAGACACAGTGCATTTTATTTTAAAAGAATAGCACTCTAGTAATGCATTCATTTCTTTTAATTTTGATGAAGATGGCTTGTTTTGTTCAATGATTAATAAGTTCTCACTGTATTCCTAGATTAAAATTTAGTATTCAGAATAGTGAATCTACAAATCAAGGCAACAAGAGTAACAACAACAACTCAACAAAGCACACCTGGGAATGAGTATTAGGTACCTCAAGGGTTGCTCTGAATATTAAGTCTTGTTAGGGTATTCCAAAATTGGCAATATTTGAAAAAGAAAAAGTACCCCTGTGAAAACTACTCAGGCACCATTCTACAAGGAAGGTCTAATTGTCTTTCTTCTCTGGCTACATGGCTCTTGGATATTAGCATTTCTGCTCTGGGAGTTGACAAAAACAAATGAACAGTTCATGGATTGATCACTAGTTAGCATGGCTGGTGAGAGATCTGGTGGGGGTAGAGGGTGAGCTGCACTCACCAACAACGCTTATTTTAAGAAAAAGTAACATATAGACCTAAATAATAATTAGGTATTTCCTTAGATTCTTCTGACTCCTGTGTAAAATTTTTGACCACTAATTATTCCCCAAAGATACAGTTTAGATCTAAAAGCGTCACACTTCTCTGCATATGCCCCTTCAACTACGCTGAATCACCACAATACACTCAACTGACCAATGCCCTTCTTTATTCCTTATGCACATAAGAGGCTGTAAAAAGACTATAAAAGAAATCTGAGTCTGTATGTATGGGTGTGAATGTACAATAATTAGATGTATAAATGTTATATATGTATATGTGTAAACATATATGTTATAAATTAATGTTTCTGAGTCCCTCTTCTGCTAGGCTGCTGGGAATTTGAATCAGGCTTTTTATTGAGATTTACAATAAGCCCCACTCCAAATTTAGCCCCAGCATTGCCTGAGGGTCTAAGGACCAGAACATTCAGCAAAATCCTTCTGGTCTCTGATCCAAATCTGTGGTCATAGATATACTATGGGAATGGATGAGGAAAATATATAATAAAGTCATTAAATAATTTGCTTTGAATTCACAGTAAATGCTTAGTAGAATATTGCTAAAAGTTGGGTCTTCTGACTGCTCATGAAAATAATAATAATAATAATAATTATTATTATTATTATTTGGGTACTGGGGTTAAACCCAGGGCACTTTATCACTGAGTTCCATTCCCAATTCTTCTTATTTTATTTTCATACAGGGTCTCACTAGGTTGCCTGGGCTGGTTTTGAACTTGCCATCTACCTGTCTCAACCCTCTTCGTAACTGGGATTACAGGTGTGTGCCAGGTGAAAACTCACATATTTTTAAAGAATCAGATTAATTTTATTAATCTTTTTGGAGTTGAATTCATAATTCATACTATTCTCCGTTTTTTATGTTTTAGGTCTTTCCTCACCTTTCCCTCCTCCCCGCCAAATAATAATATTGTCTGTTATTTAGTGAGCTGTGCTAAACATCAAACCTATGAGAAATAATTATTTTCCCATTTTACAGATGAAGTTCAAAAAAGTTAAATAGCGTGTCTGTAAGAGTCAGAATTAGGTCTGAATTTAGTTTTTCTGACTCTAAAGCCTATTAATTACCATGCTTTCTTGCTTTTTCTAATAAAATTAAAAGAGGGGAAGAAATACTATCCTATAATTTTCTAAAACTAAGTCAAATCAAAACATATTTTACTTACTTTGGTAGAACTGTAGACACTATGATGATACTAAACCATTGGTTAGGTTCTATTCTCAGCCTAATTTTTCAATGGCAAGCTGGTACAGCAGATAAATTCATCCAAAAGAAAATTTAGAATAAAACTACTGTAAATGCATCATAGTAACTAAGAACTAATACTGTAAGACCATCAGCAATAAAGATGTTACCAAGAATAAAGTAGCACTCTTAGGGAACAGTGTAGGGTTTAGTACAATGTTTACCTAAATGTATTTTTCCATTTATTTCCATTTTAAAAAGCTTCCAGATTGTCATGACTGGCTTTAATGTTCTATGAAAAAAAATTGAGTAAAATTCCCTAACCCTTTAAGAAACAAATAGCAAAAAAACATAGATAAGTTTTTTAAAAGCCCATAAGAAATGAGAGAAAAATGCCATTTGTAATTTCAACTTCAAAGATAACTTTTCAGAAGCCCAAAACATAAAAATGGAAATATCTTTTATTCAAGCCTGCCATCTTGAGGTCAATTAGAGAAACACTTAGTCTCTTTGGAGAATCTATGACATATAAAAAGACCATGATTTGGGGGAAGGAAGTTTTAAAAGCAAATACTTCAATACAAAGTAAAAAACAGAGCGGCCACCATCCGGGAAAGCTGAAGGATACACCGCCACTCTCCTTCAGAGTGCGACATCAAAACAGGTCGGTGTCATTCAGCTCACCCCCCAGACAGCGGGAATTCGCATAAAATCTCTCCTAGGCTTGCCAGGAGAGGGAGTATCAAGCTGAGCCTCCATACAGGCTAGGGGGAAACCAGAGACACCTGACCTCCAACCCCTCCTCCCAGTAGCAGCCAAAAGGAAACCTGGCTAGCCAGCGCTGGGGGAGGGGCAAGCAGAAAAAATCAAAGTGATAGAGTGCCAGGGATCCCAGCAGCCTGCAGCAGGGCCCGGAGAGCCAGGCCAACTGATTCGCGTGGCCTGCCCTGCGGCTACAGAAGGCGTGGCGCCTCAGTGAAGCCATTAATTGGCAAGCAGGGAGGTTAGGGAAGGCCATTAGGTGGAATCCCACCAGCCAAGCCCACACGGACCCTTGGGCCGAGCACGGGTTCTCAGAAGGGGAAGGAAGCGGTACAGTCCCATCCCCCACAGCGGACACTCCGCCGAGCCAGTCAGCGGCCACCATCCGGGAAAGCTGAAGGATACACCGCCACTCTCCTTCAGAGTGCGACATCAAAACAGGTCGGTGTCATTCAGCTCACCCCCCAGACAGCGGGAATTCGCATAAAATCTCTCCTAGGCTTGCCGGGAGAGGGAGTATCAAGCTGAGCCTCCATACAGGCTAGGGGGAAACCAGAGACACCTGACCTCCAACCCCTCCTCCCAGTAGCAGCCAAAAGGAAACCTGGCTAGCCAGCGCTGGGGGAGGGGCAAGCAGAAAAAATCAAAGTGATAGAGTGCCAGGGATCCCAGCAGCCTGCAGCAGGGCCCGGAGAGCCAGGCCAACTGATTCGCGTTGCCTGCCCTGCGGCTACAGAAGGCGTGGCGCCTCAGTGAAGCCATTAATTGGCAAGCAGGGAGGTTAGGGAAGGCCATTAGGTGGAATCCCACCAGCCAAGCCCACACGGACCCTTGGGCCGAGCACGGGTTCTCAGAAGGGGAAGGAAGCGGTACAGTCCCATCCCCCACAGCGGACACTCCGCCGAGCCAGTCAGCGGCCACCATCCGGGAAAGCTGAAGGATACACCGCCACTCTCCTTCAGAGTGCGACATCAAAACAGGTCGGTGTCATTCAGCTCACCCCCCAGACAGCGGGAATTCGCATAAAATCTCTCCTAGGCTTGCCAGGAGAGGGAGTATCAAGCTGAGCCTCCATACAGGCTAGGGGGAAACCAGAGACACCTGACCTCCAACCCCTCCTCCCAGTAGCAGCCAAAAGGAAACCTGGCTAGCCAGCGCTGGGGGAGGGGCAAGCAGAAAAAATCAAAGTGATAGAGTGCCAGGGATCCCAGCAGCCTGCAGCAGGGCCCGGAGAGCCAGGCCAACTGATTCGCGTGGCCTGCCCTGCGGCTACAGAAGGCGTGGCGCCTCAGTGAAGCCATTAATTGGCAAGCAGGGAGGTTAGGGAAGGCCATTAGGTGGAATCCCACCAGCCAAGCCCACACGGACCCTTGGGCCGAGCACGGGTTCTCAGAAGGGGAAGGAAGCGGTACAGTCCCATCCCCCACAGCGGACACTCCGCCGAGCCAGTCAGCGGCCACCATCCGGGAAAGCTGAAGGATACACCGCCACTCTCCTTCAGAGTGCGACATCAAAACAGGTCGGTGTCATTCAGCTCACCCCCCAGACAGCGGGAATTCGCATAAAATCTCTCCTAGGCTTGCCAGGAGAGGGAGTATCAAGCTGAGCCTCCATACAGGCTAGGGGGAAACCAGAGACACCTGACCTCCAACCCCTCCTCCCAGTAGCAGCCAAAAGGAAACCTGGCTAGCCAGCGCTGGGGGAGGGGCAAGCAGAAAAAATCAAAGTGATAGAGTGCCAGGGATCCCAGCAGCCTGCAGCAGGGCCTGGAGAGCCAGGCCAACTGATTCGCGTTGCCTGCCCTGCGGCTACAGAAGGCGTGGCGCCTCAGTGAAGCCATTAATTGGCAAGCAGGGAGGTTAGGGAAGGCCATTAGGTGGAATCCCACCAGCCAAGCCCACACGGACCCTTGGGCCGAGCACGGGTTCTCAGAAGGGGAAGGAAGCGGTACAGTCCCATCCCCCACAGCGGACACTCCGCCAAGCCAGTCAGCGGCCACCATCCGGGAAAGCTGAAGGATACACCGCCACTCTCCTTCAGAGTGCAACATCAAAACAGCGGACACTCCATCCAGGCAGTCAGTGGCCACCATCCGGGAAAGCTGAAGAATACACCACCACTCTCCAACAGCTTGTAACATCAAAACAGCCAGCAGCAGGACCCCGGAGATCCAGGCCAACTGATTCGCGCGGCCTGCCCCGCAGCTACAGAAGGCGTGGCGCCTCAGAGAAGCCATTAATTAGCAAGCAGGGAGGTTAGGGACTGCCATTAGGTGGAATCCCACCAGCCAAGCCCACCGCCCACGCCCGGAAGAGGCCCAGCGATCTGCCAGCATTGTAGTCACGACACCCCAATTGGAATAGGGACAGAGCAGAGCCGCCTTCCACTCCCGGAACAGGCCCAGAGAGCCGCCAGCGTGATAGACACGTCACCCCAATTGGAGTAGGGGCACAGCCGCCGCCCGCACCTGCAAGGGAGACTTTTCAAGTATACAAGAGCAACATAAATAAATAGGGGGTAAATTTCAAAACACAACAGTTGCACCAAGCAGAAAGAAACGCGGGCAGTATGAAAAGACAAGGAAAGAAAGGACCACAAGCAATGCAGGTCAACTCAACTTTAGAAGAGGTAATAGCTGCAACAGATGGAATATCAGATAAAGAGTTCAGGATATATATGCTTCAGATGATCTGGAGTCTCAAGGAAGACATGAGACAGCAAAATCAGACAATGAAAGATCACATTGACAAACAAATCCAGGAAGTCAAAGATCAATTTCACAGGGAGATAGAGGTAATAAAAAACAAACAAATTGAAATTCTAGAAATGCAGGAAACAATAAACCAACTTAAAAACTCAATTGAGAATACTACCAGCAGAGTAGATCACTTAGAAGAGAGAACATCAGACAATGAAGACAAAGTATTTCAACTGGAAAAGAACATAGACAGCTCAGCAAGTCTGCTAAGAAACCATGAGCAGAACATCCAAGAATTATGGGACAATATCAAAAGACCAAATTTAAGAGTCATTGGGATACAGGAAGGCACAGAGCTCCATTCCAAAGGAATAAACAGTCTATTCAGTGAAATAATACGAGAAAACTTCCCAGAATTGAAGATTGAGACAGAATCCCAAATCCTAGAAGCCTACAGGACGCCGAATGTGCAAAATCATAAGAGATCCACACCTAGACACATTATAATGAAGATGTCCAACATACAGAATAAGGAGAGAATTTTAAAAGCTGCAAGAGAAAGAAAGCAGATTACATTTAGGGGTAAACCAATCAGGATAACAGCTGATCTCTCAACACAGACTCTGAAAGCTAGAAGATCCTGGAATAACATATTTCAGACACTGAAAGACAATGGGCTCCAACCAAGAATCGTGTATCCGGCGAAATTAAGCTTCAGGTTAGAAGATGAAATTAAAACCTTCCACAATAAACAAAAGTTAAAAGAATTCGCAGCTAGAAAACCATCTCTTCAAAAAATCCTTGGCAAAACATTACAGGAAGAGGAAATGGAAAACAACATTGAAAACCAACAATGGGAGGTAGGACAGTAAAGGGGGGAAAGTAGTCATAGAGGATAACAAATCAGGTTTAGTAACATCAATAAACAAATATGGATAGAAGAACAAACCATATCTCAATAATAACCCTAAATGTTAATGGCTTAAACTCACCAATTAAGAGACACAGGCTAGTAGAATGGATCAAAAAACAAGACCCAACAATATGCTGTCTACAGGAGACGCATTTGATAGGAAAAGATATACATAGACTGAAGGTGAAAGGTTGGGAAAAATCATATCACTCATATGGACCGCGGAAACAAGCAGGAGTGTCCATACTCATATCTAATAAAATAGATTTCAAGCCAAAGCTAATCAAAAGGGATATAGAAGGACACTTCATACTGCTCAAGGGAACCATACACCAACAAGACATAACAATCATAAATATATATGCCCCAAATAATGGTGCAGCTGTATTCATCAAGCAAACTCTTCTCAAGTTCAAGAGTCTAATAGACCAACATACAATAATCATGGGAGACTTCAACACACCTCTCTCACCACTGGACAGATCTTCCAAACAAAAGTTAAATAAGGAAACTATAGAACTCAATAACACAATTAACAACCTAGACTTAATTGACATATATAGACTATACCACCCAACATCAAGTAGCTACACTTTTTTCTCAGCAGCACATGGAACCTTCTCAAAAATAGACCATATACTATGTCACAGGGCAACTCTTAGACAATACAAAGGGGTAGAGATAATACCATGCATCTTATCTGATCATAATGGAATGAAACTGAAAATCAATGATAAAAGAAGAAAGGAAAAAGCAAGCATCACCTGGAGAATGAACAATAGGTTGCTGAGTGATCAATGGGTTTTAGAAGACATCAAGGAGGAAATTAAAAAATTCCTAGAGTTAAATGAAAACACAGACACAACATATCGGAATCTATGGGACACATTGAAAGCAGTTCTAAGAGGAAAATTCATTGCTTGGAGTTCATTCCTCAAAAAAAGAAAAAACCAACAAATAAATGATCTCATACTTCATCTCAAAATCCTAGAAAAAGAAGAGCAAAACAACAGCAAAAGAAGTAGAAGGCAAGAAATAATTAAAATCAGAGCTGAAATTAATGAAATTGAAACAAAAGAAACAATTGAAAAAATTGACAAAACTAAAAGCTGGTTCTTTGAAAAAATAAATAAAATTGACAGACCCTTAGCCATGCTAACGAAGAGAAGAAGAGAGAGAACCCAAATTACTAGCATACGGGATGAAAAAGGCAATATCACAACAGATACTTCAGAAATACAGAAGATAATCAGAAATTACTTTGAATCCTTATACTCCAATAAAATAGAAGATAGTGAAGGCATAGATAAATTCCTTGAGTCCTATGATCTGCCCAGATTGAGCCAGGAGGATATAGACAACCTAAACAGACCAATAACAATAGAGGAAATAGAAGAAACCATCAAAAGACTACCAACTAAGAAAAGCCCAGGACCGGATGGGTATACAGCAGAGTTTTACAAAACCTTTAAAGAGGAACTAACACCAATACTTTTCAAGCTATTTCAGGAAATAGAAAAAGAGGGAGAACTTCCAAATTCATTCTACGACGCCAACATCACCCTGATTCCGAAACCAGACAAAGACACATCAAAGAAGGAAAACTACAGACCAATATCTCTAATGAACCTTGACGCAAAAATCCTCAATAAAATTCTGGCGAATCGGATTCAAATACATATCAAAAAAATTATACATCATGATCAAGTAGGATTCATCCCTGGGATGCAAGGCTGGTTTAATATACGGAAATCAATAAATGTTATTCACCACATCAATAGACTTAAAAATAAGAACCATATGATCATCTCAATAGATGCAGAAAAAGCATTCGACAAAGTACAGCATCCCTTTATGTTCAAAACGCTAGAAAAATTAGGGATAACAGGATCATACCTCAACATTGTAAAAGCAATCTATGATAAGCCACAGGCCAGCATCATTCTGAATGGAGAAAAATTGAAGGCATTCCCTCTAAGATCTGGTACAAGACAGGGATGCCCTCTCTCACCACTTCTGTTCAACATAGTCCTCGAAACACTGGCCAGAGCAATTAGACAGTCAAAAGAAATTAAAGGCATAAAAATAGGAAAAGAAGAACTTAAATTATCACTATTTGCAGATGATATGATTCTATACCTAGCAGACCCAAAAGGGTCTACAAAGAAGCTATTAGAGCTAATAAATGAATTCAGCAAAGTGGCAGGATATAAGATCAACACGCATAAATCAAAGGCGTTCCTGTATATGAGCGACAAATCCTCTGAAACGGAAATGAGGACAACTACTCCATTCACAATATCCCCCCAAAAAATAAAATACTTGGGAATCAACCTAACAAAAGAGGTGAAAGATTTATACAATGAAAATTACAGAACCCTAAAGAAAGACATAGAAGAAGACCTTAGAAGATGGAAAAACATACCCTGCTCATGGATAGGCAGAACTAACATCATCAAAATGGCGATATTACCAAAAGTTCTCTATAAGTTCAATGCAATGCCAATCAAAATCCCAACAGCATATCTTGTAGAAATAGATAAAAGAATCATGAAATTCATATGGAATAATAAAAGACCCAGAATAGCAAAAACAATACTAAGCAGGAAGTGTGAATCAGGCGGTATAGCGATACCAGACTTCAAGCTATACTACAGAGCAATAGTAACAAAAACAGCATGGTACTGGTACCAAAACAGGCGGGTGGACCAATGGTACAGAATAGAGGACACAGTAACTAATCCACAAAACTACAACTATCTTATTTTTGATAAAGGGGCTAAAAGCATGCAATGGAGGAAGGATAGCATCTTCAACAAATGGTGCTGGGAAAACTGGAAATCCATTTGCACCAAAATGAATCAGAATCCCTATCTCTCGCCGTGCACAAAAGTTAACTCAAAATGGATCAAGGAGCTTGATATTAAATCAGAGACACGGCATCTGATAGAAGAAAAAGTTGGTTATGATCTACACGCTGTGGGATCGGGCTCCAAATTCCTCAATAGGACACCCATAGCGCTAGAGTTAACAAATAGAATCAACAAATGGGACTTACTCAAACTAAAAAGTTTTTTCTCAGCAAAAGAAACAATAAGAGAGATAAATAGGGAGCCTACATCCTGGGAACAAATCTTTACTCCACACACTTCAGATAGAGCCCTAATAACCAGAATATACAAAGAACTCAAAAAATTAGACAATAAGATAACAAATAACCCAATCAATAAATGGGCCAAGGACCTGAACAGACACTTCTCAGAGGAGGACATACAATCAATCAACAAGTACATGAAAAAATGCTCACCATCGCTAGCAGTCAGAGAAATGCAAATCAAAACTACCCTAAGATACCATCTCACTCCAGTAAGACTGGCAGCCATTAGGAAGTCAAACAACAATAAGTGCTGGAGAGGATGCGGGGAAAAGGGCACTCTTGTTCATTGCTGGTGGGACTGCAAATTGGTGCAGCCAATTTGGAAAGCAGTATGGAGATTTCTCGGAAAGCTGGGAATGGAACCACCATTTGACCCAGCTATTCCCCTTCTCGGTCTATTCCCTAAAGCCCTAACAAGAGCATGCTACAGGGACACTGCTACATCGATGTTCATAGCAGCTCAATTCACGATAGCAAGACTGTGGAACCAGCCTAGATGCCCTTCAATAGATGAATGGATAAAAAAAATGTGGCATTTATACACTATGGAGTATTACTCTGCATTAAAAAATGACAAAATTATAGAATTTGGAGGGAAATGGATGGCATTAGAGCAGATTATGCTAAGTGAAGCTAGTCAATCTTTAAAAAACAAATACCAAATGACTCCTTTGATATAAGGGGTGTAAACAAGGACAGGGTAGGGATGAAGAGCTTGAGAAGAATATTTACAGTAAACAGGGATGAGAGGTGGGAGGGAAAGGGAGTGAGAAGGGAAATTGCATGGAAATGGAAGGCGATCCTCAGGGTTATACAAAATGTCATATAAGAGGTAAGGAGGGGTAAGTCACGAGAATACAAATGGAAGACATGATTTACAGTAGAAGGGGTAGAGAGAGATAAGGGGAGGGGAGGGGAGGGGAGGGGAGGGGGGATAGTAGACAATAGGACAGACAGCAGAATACATCAGACACTAGAAAGGCAATATGTCAATCAATGGAAGGGTAACTGATGTGATACAGCAATTTGTATACGGGGTAAAAGCGGGAGTTCATAATCCACTTGAATCAAACCGTGTAATATGATGTATTAAGAACTATGTAATGTTATGAACGACCAATAAAAAAAAAAAAAAAAAAAAAAACAAAGTAAAAAACAAAAATTAATTTCAGGAAGCATGCATCTAAAACTTGCCACTATCAGCATGGTAATGGTCATGAGGGGTTTACCAATGCCTTCCAGCTAAAGATCACTAGAAATACATCAAATTGAACAAGTTGGGTTACTTACATTGCAGTGAGGAAGAACATATTTCACAGGGAACTGTGGGGTGTCCCAATAGAGGGTGTCAAAAAGGAAGTATAGTATTCAAGATTTAAGAAAATGGAGCTTTGCTCTGGATTGGAAGTATGGAACATTCATTGAAATTAATGTATTAACTGAAGTCCATAGTTTGTTCAGATTTCCTTGCTTTTTACCTAATGTCATTTTTCTTTTCTTTTAGTGTTGGGGATTAAACCCAGGGCCTTTCACATGCCAGGCAAGAGCTCTACCACTGAGCTACATCCCAAACACTAATTCCTTTCCTATTCCAGAATCCCATCTAAATACCATGCTACATTTAATTATTATACCATTTTAGGCTACTCTTGGGTGTGACAATTTCTCAAACTTATTTCTGTTTACCAATGACAGTTTAGAGGGGTAATGATCAAGTGTTTTGTAGGATGCCTCTCCACTGGAATTTGTCTAACACTTTTCCTCTCATTTAAACTGTTATTATGGGTTTTGGGGAGCAAACCACAGAAATGAAGCTCCACTTTCATCCTGTTATATTGAGGTAATACCATCAACATGATTTGTTATTGTTGATATTGACTCCATCACCTGGCTGAGGTAGTTCTTGTCAGGTTTCTCCACTCTAAAACTACAATTTCCTCCGACTTTCCATGTTGTATTCTTCAGAAAGAAGTCAAATACCTATGGACCATACATAAGGAGAAACTTTTGTCCCCACTTCTCTAAGACAGAAATTCTACATAAATTATCTGGTATTGTTCTACATGGGTTATTGGTCTATTCTCCCCCATTCATTTTTTTATTTACTCAATCATTTATTTTTGTCCATATGGATTTATGGTTATTTATTTTATACTTTGGATTATTATCTGATACTTTATTGAATTGTTCCAGGAACTTTTTAAGTTGGTTCCTGTGTTTCTTTGATGTACCTTTGTGGATGTACCTTTTTTGTTTTGTTTTCTTCTTTCTTGAGCACTTCCTTAGTTTCTGCTACACAGTGCTCCAGGCTCATCCTGTATATTTCTTGCCTGAGTTCTAGAACCAACCGTTTCCTCCAAGAGCACTGGTTCCTTTTATTGCAAACCAAGATCTGGGGGCTAGGTATGCACAATGTTACTTGGGCATCATTGTTTCTTGACTCTCCCATCTGGGTTCATATTATGTCTCCAACTCTATTTCATTACCCTTGGATCCTTCTATCCTCCTCCCTTACTATATGTAAATTCCCACTCCAATAGTGAGAATCCTGGTTCCCACCAACTGCCATCCATTTACCTAATTCTCTAGTTCCAGAGTACATTTATGGTAATATCACAATTGTTAATGTATGTCCCCATGGAAAACAATTTATTAACTAAGTTCAGTGAGACTTTATATGTTAAGCATAAGTTTAAATTTTGATTAATATAAACTGCTTGGAAAGCTTTAGTTTTTTTTAAAGTATAAATAATTAACAAACAGTTAAATAAGGATTATCAAAGGGGAGTCTCAAGAAAGGCTAGTTTCCCAAAGAGGTAAGAAACAATGGGATATTTTTTTTCTTCTGAAGGTAAAGAAAGAAGGGGGAATGGATTTGAAGTATCATAGCAATAGGCAGTGATACATAAAGGAAAAAGTAACAGCAGCAGTTCCTGAGGTTAGTGACCAGCAGAAAAACTATGAACATTTTTATAAGTAGAAGAATTTGTAAAGCATAAGAATCATTAAGTTTTTTTCCAGTGGAGATTCTAGAACTAACTTAATTAAAATTTTTACATGTTTTACCATTGCTGGCTCCTGAAGAAGATGTATGTGACTTGGCTATTGGAGGTAATAATGAAAGACTGAAAGAAACAATAGATGTCTAATGATCCCCATCTGTTAGAATTCCTCAATATATTCACAACCTTTATAACAAAATTATTTGTTAATCCAGAATTCTAGAAAATCATTTGCTACACAGTTATTGTTTTAGTCTTTGTGCTTGATCATGAGATATTCCTTTTAATTTAAAAGTATTCAATAGCTGGGCTCTGTGGCGCACACCTGTAATTCCAGCTTCGGAGGCTAAGACAGGAGAATCTCAAGTTCAAAGCCAGCCTCAGTGACAGTGAGGTGCTAAGCAACTCAGTGAGACCCTGTCTCTAAATAAGATACAAAATAGGGCTGGGGATATGGCTCAGTGGTTGAGTACCCCTGAGTTCAATACCTAGTACCAAAAAAAATGTATAAATATATTCAATAACTGAAAGATATTTGTATCAGAATATTTAACTTGTGTTATTTAATCTAAGAAGATAAACTCTCTTTATAACTTATCAGTTTAAATACAAGCCTGGTAAATAAAGTTTTTTATGACACTTTAGCTAAAGTTTGGGAAATTTTAGACAAAATTAACTATTCTTGTCTTTTATTGCTCTGAGCATTTATTTCATATCATTTTGGCCATTTCTAGAAACAAAAAAGATCTCTTTCTCTTCATATATATGTGTGTGTGTGTGTGTGTGTGTGTGTGTGTGTGTGCATGCGTGTGCACGTGCACACACACATATATACATATATATGTCTTATAGATACACAAAATATAGTTATCCAAATATTTAATTAATCTATTATTATTTTAAGAAATTGGGTCAAATTACATTCAGTAATTAGTGTTTTGTATATTTATGAACTGCTCAGGTATTCAAAGATTATATCTAAATGTACTTACTCATTTTTCTATGATCCTAAATTTAGTGCTATATCTGGAAATTGCAATTTAGCCAACATTATACCTTTTTATTTAGAGCATTGCAAGTTTTCATAATATTGAATTTTTAAAAATTATTTATCATTATATATTATATTTAGTGCACAAATAAGTAATTTTTAATTTTAAGAAAGCTATGGAAATAGTGATAGTTCATTTAACTCATAAAATCAATACAGGACAATTTGAATTATGAGAAATTTAACACTAGTCTTGAACCAATCATAATATTGTAATAACAGTATTTTTATAGGGTCAAAAATTTTAGAGACTCTAAATCATAAAAATTCCTCTTTTATCTTGAAATTAAAATTTTTCTTACTGGTTCGTAGCTATAAAAACAAATATTGTGTAAAGATATTTTCCAGTACCTATAAAAATAATGACTTTTTCTTTCTGTTAGAAAATACTTGTATTAGATATTTCTACAATACATTAAAAATGAATATATAATTTTAATCAGTCGTCACAGTTTGTGAGAAAGGAGAAAAGCAAATAGAACAAAAAAAGTAACATATATTTAGTTTTGACAAAATTTGAGCCCTTGACAATTTTATCAAAGTTGTCAAGTTATAAGATTTTAAAGTCATTACTTATTAATTCTTGAAGAGTGGAAACAAAAGGATAATACCAATGTTAAATAAAATAAGCAAGACACCTATTAGAAGATTTCTTTGCTTTTTTTTGCTGAGCTACCTCTCAAATGAACAATCGTGTTAATGTCAAAAATTTCCAAAAGTGACCACTGGAATTCCAAAGAGTTCCATCAAGAACATCTGTGTACAAGTTAGTATTATAGTGAAACAACATGATGAAGGAAGCAGATGTTAGCTGGAAGAAATATTATTTTACATTGAGGAGGTTCCATAAGGACTGATGGGTCCTCTCTATAAGGTTGATGTTTGTGTAATTTTGTGTCTTCAGAATTTGACCAAAAGGACCAGAAAAACTACCCAGTAACAGACAAATATAAGCAAAGCCATTCATAAGGACACAAAGATTTGACAAAGAAGAAGTGCTTATAAGGTTTTGATTTGATGAGGTCAGGCAATTAGTCCAAACACAAGTCTTAGGAGATCTTCTAAACTCTTCAGTACCCATGGCTAGGTCAAGGAAGAGTTACCAGATGTATGTCCATCCTGTACTTAAAGAGACTTTTTTCCCTATAGGCAAACAACCCTCAAGATACTCATGACAAGTAGACAAGACAAAAGGCCATGTGACACAAAGTAAGAAAATAATTGCATAAAGGAAAAATTAAAATTGAACCAGATAAGCAAAAAACAAGCAAGCAAGTAAAAACAACAAAAAATCCGGAAAGAAAAAAGTGACAAAAAAAATTACAAAGCAAGAGACCTTATTCCCAGGAATATAAAATAAATGAAAAGGCTTTAGTGAATAAACATAGCTCAAGTCAGAGCAAAGTTCTCTTTTTGGCAGGGAAAGGTAGAGAAGAGAGAAAGAAGAAAAACTTCAATGTATACACTATTACTGATTTGAGGCCCTACCTAGCTAATGAGGTCTTCAGATGAAGCTCAGCAAAGTTCCATCTTTGTCAAGGATCACAAGGAACTCATTTATAATTGAATATAGTGGATTATGACTCATTACAGTGAGGGATAACACACACCATGGGTATCACATTTAGAAGTGTCGCAAGAACTTACTATAGAATTTATCAAAAGTATAAGGAAGTGGGGCTTTGCTCTGGATTGAATTCTATCAGAAATGGGGTAAATCTATGATTGAGTATCTTAATAAGTGCCTTCTAGAAAGAGGGAAAATCAGAGTGAGGCTAAGTATGTATTTGGTAAAGAAAGCAGCAGTCAGTCATTAGCCAGGATGGGAGTATGTTCAGGCCATTTTTATGGTGTGGATCAATTTTTTGTTAAGGTATGCTGGGAAAGTTGGTCTCTGTGTCATTTTCTTAGAGAGCTGTTTTAGGAATGAAACAAGTTAATATGATACTCAACAATGTCCATGTTATTGTTTGAACATGATTAGAGAGGGCCCTTATTTTTTTATCTATGATAAAATCACTGAGTGGTCTTGTTTGATTTTGATAATTTGTGAAGTTTTTATGTTTGAGAGAAAAATACCAAGGCCAGCTCTTAGCAAATACAAGGCTTAGCATACAGCAGCAAGCCAGCTCCCAGACATCAAGAGATACGTTTCTCTTTGTAAATGCCTGGAACCTAAACCTTGGGGTAGGTGTGGAGAGTGTATGTATAGATTAAAAAAGAAAAGAAAAGAAAAAAACAGCCAAGGTTTTATTCTTAAACATGTGGGTAAAACACACATAAAAGGTATTTTGACAGTATTTCTGAATTATAGTCAACAAAGAAGATTTAAAATTCATACAAATATGTTAATGTCCATGTTTTTATGGATGTTACTAGAAACTGAGAACAAAGTTTAAGATGAATTAAATGTTACTGGTAATGGAATACTGCAAAGGTTATTTGTATCAACCTGAGTACACCATGGTGCACTTAGACATTTGGTCAAACATTATTCTGGGGTGAGTCTGTGAAATTGTTTCTGGATGAGATTGACATTTGGATCTGGGTAAAGCAGATTGATTTCCCTAATGTGGGTGACCTCAAAGGAAGACTTGATTAGTGCAAAAAGACTGAGGAAGAAGGAACCCCTTCTGCCTGTCTCCCTTGAGCTGGGACACTGGTCTTCTTCCTTTGGACTCCAAGTGAAACATCATCTGCTTTTAAACTAGAACTACAACATCAGTTCTCTCTGGTCTATATTTTACTGAGTGCAGATTGGGGGACTTCTCAGCCTTCATAACACCATGAAACAACCCTTTTTTGATAAATAAATAAGTACAAACACACATATATTTGGTTCTAATTAAATTAAATATCCAGTTACTATTGATTGGTATGAATCATATATAGACAATCCAATTACAAAAAAAAAAAGAATTACAAAGACCATTTCTTTAATTTTAGGAAAACTATTTCTTTCTCATTTTAGGAAAATATTTCACACTTACTTGAAGTAAGTATAAAGGAATATTTTCAAGAAGAAAAGCAAAGGTTTTTTTTTTTTTTTTTTTTAGTAAAAACTACTGTTAATGTTCTTTAACCAAAGAAGTTTGCACAGATCCACAGGGGTCAGTACTATAATGGAGGAATCTGTTCAATTGATGAGTGCTTCTTAATGCAAGGTCTAATCGATTCCTCTGTTTTAGGCCCAAGCTTCAAGCTTCTTTATGGGGTCCCATTTAAGAGATTAAAAAGAGACCAGATAAACCAATTCTTAGCATATAAGTGCAAAAGTTCTGGAAGTCTCATATATATTACAGGCAAATGCCAGACAATGATCATCTGAGGCAAAAGTTCACACAGAACACTCTACAGCAAAAGGAAAGAAAACAAAGCAAGTAATACACAAGGTAATCTTCAAATTCATTTTTCACTGAAAAATCAAAAGAAGCCTCTGCAGGCCCATTCTTGTTTGTGTGCTAGTAAGGACTGCTTGTCAGAGTCAATCTCAAGCTTTATAGGTTGGCAATGTTGTACTGTAGTTTCAAAAACTTAAGGTACTAAAACACTAAAGATTCTCAGAGAATCTTTCTTCCACAGGAGTGTAGTTCCCCAAGTGATTTAATGACTGCATAAGATCTGTGGAATTTCATGTTGATTTGAAGAATCAAAGCCAAGATGGCATACTGGTAAAGGGATTGAAAGTCCTGAGGTTGTTCATGCATATATTGGCTGTATGTTCTCAGGCAAGTTAGTTTCTGAGCCTCATTTTCCTTATAGAGCTGTTTTAGGAATTAAACTAGTTGATAAAATGCTTGGTTCATAGCTCAGCAATTGGATACCATCCCTATTTCTATGCTCAGAATTGCAGGTATGGAAGGAAAACAACTGACATTTAAATGGCATATCTATGTGGCAGGCATGGTACTGGATATGTTCATGCATTATCTTCTTAATCCTTATACAATCCCTGGGAGACAGATGGCCTTCTATGTCATAGGAGACAGGAGATAGCAACTAAGACAACTTTGCAAATCGTAGTAGAAAATGCAATGAATTGGGATAGGGTGTTGTCTCGTTGTAAACAGATGTTTATTAATTCATCTTTCAACTAAGAGGTCATGATTCTACAATGCAATCTGATAAAAAACAATATAGAAAGAGTTACAGCCAATTTTCTCAATGGTGACAGGAATTTTAAAGGGTAAAATTAAACCTTTGAAATGCTATAGTCATAAGTGAATAATCATTTGCAGTTATCTAGAGAAACTCTAGAAAAAACTGTCAATAATTAATTTTTCAGGTCTCATCAAAACAACCCTAAACTCTGAAACATGTTTTGTCCTAACAGTGATGGCTTGCGATATCGAAGAGGGTCATAAGTGTAGTGCTGTTTGGTGCTTGAAAGGAATGGTTTCCTTTAACTCTTTCTCTTACCTGCAAAGTTGTGAGTTGCCACCTGGTGATAGCAGAGTTCCATATCATTCAGGAGAAAAAGCTGTTCCTAAATATGAAATGAGACACAAAAACAGTGATTGGTTTTTATTCAAGGAACAGGCTTCTCTCTTTAAAATAATGACTTAAAACCTATATTAAGTTAAACAAGTATTGTCTATATAACTACGCTTAAGTATGAAAGAAATTAGGCAATAGGCAAGTCTCTTGCTAGTCTTTATTACTAGAACCAGACAAATCACATTTCTGTTCAGATTTTCACAGAACCTGGTCATAGGGTTGTTCTCTTAGCCCCCTTATAACTTAAGTTGCTCCATTTGGGCCTTTGCAGTTTTCTTTGCAACCATACCATAGGAGCCCTTCCAATCGTTCATATCTTAACTCCAAAAGGCTTTTCTAAACACAAGAGGCCTCTTTAATTTTCTGGAAATCTTGATGACTTGGGACTCAAATGCCAAAGCTGCAGAACCTACAATCAAAGCTTGCGGACACCTCCTCCTCCTCTTCCTCCTCTTCCTCTTCCTCCTCCTCCTCCTCCTTCTTGTTCTTCATTTCACTTTGACAATTACCTTATGCCTTCTCTAGTTAAATTGTTTGCAGATAAATAGTTTAAAGGTTCATTTCGTTTACAAGATTGTATTATAATCCAGTTTCAATTCTAGGGCAAATAACAGTCTACAGAATTTTTCATGCCTCAGACCTAAATTACATTTTAGAACCACTAGAATAGGCAACAATTAATGTCATTATTGAAAAAAAAATCACTCAAAATATTGTCACTGCCTGGCCTCCATTGCCAAGGCCATAAGGCAGGGCTAGGGAGCTGCCATATGCTTTCCTTGGTTGCAAAACCATGTCTAAAATCTGATAGAAATAATTTCAGGTATAATTTAAATACATAAGTTAATAGTTTGCTCTGAACTGAGCAATGTAGTGAACTGAATTCGTGGTTTTAGCCTGTCCAACAGTTATTAGTTAAAATAAATAGGCTCATTTTCAATAAATAGGGCTCCCTTCTCATTGTGCAGCTGCCTATGCTGAATTGTCTCTGGTCAGTTCAGCAGTATCACTTCCCACACCTAAGGTGGGAACCATGTTTGATTTTTTCCAATGAGAGGGACTTGTGGGGGATTTGGAAAGCTAAACTATTCTTCTCAAGAGGACATTGTGACTAGAACATCTTCCCTCCCTGTTCCAGCTCTGCAGGATGAAGTCATTAGGGGACAGTTCTCTGATGCTCTCCTGGAAGCCATTCAGAACCTCCTTCCATTGGCTATCCTACCTATGTGATGGCTTCAATCCTTCATTAAATCATTTTGTCCCTGTAATATTCACAGTGGTTTTGTTCTCTGGAATGAATACACTTCCAGAACGAAAAACTGTGTGGGTGGCTATTACAGAAGGTCTAACCAAGAAAAATTTCATAACATTTTGCAAAAATTTATTCAGGGAAAGGAGACAATAGTAATTAAGGAAGCAAGTGGAAAAAATAGTTTCCTATCCTTATGAATGACTGAATTCACATAAGCAAAATATTTGAAAGCAAGTAAGGAGACAATGTGAGGTATATTTACTGGTAAAAATCGTAGTTTTTAGTTTGGAAAACATTGCATTGCCTTTTTACTGCTTTCTCTCCTATAATCTAAGAAGGCTAGCTGCAATGTTCAATTCCCGAGGGTCATTTAGCATATTCTCTGGCAGGCCTTTTGTTTCACCCCAGCTACACTGAAGTGTTATGTCTTGTTTGTTATTATCTGAAATAGAAACTCTACTGACACCTAATGCATTTTGCTGACATTGGCTAGCAGACTTCTTGTAATTGTTTGACCTTCTCATCCTCTCTGCATGTTAAAATTACTTAAGGAATGGACATGCTAAAAGTTTGGTGCCCTGAAATTGTTGGAGGAAAAGGTCACACAAATCCAATAAACACATAATTTTATTTTTATGATGAAGTCCATGATCCAGAACCATATACCTTGGCAAGTGTAGAAAAACACTGACCCTCAGAGAGCCCTGGCAGGTCTCCTTTTATCCCATACATTTACCATGTGTCAATCCATATATGAATTAAAATTTTAGCATTCTAGAACAGTGACCTCTTGTTTTATATATGTTCTAATTTAATATATAGTAAGACCTGTAAGAAGCAAAATTTTAAATAATACACTTAGAAAAGTTATATTCAATTATATTTTAAAACATTGTTGGAATTTTTTTCATAGTGAAGACTATGTTAAGTTCAAATTTAAAATGGGGAGAGGAGTTGAGTGTATGCACATGACATGGTAGGGGAGAAAAAGTAATATATTTTCTTCATCTATCCCAAGAGTCATGGCTAACACCCTTATAATACAATCAGATTAACAGAGAAAAGTCTACCAAATTTATTTATACCAAATTTATTTAGCCAAAATTTTGCATGACATGAGAGACTTCAAAAATGACCCAAAGATCCTGGAAAAATAGTGATATTTTTATGCTTCAGTTTAATAAAGAATGAAAAGTTGTGTGGCAATGCAACTGAACAAAAAGAGAGTCTGACCTCATGATGATAAAGTGGAGTGGGGGAGCTCAAAAAGGACTGTTAATTCAGGTGCTTCTTACATTTTCATTACTTTCCTCTGAGTATAGGGAAGGACACCTGTCACATGAGGGTCTTATGTCCTACTTTCAGAGGAGGAAGGTCTGAGAATTCCTTAATGGTCAGTTCTCACATAGAAAGGTAGGAGATGGTCAGAGACTAAACATTTTGTGTCTTCTATTTTCTCAATTTCCAAAGTGCCATATTTAGGGGTAATATGTTCTGGGTCCTAGCGATGGCAAGAATTTGATCTTGATTTTGTTTGTTCATTTTGTATTATGGCTATAATCCTAGTTCCTGTCATATAGAAGGGACTAACTAAATACATAATGAGCAAAAATTTTTTGTCTCTTGAGCATAGAGCCATGATTTGAGCATAGAATAAGGAGACCCCAACAACAAAAATGTCACATTTATAGTATTACAGGTGTTGTAGGTTGAATAGTATCTCCCAAACTTTTGCTGTGAAAATCCATTGATATTTTATTAAGGAAAAGCTTAGCCCATCCTGCAAATATAGTATTACATGGAGCAGAGGGAGCAAATGGAGAGGAAGGAGAAGGGTAATAGGTAACTGGTGTCCAAAACATGAGGCCTTGAAGGCTACAGGGAGGACTTTGGCTATTACTCTGAGAGAGATGGAAATCATTTGGGGGATTATGAGCAGAGCAATAACATGGTCTTGTGTTTTTTAAAAAATGCTGAATATTCTGTATTAGAGCAACAACTGAAGCAGGGAGACCAGCTAAAGTGAGTGCAAGAGTTTGGGTTAGCAGTTTGAACTATCATAAAAATGGGGAAAGTGGTGACAAACTGTTGGATTCTGGACACGTTCTAAGGCAAGAGGAACAGAATATGCTGACAGACTGATGGGACTGTAGTAAAGAGAGAAGACAAGGACAACTCATATTTTTTTGACCTGACAAAAAAAAAGAAGTTTTGGGTTGCCAATTGCTGAGATATAGAAGAGTGGTGGAAATGCAGTGTTCAATTTTAGACATGAAATTTGAGATGACAGATAATCAAGTGAAGATTTCACTAGGAAGGAAGATGAATCTGTAGTTCAGGGGAGATATCAGGGTTGAAAATTACATTTGGGAGTAAAGAGTTATAGAAGGCATTTGAAAGGAAGAAGCACGGAGGCATGGTAAAGAGTAGAAGCCAAGACAAGTCAAATAATAAATGGCACACTTACACGCTCATTTGCCAAAAACTGTCCTAAATTTGTAAATAATCTAGCAAAAATACAGAGGTAGGCAGAGTGGATAAATGCACACATACTCACAAATCAATTATATGTTGATTTTACAAGAAACATACTTCAAATTCAATGACATGTAGATTGAGAAGAAAAACATGAAAAATACATGCCATACAAATATCTTAAAAGAGCAGAAATGCCAGGTGTGATAGCACATCTCTATAATTCCAATTACTTAGGAGGTTGAGACAGGAAGATCACAAGTTTGAAGTTACCTGGGCAACTTAGCAAGATCCTATTGAAGGAGGGCTGGGAATGTATCTCAGTGGTACAGCATTTGCCTGGTAAGCAAAAGGCCCTGGATTCAATCTGTTTTTTTTTTTTTAAAGGCAAGAATCAGGAATGATAGCATGAATATTTGACAAGGTTGATTTGGAGTAAAGAGAATTAATAGAAACTGAGGGATATTGCATAATGAGAAAAATTCATTCCACCAGGAAGACATGTTTGGACTAAACAAAAGAGCGGTAAAACACATGCATCAAAAACTAATAAAGTTGAAAGGAGAAAGAACAATCTACAGTTATAGTTTGGGCCTTCAATATTCCCTTCTCAGCAATGATACTACAGAAAAAAAACTTAAAAAGCAAGGATATAGGACATCTATAACACAATCAATTTTCAGGTTCTAATTGACAATTTATAGAGCATTCCACCAGACAACAGCATAACATTCCATTTTTTCTAAGAGCATATGAAAATTCAACAAAATAGGCCATATCCTTGGCCATAAAATAAACATCAATAAATTTAAAAGGAATAAAATCATAGAGTATAATTTTTGATCAAACAAGCAATCAATGCCAGATATTTAGCAAAATTTCTGAACATTGTGAAAATTATATAACATAATTCTAAATAATATCTAGGTCCACAGAAAGTCTAAAAGAAAATTTAAAAATATATAGCACTTAATGAGAAATAACATACAATATACCAAAATATGTGGACTACATATATAAGAGTTCTGGAATGAAAATTTATAGCATTTTGTACTTCAAGAAACTAGTAAAAAAGGGACAAAATTGACTTAAAACAAGTAGGGAAGAATAATAAAGAGCAGAAATTAATGAAGTTGAAAATAAGAAAGCAATAGAAAAAATGGAGAGTCTATATACATCAGAAAATCCCTTCTCAATTTCAAGAATTAAATAGATCACAATACAATAATAGTGAGTGACTTTAACACACCTCTTTCACCACTGGATAGATTCTTCAAACAAAAACTAAATAAAGAACCTAAAGAACTAAAAAGTACAACTAATAATTTAGACTTAACAGACACATATAGAATATTTCATCCATCAATGAATGAATATACTTTCTTGTCAGCAGCACATGAATCCTTCTTTAAAATAGACCATATCTTATGCCACAAAGAAATTCTTAGCAAATACCAAAAAAAAAATAATGATAATATCTTGCATTCTATCAGGTCATAATGGAATGAAATTAGAAATCAATGATAAAATAAAAAATAGGACCTACACTAACACCTGGAGACTAAATAATATGCTACTGAAATGGCAAATGGATAGCAGAAGAAATCAGGAATGATTTTTTTTAATTAGAGGTAAATGAGAATAGTGATACAACATATCAAAATCTCTGGGACACTATGAAGGCAATGCTAAGAGGAAAGTTCATTGTATTAAGCTAATTCATTAAAAGAATAGAAAGTCAACAAATAAATAACCTAATATTACATCACAAGCCCTAGAAAAAGAAAAACAAATCAACACCAAAAGCAGTTGAAGACATGATATATTTAAAATCACAGCTGAAATTAATGAAATTGAAATGAAAGAACCAATCCAAAAAAATCAATACAAAAGGTTAGTTCTTTAAAAAAATAAATAAAATTGATAAACACTTAGCCAAGTTAATGAAGAGAAAGAGTGAGAAAACTCAAATTACTAAAATTCATGATGAAAAAGGAACTATCACAAAGGACACTAATGAAATAGACAATAATCAGAAACTATTTTGAAAATTTATACTCTAATAAAATAGAAAATATTGAAGACATCAAAAAATTTCTACATACATATGATCTACCCAAATTGAATCAGGAGGACATACAAACTTTAAACAGATCAATTTCAAGCAACAATATTGAAGATGCTATCAAAAGCCTACCAAGAAAGAAAAGCCCACTAACACCAATACTCCTCAAATTATTTTATGAAATAGAAAAGGAGGAAACCTTTCGAAACTCATTCTATGAAGCTAGTATCACCCTGATACCAAAATCAGACAAAAATTCACCAAGAAAAGAAAATCAGACAAATATCCCTGATGAGTATAGATGCAAAAATTCTTAATACTGGCAAATTGCACACAAAAACTTTAATATTAAAAAGAGTGCACCGTGATCAAGTGGGGTTCATCCCAGTGATGCAAAATTGGTTCAACCTACAGAAATCAATGAACATAATTCTTTGCATCAAGAATCACATGATTATTTCAATAGATGCAGATAAAACATTTGACGAGATACAACAACCATTCATGTTCAAAACTATAGAAGTAATAGGAACATATCTCAACATTGTAAAATTTATGTATGCTAATCCTAAGGGCAACATCATTCTAAATGGAGAAAAATTGAAAGCATTCCCTCTAAAATCTGGAGCAATACAGGTATGCTTTCTTTCACCACTTCTAGTCAACATAGTCCTGGAAAATCTAGCTAGAGCAATTAGAAACAAGAGAGAAATTAAAGGGATATGAATAGGAAAAGAAGAACACAAACTATCTCTATTTGCCAATAACATGATTCTATATTTAGAAGATTCAAAAAATCCCACCAGAAAATTTATAGAATTCATAAATGTATTCAGCAAAAAAAAGCAGGATATAAAATTAGCACCCATAAATCAATTGTGTTCCTATACATCAGTGATGAATCAACTGAAAGAGAAGTTAGGAAAACTATCCATTCACCAAAAAATAGTCTAAAAAAATAAAATATTTGGGAATCAATCTACCCAAAGAGGTAGAAGACCTCTACAATGAAAACTACAATACACTAAAAAAAGAAATTGAAGAACAACTTAGAAAATGGAAAGATATCCCATGTTCTTTGGCAGGCAGAATTAATATTGTCAAAATGGCCATGCTACCAAAAATGCTATACAGATTTAATGCAACTCTTATTAAAATTCCAATTACATTCTTCATAGAAAACACAGTTACCAAATTCATTTGGGAAAATAAAAAGTCCCAAATAGCCAAAGCAATCCTTAGCAAGAAACGTGGAACAGGAGGCATTTTTGTTACTATATAGAGTAATAATAACAAAAACAGCACGGTATTGGCATCAAAACAGACATGAAGACCAGTAGCACAAAACAGAAGATACAGAGACAAATCCACATAAATAAAGTTATCTCGTACTAGACATAGGCGCCCAAAAAACTGGAAATCCATATGTACCAAAATGAAATTAAACCACTATCTCTCACCCTGCACAAAACTCAAAGTGGATCAAGTACTTAAGCATTAGACAAAGACCCTGCTCCTACTAGAAGAAAAAGTAGTCCCAAATCTCCACCATGTCAGCTTAGGAACCGAAATCCTAAACAAGACTCCTAAAGTGCAAGAAGCAAAATCAAGAATCAATAAATGGGATGGTATAGCTTCTCTGCAGCAAGAGAAACAATCAAGAACTAGAAGAGAATCTACAGAATTGGAGAAAATCTTTGCCACCTGCACCTCACATAGAGCATTAATCTCTAGAATATATAAAGAACTCAAAAAAACTTACCAAAAAAAATTACCCCAACAATAAATGGGCAAAGGAACTGAACAGACACTTCACAGAAGAAGAAATACAATCAATCAACAAATATATGAAAAAATGTTCCACTTCTGTATCAATTAGAGACATGCAGATTAAAACTACTCTAAAATTTCATCTCACCCAAGTCAGAATGGTAATTATCAAAAATATACACAACAATAAATGTTGGCATGGACTGGTGAAAAGGCACAGTCATACATTGCTGCAAATTGGTGCACTCACTATGGAAAGCAGTATGGAGAGTCCTCAGAAAACTTGGAATGGAACCACCACTTGACCCAGCTATCCCAATTCTCTGTCTAAACCCAAAAGACCATCAGCATACTATAGTTATAGTGACACAGCTACATCAATGTTTTTATCAGTTCAACTCACTCTAGCTGAACTTTGGAACCCTAGGTGCCCTTCAACAGATGAATTAATAAAGAAAATGTGGTATATATACACAATAGAATATTACTTAACCATAAAAGAGAATAAAATTATGGCATTTGCTGGTAAATGGATGGAACTGGAGACTATCATGCTAACTGAAATAAGCCAATTCTAAAAAACTAAAGCCCCAATTTTCTCTCTGGTATGTGGGTGCTAACATACAATGAGGGATGTTTGTGTGTATGTGTTGGGGTGAGAATAGAAGTTCGTTGGAATTAAGGGAAGAGAGGGGTAGAAAAGATAGTAATTTTTTTGCCAAAACAATACTAAAATTTTATTAAGACAAGAGAAAGAAATGAAAGGGATACAAATAGGAAATAAGGAGGCAAATTATCTCCACTTACAGATAATATAATCATACACTTGGGAGATCCCAAAGGCTTCACTAGAAGACTTCCAGTCCTGATAAATAAATTCAGCAAAGTAGCAGGATACAAAATCAATGTACAACCACAAGAAAAATCAATAGCTTTCCTATACACCAATAATGAACCTGCAGGGAAAAAATTTAGGAGAACAATTCTATTTATGAAACTTAAAAAAAAAACATGTAAGAGTAAACTTAACCCAGGAGGCAGAAGACTTCTACAAGAAAAATTAAAGAACATTGAAAAGAGAAATTGAAGAAGACACTAGAAGATGGAAAGGCCTCCCACGGTCATGGACTGACAGATTAATATTGTTAAAATGGCCAAAAGTGATCTACAGATTCAGTATGATTCCCATGAAAATACCAATGATATTCTTTTTTTAAAATTTTTATGTGGTGCTGAGTGCACATGCCTCATGCATAACAGGCTAGTGCACTACCACTTGAGCCACATCCCTAGCCCAATCAATGACATTATTTACAGAAGTAAATAAACAATCCTAAACTTCATCTGGAATAACAAAACACAGAATACCCTAAGTAATACTGAGCAAAAAGAGCAATGCTGAAGGCATCACAATTACTGATTTCAAATTATGCTACAGAGCAATACTAACAGAAACAGTATGGTGCAGGCATGAAAACAGACCTAAAGCTCAATGGAACAGAATAGAAGACAAAGAGACAAACCCACACAGCTAAAATCATCTGATTCTTTACAAAGTTGCCAAAAACTCACATTGGGGAAAATATAGTCTCTTTAACAAATGGTGCTTTAAAAACTGAATAGCCACATGCAAAGGAATGAAACTAGATCCCTCTCTCTCACCCTGAACAAAAGTCAATTCAAAATGAATTAAAGTCTTGAGTATAAGACTAGAAGCTTGCAAGTGCCAGAATAGAACAGGGGAAACACTTCACCATATTAGGCACATGCAACAATTTCCTGAATAATAACCCTTTCAGTAAATGGGAAAATGAACTAAACAGACACTTCTCAAAAGAATTAGTACAAATGACTAACAATTATAAAAAAAATGTTCATCATTTCCAGCCATCAGAAAAATGCAAATCAAAACTACATTGAGATTCTATCTCACCCCAGTCATAATTGCATTGATATACAAATAACAATATATTTTGGCAATGATGCAGGTAAAAAAGAACCCTTATGATCTCTTGGTAGGAATGTAAATTGGTACAGTACAAGGTTCCTCAAAAAAACCTAAAAACAAAATTACCAAATGATCCAGTCATAATACTCCTCAGAATTTCTCCAAAGATTAAAGTCAGCATACTTTAGAGATGCAGTTTACCCATGATTATTGTGGCACAATCCACAGTGGCCAAGATATAGACTCAACCTAGGTGTCTGTCAACCAATAAATGGATAAAGAAAATGTATACATATATAATGGAGTATTATTAAGACATAATGAAGAATAAAATTGTGTCATGTGCATGAAGATAACACCATGTTTTTAGGGAAATAAGCCAGACTCAGAAAGACAAGTACCATATGTTTCCTGTATTACATGGAAGTTACAGAGGGGGAAAAAAGGGGATATTATGAATGTAGAAGGAAGACCTTTAGTGAAAGGAAGGGGATATAAGAGAGGGGGTGGGTGGGTAAGAGGAGGTTTTGGAGAGTGAAATTGATCATTTTATGTTATATGCTTGTACAAGTATGCCACAGTGAAACCCACTATTCTGTATAATTAATGTGCTCCAATAAAATCTTTTTAATTATTAAAAAACTACACACAAGTGTTCATAGCAGCCTTTTTGGGAACAAGCAAAAGCTGAAAACGGCTCAGGTGTCATTGAACAATTTAACAAACTGGTATATCCATTCCATGGAATACTACTCAGCAATAAAAATCAACAAATTATGAATACCTACACGTTGGATGAATTTATAGGGAATTATGCTGAATGTAAAAAGTCAATTTCAAATGCTACATACTGATGATTCCACTGATAAAATGTTTTTGAAATGACAAAACTTAAAAGACAGAGGACAGTCTAATAGTTGCCAGGATTTAGAGTTGGGAGTCAGGAGGAGATGAGTGTGATTATAAAAGGGCAACACAGGGATCATAACAATGATAGAACTATTTATTCACTGTCTCGAGTGTTGTGGTAGATGTATGAAACTTTCCTTGTTATAAAATTCTGTAGAGATGATATACACAAATACAAATTAATACAATTAGATCTGAACAAGACTAGTGGATGTATTAATATCAAAATCTTAGCTTAAATATTATGCATATAATATTTTACAATAGTTGGGGAATAAACTGAGTAAAGTGTATATGGGTTCTCTTTGGATTATTTCTTACAACTTCTGGTGATTCTATAATCATCTCATTAACCATTTAGTTTAAAATTTTAAATTAGAGAACACATTGCACAATCATAGGCTTACACTAATGCAACACACAAAACACTAACACCAAAGGAAATTTAGCTTACTAGATAGATATCAAGAGCTATATAAAATCACAATAATTAAACAGTTCTGTTAGAATAGAAAGTGAGTTGTATATAATTAGAGAATCCATAAACAGATCCATGTGTCTTTGAGAAATCAGTATAGTATAAAGGCAATATTTCAATTCATAATATTGAGGAAAGCAAGGGCTAAGGGATAGAAAATTTACTATTATTAATTTGGAAAAATAATACTACACAGGAAATAAATTCAAGATGGATTAAAATCAACATATAAAGAACAAAACTATAGAACCAATAATAAATAAGAGGACTTTTTAAAAACATAATTTTTAAGATGAGGAAGAGGTTTAAGATAAAGTTGAAAATAAAGAAAAATGGATAAAGTATTTGCAAGGTTTTTTGCATATAATTACTGTATAAAAATATTTCTCATTAAAATAAATACAATAGGATCATGACTTGTAAAACTCCACTGGCAGGCAGCTAACTTGCTATTTTGCAACAAGTAGAAGACAATCAAATTGCCTCTGTAAATAAATGAATTGACCTCATAGACTTCAGAATCTATTAGATAATACTCTAATTTAAGACTTGGTAGTTTTGATAATACCTAGTTCATGATGGACAGTTCTATTCTGATCACAATTTCCCTTGATGTCTCATGATTAGGTACTCAGTATTCTACCTGGAGCTGCTTTTTTTTTTTTTTGCAAACAGCATAGTATTTCTCTGGAAACCTAAATCTGTAGTGTGAACCTCACAACATTTTTATAGTGTGGATACCTCCAGCAGCATGGATCATTGTTGGAAATGGAAAAGTTGCTTATACCAGTCTGAATCCTTTGCAGAGCCCTCTCTTGTACCAGATTTTCTTAATCATCCAATAAATGCATCAGAAATGCATTCCAAACTGAGACATAAGCTTTTTTCAGAATCTGAAGATGCTTACCTCGTTCTGTGCTTTTATCTTTGTGGAAAGAATGCAATAATTTAACCTGCCTTTTGGAGGGATGTTCTCAAGGTCCCAAGCCACTAGATTTCTAAAGCTTTCACTAGTATGGTAGATGGGGCAGCCATTGAATTCACTACATCAACAAATCTTCACAGGCTTGATCTTCTTCCTCTGGAGTGGATGTGTCTGACATCGAGAGTTCTTACCACTTCCTATTCATCTGGTCCAATTAACAGGTTACTAATACAGTGGATCCTGTGGGTAATGGTCTGCAGAATCAAGATCCCTTCAGACTATATTAAGACAAACGGAAGAAGAGTCATCATAACCCTGGGGCAAAACCATGAATGTATTTTTCTGTGTGTTCCAAGTGAATGTGTACTTTCATACAACTTTTGATCTTCTTTCAATTCACCTGGGGAGCCTCTTTGTATGATAGACACAACTCTTGGTGAGGAAAGTTCCTTTGTTCCTCTCCTATGGTGGTGCCAAACTGGAGCTACAATTTTGCCGCCCTAAGTTCTGTCTTCCTTACCTAAACCACCACAAATAAACATTCATTCTAAATAAAATCTATATTTAACTTGCAAAGATGGCTTCAAGGCAAATTCTCCAGTGACCTGCCCTATCTAGATTGTCAACCCCGAACATTTGCTGTGATAGGCAGCTCCTTAAATGTTCTCAATGCAGCCTCCAGTCAATAACTAACAAGGAACCAAAGCCCAGTTCAACAACCTGCCTATGAGGAACTGAGTCCTGTGGACTACTACAGGAGTGGGCTAGCAAGTGGAGCCTTCTGGGCCTAGCCATGGGATGACTACAGCCTTGTGAGTGACTCACTGTCAGAGGACACAGGTTATATGTACCCACATTTAAATACTGCTGTTTTACGCCATTAAGTTTTAGGGTAGTTTGTTGTCAGTAACAAATACATTAACTGTTTAGAAATTCCTTGTAAAACCCATGTTGATTACCAGGAGTTCTTCTTTCAGGTAATAGTTCTGCAGAATTGTAATGTGCCCATCCAATCCCAAGCACCCTCTTCCCATCAGCCTAGGCTTTCTGAAATCACAAAAACAGGTTTTAGAGATAGAAAAGGGAAAAAAAAGGTGACTTAAATGTGGACAGAATGAGAATGAAGGAGGCCAAATAGAATTGAAAAGGAAAAATATCAGCATTACCCACCCATTAGCAAGGTTAAAATTAAAACACCAAGATTATAGCCACCCTAGAAATTATTTTTGCAGTTTTTTATAAACACCACTATATGATCTGTCAATTGCACTAGTAAATTTTGATTCTAGAGAAATGAAAACATGTTCATGAAAACCCTGTACATAAATGTTCATGGTAACTATATATATATATATATATATATATATATATATATATATATATATGCAGTGGGGTAGGGGAGAGAGAGAAAGAGGGGGAGAGAGAGAGAGAGAGGGAGGGAGGGAGGGAGGAAGGAGGGAGAGAGATGGAGGGAGGAAAGGAGGAAAGGAGGGAAGGAGACAGGGACAGAGGAGGAGAGAGATTGAGAGAGAGAGGGGGGAGAGGGAGGGAGAGAGCAGAGGGGAAGGGAGAGAGGGAAGGAGGGAGGGAGGGAAAGGAAGAGAGAGAATATTATTTTAAGGAATTATAGAGACCAGCAAGTTCAAAATTCATAGGTTAGGCTAGCAGCATGGAAATCTGGGAAGAGTCAAAGTTGCAATTCAAGTTCAAACACTATCTTCTGGCAGATTTCTCTCTTATTTGGGGAAGGTCAGTCTCTTTTGTAGTATTAACTTATTCGATGAGACCCACCTCACATTATGGAGGGCAATCTTTTTTTACTCAAAGTTCCCTGATTTAGATGTTAATCTTTTCTAAAACCACTCTCACAGAAACATCCAGAATGTTTTGATTGTATTTTGGCACCATGGCCCAGTAATGTTGACACATAAAATGAACCATTACAAGTCCACCATTTCTTGTCCACTTAACAAACACCCACATAAACATATTCATAAAAAATAAGGATGAAATACGATAATTATAGTCCTTTTTTCTGTTGCTGGTCATGTGGTCATAATTGGTATTTATAGCTACCTTTTCCCACTACACAGTCCACATTTGACCTCAGACTCATAATGTGATAAAAATGGAGCATTGGATAACAGATCAGTTGTCATGAGGGATTAATGAAGGGAATGCATAAGGGATATATGTCTTGAGGGGTATTCTTTGTTATGGAAGGGTTTAATAGCTGAATTGTTGTTATGATTATATAATCTATACAAGTGACAAAATGTCATAAAACTCTTCTTAGAAAATGGCAAATGTAAAAATTTGTGAAATCCACATATGGTCTATTTTTGAGTTAAAATATTGTTTCAAAGCCTGTTCCCTGATTTGGATAATTCAATATAGTGGTATGAGATATTATCATTTGGGGAATTTATGTGAAAAAGGGCACTGGAGACCTCTGCAAACTACTTTTGTAACTTCGTTTTAAATGTTAGACTGTCAAAGTTACATAAAAATAAAGAAAATCTGGGGAAGAAAAATGTCCTATGTTTTTCTCGTTTGGGCTTTTTCCATGTTTGAATTAATGGGGAGAATGTTGGAAATGGTGCATTAAGGCAGAAGAGGATTATCTGCTAAAATAAAGGATGTTGCTGGTTGTTTTAAGACAGGGGAAATACAATGGGATTAAATTCCAAAGAACTAGGTCACTAACCAGAGAAATATCAGAATGACAGAATGTTTCTGCCTCCTCAGATTAAGTTGTGGCTTGAGACAGGAAAATGCAAATTTTATTTACATATTTTTTTATTCTTTTTATTAAATCTCTTCCCAATAGATGCTAAAAATGCTTTAAACAGGTTCAAGTATATTTGTTCAAGTTCTTAGTGGGGTAGGGACACAAGGAAAGTCTCTAATCCCTTCTAGTAATAAGGGAGTGCCCTAATGCCAGGGGCAGTAGTAAGAACAGAGTGACATTTTCTCTATCATAAAAATCTTGAGTACAGGAGTTACCACCTCCTTTTTAATTATTCTCAGGTATCATATCCTAGAAGAAGGGAAAACAATGAAGCAAAAGGTGTTGAAAGGATCTGATGTCCAGTCTGATTTTGTGGCCTATGTGTATCCTTGAAGAAAGAAAGAAATTGAGGATTGAACCATGGAAAGGAAATTTGTATGTGCCCCACAACTCTTAGGGATATAAAAGATTTTAAAGTCAAGTACATGTTTTTGTATTTAAAAATTAAAAGGCAAACCAAGAGGGTTTTAAAAAATTATCTGAGAAAACTTTCATGTCACAGACAAGAAAACAATCGTTTCATTGTTATATCAAATCACTCATATAAATTTTGTTACTACCAATTGGAAGTTATTTACATAGGAATGTTGGAAGTAAAAACAGCAACCTTTTTCCCATGCATCTTTAGAGCCCTTTTGAACATAGATGTTTAGGCCAACAAAGGCTCTTTCTAGAAGTTTTCTGGTGCTTATCTTTTCAGTTTGGTTTTATAGATATTTGAGAGCAATGAGAACAGTTTTCTCATTTTGTTCATTCAATTTCTTACAGTAATTCTCTTTGTGGATCCTCTAAATCCAATGATCACTTGTACTACTGACAGAATCCTGAATAATTTGAAGAAAAATTAGTAGAGCTAAAGCTTTCAAGAGAAGAGTAAGGGCCACCATTAAGGAGCATAACTCACTCCTTCCTCTGTTCTATCTTCTTTTTTAAAAAAATATTTTTTAATTTTTTAGTTGTAGTTGGACACAATAACTTTATTTTATTTATTTATAAGTGGTGCTAAGGATTGAACCCAGGGCCTCGAACATGCTAGGTGCATGCTCTACAGCAGAGCCACAACCCCAGGCCTCTGTTCTATCTTTTGAAAAACATATTATCATGAAATTTTTGCTTTTAGTAGCTAAGACCTTTTCACATTTTGTTAGATATGTGGGTTGCAAAGTTTTTTTTTACTACCTTCAACTTGTCTATTTCCAGAGCAATTATAAATTTTAATGAAGTCAAATTTATTGATTTTCTTTTACTATCATGTCTAGCAATTCTTCACCAAGTCTTAGTTCCTGAAGATTTTCCCTTACCTTATCTTTCCATTTTGCATTACCATTTTAAATGAATTTGTTTCATAGATACAGTATTCTATGAGAAGTATCATATATTTTCTATAACATTCAAATTAGGATAAACATATCTATTTCCTTAAACGTTTATCATTTTTCACATGAAAACATTCAAAATCATTTCTTCTAGCTGTGTGAAATATACCTTATGGGTATATATAGTCACCTGCTGTGCAATAGCACAAAGAATTTCTTATTCCTACTTTAAATAGATTTCTGAGTTTTAATGTGAGATTAAGGACAAGACTTTTTTCTTAACTCAGGGATGCTCAACTGCTTCAGTACTATTTGTTCAAAAGCTGTTCTGTGTCTACTGGATTGCTTTAGAACATTTGTCAAAAAAGTTTGGCATATTCACATGGTTGTATTTTTGTTTTTTTAAATTTTCTTTGGTTTGCGTCTATTCCTTTGCCAAACCACACACTCTTGATTAGTGTACCTATATAATAAACCTTGAAATCAGGTAATTTCTCCCACTTCATTATTCTTTAAATTTTTAAGCTATTCTAGAAACTTTGCCTTTCCATGGAAATTCTCTTGAAGAATTGCTAGTCATGATAACAAAAGCATGATGCATGAAAGAAAAATATAAATCTGACTTTTTTAAAATTAGAAACTTGTTTTGGGAATAGATAAGCTATAGAGATAGCAAACAAACTCAAGATAGCAAACTAGAATCTTGGTGTGGTGTTGGTAGGAATTTTGTTAAATCTGTATGTCCACTTGGGAGACAATTAGCATCTTTATCATATTGAATGAACCCACTCATTCTCTCAGTATAGCTCCTCATTTATTTGGATCTTTAATTTCATTAGTGTTTTGTAGTTTTTATTTACAAGCACTGTACATTTTATTATATTTACACCTAAGTATTTTTTTGAAATTGAAAATTGTATTTTACATTTTGGTTACTACATAATTATTATTAGTTTACTAGATATGGAAATATAATTTATTTTTATATATTGATCTTATATCTTGACTTTGTTGAACTCATTAATTCTAGGAATCTTGTTTTAGATATAGTTTTGCTTCTTGTTTTATTTCTTTTTATTGCCTTGCATATACTTGCTAGAAATTTCTGTATCATGTTTAATAAGAAAGGTGAAGAATTGCTAGACATGACATCCTTTCCTTATTCCTGATCTTAGAGGGAAGTGTTGTCTTCTTCCTTAAGTGCAAGATTAGTTGTAGGCTTTCTGAAGATGTTATTGTCAAATGCCCTGTCCATTCCTAGTTTTTAAAATTTTAAATGAACTCTGTTGAATTTTGTCAAATGCTTTTTCTACATCAAGTTTTAAGATCATGTGATATTCCTTTAGCTGTTAATATGGTGGCTTATATTGATAAATTTCTGAATACTGAACCAACCTTGAATGTGTATCTTCTAATCAATATCCCATAGCCAAAAAAACTGAAGCAGAAATTTAGCAAATTATATTCATTTTCTATTGTTGTAGTCACAAAATACCACAAACTTCAGGGCTTTAAACAGAAAACAATTAGATTCTCTTACAGTTCTGGATGTTTAAAATCAATTTCACTTGGTTAAAAGTCAAAATGTCGACAAGGCTGGTTTCTTCCAGAGGCGCTAGGGGAGAATCTGTGTTCTTGCCTTTACCAATCTCCAGGGGCCACTTACCTGCTCTGATTTATAGTCCTCTTCCTCCATATTTAAAGCCAGTAGTATAGCATCTGTCCCTCTATTTTTTTTTTTTAATAACATGTCTCTAACTCTGATAGCTCCTATCTTCCTTGTATAAGAACTTCTGTGGTCACATTAGCTCCATGTGAATAATCCAAGATACTCTTCCCACTCAAAATTCTTATTCATATTTGTGAATTTCCTTTCGCCACATAAGAAAGCAAATTTATAGGTTCCAGGGATCAAGAGGTGATCATCTTGAGGGAACCCCTTTTTAGCCCACCACATGTAATTTTTGTTGCTTTTCTCTTTTGGTTTTGGTATTAAGGTAATACACGGCAGGCAGTCTCATTCTTATTTTTGTAATAAGATTCTGCACTAAGGGAATATTACATTTTAAATTTTTAAATTTTGTTTACTGTTGCTTTCCTGTGAGATGGTAAGATTGTGGGGAGTGCTTAATCTGTTAATAGCCAAGTATACTGCATCTGTTAGCATTGGTATAGGGTCATTACATAACAAACACAAGCTTTGCCATCTGTAAAATACACTTCACTGAACCTCAAAAGTGTGAATTTAATGGCCATTGTTCTTTTCTTTTCTTGATTTTACATGAGTATGAGCTGATATTTTAAAAAAATTGTAGTAAAACAGTACATATGGCACCGAAATTCTTTTGTGAGTATGTGATTGTAGTTTGTAGTATGTGAGCAAGTAGTGCAAAATGATGAGAAAATCAAATACAGTTTCTGCTACAACTACTCACTACTCAAATATTCTGGTGTGAAAGCACCCATAAATTATGTGCAAATGAATGATCATCACTGTGTTCCAATAAAACTTTTATTGATAGAAATTAAAAACTTGAATTTGATATAATTTTCACATGCTACAAAATATTCTTCTTCTGATTTTTTTTAACTACTTAATACTGTAAAAACCATTCTTAACTTGTGGGCCATATAAAAATAGTGGCAGGCCAGACTTGGCTGTGGGCCATAATTTGCCAAACCCTGCCTTAATCTCAAGGAACCTACAATCTAAATAGGGGAAAGAGAGAGAAAACAAAACAAAAACAAAACAACAACAACAAAACAACAACAAGGAATAAGTGAAGGAGTAAATAAACCAGATAATTTTGTGTTATAAGGAAATTAAAGAGTAAGTAGTTCAGAGAATGTGTCTGTAGGGAAATAGGTTAGATGAACTTCAGTGATGAGAAGGAGCCAGTCCTAAGGAAAATTAACACAGAGGACTCTAGACAGAGAAGGACTACCAAGGGCAAGAATACTATGGGCAAATGAGGGGGGTTAGTAAATTAGAGGAACCAAAAAGTGTGTGTCAGGAACATAGTGAAGAGATAGAACAAGGTAGGAACATTCAGGAATTGAAATAAATATATCATCAAAAATGTAATTTTAGTTGACCACAGTAGGAGTTCTGTTAGGTGTAGCCTAATTGCATGCACTGGATTTGTGGTCCCTTGTCAATTTGTTTGACCACACAAAGTATTATGAATTTGGGAGAGAGAAAGGGTGGGGTGGGGAGTGGAGTGAGAAGGGGAAGGCAAAAGGGAAGGGAGAGAAGGACGGAATTTTATTTTTGTTCTAGAAAAACATAGTAACATGTATATTAATCCAGTATATCAATGAGAATATACAATTGAACCACACAATTTATTTCATTAAGTTCTCATCCTTAAGATATGCTTTATTTTGTACTTGCCTTTAGTACAGATATGCTGCTCACTATACACCTTAGTACAGATATGCTGCTCACTGGACACCTTAACTGCTATAAATAGCAGTTTTCTGCAAAATGTCTAGTTTCTTTATAAATTTTAGTACATTAAATCCTTAGTTTACCCCCTTTTCTTTATATGCTCAGTCCAATTTCTGTATGCCAAGCTTCTTCTAGTTTCTTTTAAAAGCACTGGAAGGAAAATAATTTTTAAGTTTGCATTGATTTGTGGCAATATTTGTATTCAACAATCAAATGCTACACTATTTCCTCTTAAATGGCTGTGCCCTTAATTAGTGTCACTTGTTCAGCAATTAATTAGTTTCAGAGACTTCTTATTTTGGTAATGAACCTAACTATTGATAGTTGGAACAAATACTGTATCAGGTTTATAATGCATGTTTTCCAATTATATCATATAAAAATTTTCACAATGAAAAAAAGTTCTCCATTTGTAATGTCATCAAATATCTTTCATAATTGTGAAATAGACTTCAACTAGTTTCTTGTTTTCATTTATTTTCTCCAGCACTGCTTCTAGTAAATATGAGGCAAAAGGAAGCTGTAAGAGAAACACACACAAAAAAAGATTATTAAAAACTCTATTTTTTCTTCATTCAAAAACATTATATAGCATCAAACCAATAGAATTTAGCTATCTGTAACTTTGCATAGTGGGGCCCTACTGGATCTCTTTTCAACAGATCTTTCTGGTTAGTATGGGTAATTTTGTCTTTTCTAATAAAAATGATAAAAGAGCAGAAGTAAAATGAAAAAAGATAAACGCCTTATTGAACAATTCATGGTTTACTGACCATGTTAATGATGTAATCTGCAATACAAGCAGCTAAGCCATTTATCTTCAATCAGCTGATCAATATCACGTTACAGTCATCTCTAGGGCACACAGGCCCACAGAAGTAGTACTGTATGTTCATCACTCATAAAAGAACGAGAGAGAACTATCAATACACTTGTCTGTGTGAGAGCTGAACATCTCAAGAGTTGCGGGGTAAAACTTCAGAGGGGAAAAAATGGCAAAAGTATACCCATTGATTAAGTTGTTAAAGTTTGTTTGGTATATTAAAGTGTAATACACATGTTTCAAAAACTGCTGAGTTTATAAAATGTGAGTACATTTTAAAATTTCATAATTGATATAACTTTGCTAGTAGTTTTATTGTTCCCTCTGCTTCACTGGTTTGCCAGGAGGACTCAGACTCATGATTCAGTTATGGGCTATATGTAAAAGAAAGTATGAAATGTTTCCCCAAATTCTTCCAGTCGACCTACCAACTTCCTTTTATACATAGTCCCAGAGATCCAGTCTCATATAACAATTCAATCCTAAATAAGAAGTTCATTAAATGGTTCATGAAATTGTATTCTATTTTTCTTTCCTTCAGTACTAGGGACACTCTACAATTGAGCTATACCCAAGGCCCTTTAAATATTTTATCATGAGACAGGGTCTCACTAAGTTGTCCAGGCTGGCCTTGACCTTGAGATCCTCCTGCCTCAGCCTTCCGAGTAGGTAGGATTAGAGGTGTGAACCATCATACCCAGCTGGACTTGTCTTTTTGATTCACCAGGGAAAGACTGCTTTTGTTTCTCTGAATATATTAATAAAAATGGTTATTATGCCTAGCCCCCTTTCTTGCAGGGAAGGAGTATCAGCAAGGAAGAACACTGATGAACTCATTAGCCAGTGCCTGATATCAATGTCCTCTGTTCTGCTGAGGTGATTATAATTAGTTAAATAAATCAGAATGGTTCTTTTCTGAATTTGAATTGATGAAGAGAGAAAATATTGGGCATGGCAGTAACACTACAGGGTAGACAGGCAAGAACAAACAGACCATGTAGGTGGAGAAGAACTAGAGACTGAAAATGGTCCATAGAACTGCCTGGGTCCCAAATTGCTCTCTAGCTTAGGTTCCTCCTTATCTTTATAATAATCAGCCTTCTCCTTATGGGAGTTTGAGTCTGTGTCTGTTCCCCTGCAACACAAGAGCTTCACACATTTGTACTACTTGAAACTCAGCACTGAAGAAAGTACATCAAAATAGAATATTGCTTCAGTTCCTAGATACAGCTGAACATAAGGCAGGCATGTTGACTTAAAAAACAGCTTTTCTAGGGGAAAATCCTACCACATTAAGCACACGTATACTGCAGATGCATTCCAATTTTAGAAATGTAAGAAAGTGGGAAAAGTGCATTTTAGAATCAAGAAAAAATAATATGTTTTATTTTCTTTTGAAAGATAATGATACCAATAAATTCATATTTTGATAAATTGTCTTTCTGGGATATGAAAAATAGTTAAAGTTGGTAAAGTTGCCAGTTTTACAAATAAGATAGTTTAGATTTTCAGGTCAATGATGTTAAAGGTATGCACAATAAAAATGACAAGACAAGACTATTGGGGAATTTTCTTTTATTTAAACTACGCCACTCAGTATTCATATACATTCCTATCTAAAAGGATGATGAGAATAAACTTTCATCCCTTGCTGATACAAACAAAACCAGAAATGAATGTGTAAAAATTCATTTTCTAAAGTTGTTTAAAAAAGAAAAAGTTCTGGGGACTGGGGTTGTAGCTCAATGGTAGAGTGCTTACCTAGCACACGTGAGGCCCTGTATTCAATCCTCAGCACCACATAAAACTGAAATAAAGATATTGTGTCCACCTACAACTAAAAAATAAATATTAAAAAAGAAAAAGTTCTCCTATCAAATAAATGTAAGAAACATTCCAAGACCTCTTAGGATATTTTTTTATTTTTTCCCTTTGTGGTGCTTGGGATTGAACTCAAGAGTGTCATGAATGCTAGGCAAGCACTGAGCTGCATCCCCAAGTCTTTAAGACACTTATAGGCACTATGTTTCTTCAAGAGGTCAACATAATATCCTATTTTAAAATTCATTTGTCCACTCATTCTCATGCTCTATTTATATAATGTTAAACTACTGGCCCATTGAGCATGCTCCAGGAACATGCTGGTTATATAACTTTCTAGGTAATAATGCCATAGTACTTACACAAGGCCACTGGGTATTGACATTAGTCATGTTATTTGCATATTTCATTTTTGAGTAAATTCCTAACTTACTCTTATTATCTTGTGATCTGAACAACATGAACATATATTATGTACTTGAATATTCTGTTTCCCTTTAAAAAACTTTTCTCAAAGAAGTTCCCTTTCAGTAAGCCTCCAATGTGGAACACGAAGTCTACTTATTTACTGACAACAAGCTCTTTTATTCCTTTCCTTCTGGCTCCCAATAAAACTAAAAAGTCAAAGTTCAACACAACTGTTTGTCAATCCTGTTTTGCTGGATTTTAAGTTTCTTTAAGCTTTGTGCAGAGCCTAACATATTATGTTTTAAAAAGCAGTCAAAGGCTGGGATTGTAGCTCAGTGGCAGAGTGCTTGCCTTGCATGTATGAGGCACTGGGTTTGATTCTCAGCACTGCATATAAACAAATAAAATATTGTGTCCATCTACAACTAAAAAAATTTTTTTTAAAAAGCAGTCAATCCTTTAAATCAAGATATATACAGTAAGTGCATATCTACTTGCCTTTAAAGGTTCTTCTATTTTTACCTAGAAATAGTTCAGGGAAATATTATTTGCCCTTATATAATGTTAGATGTTCCTGTATCTACAAATTAGTTTGAGATGCTTATTTATTTTAATTCAGTTTTTCTATTTTTCTTTTTTATAAATCAATTCTGACAATTTTTTCCTCTAAATCAGTGTTCATTCTAATTGCTGTTTATAAACTTGGAGTTTACTGACAACTGTACACCCAGCTTTCAAAGTAGTCTTTCAAAAGTTATTCTTTAAAAATATATAAGGCTTAATCTCCATTAATCTAATTTTGTAAGGAAATAATATAACTTTATCAAAGAATAGTTAATGAAATAAACAGAGGGAAACTCAGAATTATAAGACATTTCATAAAATCCAGAATTGTAGAACATTTCATAAAAATGTAAGTTGTTTTCAAATGAATACAACCTAATGTCAACTAAAAATTTTTACATAGATTCCTCTCCTACTATAGTTCTTATTTATGACTTACTATGCACCAATAGCTTTAGTTTTAAAAAGCCTTTCTGACCAAGTTTAGACCAAGTTTATACTATAAAACTATTTAAATTTTTTTTATAATTTATACACATAAAATGTTCTACTTAGTCTAGGATATGTTGATAACATTTCTAATAAGAATGGTTAAGATGTAAATTTGGTGTCAACATACCTTATATACAATGAGAGATATGATAAATTGTGATACAAAGGTGTATTAAGAATTGCAAAGCAATAATAATAATATTAAGAATTGTAATGCAATAATAATAATAATAATAGAATTAAATTAAATTTAAAAAGAATGGTTAAGAATGTGCTTTCAAGTTAATTGGATATTTTTCTAATTGAGTTACCACTTAGATAACATACAGACTACCATTAATTTTTAAATATTATAAATTACTGTTAACCTGGATGCTAAATAAACATAATTTAATCTTCAGTGATTCTAAAAACAATCTTATGATTCTGCATAAACATCAATTCTCAGCACACATCTCTAGATTGGTTGGAATTAGGCCTGAAACTCTATTTAAAATATCACACACCTTGGAATGTGCTTTAAAAATTCACATTGTTTGCTTATTTGTTTGTGACTTTTTTAAAGTAGATTTTTTAAAAAAAATTTTTTTAGTTGTAGATGGACACAATGCCTTTATTTTATTTATTTTTGTGGTGCTGAGATGGAACCTAGTGAGTCGCACATGCTAGGCAAGTGCTCTAGCACTGAGCTATAGCCCCAGCCCTAAATGTAAAACGTTTTTAAGACTAGGAGACCTGAAACCTATGCTACTGTAGAGTCCAGATTAAGTATAAGTTTATTTCATATAGACAGTCTACATGCATATTGGCAGGGGCTAAACCTCACTCAGAAATCCTTCAGACATAAAAGCACAACTGCCCTTTTAGTACTAGAATTTTAGAGTTGGATTTAAGTGGCAACTTGACTGGCCAGCACCAAAAACTGTTTATCACTCACCCTTATGAAATACACCTAAAACAACAACTATCTGCCTTGGTTTTCACCATACATGGCATGTGTCAGAGATTACAAAATACAGACATCCTGCATGATCTCCTTATCTTGGTTTAAAAGGGAAAAAACGCACTCCTGGTCACATTAATGCAGTTATACAACCTTCACCTTTCTGGCACTAGGGAAAATGGACAAGTGGTAAAGTATCCCTGGGTTCAATCCCCAGTACCAAAAAAATAAAAAAAAAAGATGTGATACGAAGTGAGATTTCTTTGTTTGAAAATTTAACTGGGACATTTGAACAATCAAACATTTTGCTTCGTTCATACATAATATGAAAGTATGTCATCTTAGTGGTTCTGGCTGTCCCTGTTGTAGAAAGTGATTTCCATTACTAAAGGGATTTCCCATGATGTCACACATATATTCAGCTTCTCTTTTATTTTTTTTATTAGTTGCTCAAGACAATACAATGATCTTGACATATCATACATTTGATTCAAATAGGGTATGAATTCTCATTTTTCCACATGTACAGATTGCAGGATCACATTGGTTATACATCCATGTGTATACATACAGCAATCCTAGTGTCAGCTGTATTCTGCTGCCCTCCCTTTCCCCCCTTCCCCTCCCCTCCCCTCCCATCACTATTCTCTACCCATTCTACTGTGACATTTCTCTCTCTCTCTCTTTCTTCCCTTCTCCCTCACGCATCGTATATATGCACCTTCAGATGTTTATTTGCCTTAAGGAACAAGTTTATTATAACAAAATTACACCATTGTCACAATCTTTGTCACTTACACTTACAAATAATGGTTGGTGTTTCTGTATACAGAAATTTTGAATTTTGAATGGTAAGACATAAATGATTACTATAGATGTTTGAAAGCTCTCTTGGAAAAATAATAAAGCCTAATTTTATGATTTTACTTATAACATCAGCATTATATAGAATATTCTTTTTCTAAAAAACATTTTTTTAGTTGTAGTTGGACATAACAACTATTTATTTTTATGTGGTGCTGAGGATTGAACCCAGTGCCTCACACATGCTAGGTGAGCACTCTATTGCTGAGCTACAACCCCACCTTAGAATATATTCTTAACTTAAAATTTAAAAAAATTGTTGAAAGAAAATAATTGAAATAAAAATCTTTTAATTTAAGAATAAAATTAACAATTTAACCAGTTTTATTCTTGTTTTTTGTTTGAAGACTATTACCCAAAAGGTGTTGCTTTTAAAATAAATTTGACTTTTATCTAACTTGAGTATAGTGAAAGGGAAAATATAAATTTTATATTACGTATGCTTTTTAAAAACGATCTTAATCAGTGAGACTTTGAGACTTTTCATTAAGAAAGGTCAATGTTGTTTATTATAAAATTGAAGGTTACAATTTTGGTATACTATTTATGTATACATACATGCACATATATACAAACACATTTATTATCTTTAAGATTGAACTTTTTAAAATAATTAAGAATGCTATCAGAAGACAATTTATTTATAGTTTAAATTTGGCAGTAAACTGTAAGATGTTTCCTAAATGTCATTTGTATAAATGTAATTTCTGCCACATATCCCAATAGATAATGTCTCTTGGAGATGTGCTGAAAATTGCCAGAGAAAGCTGTGTTTGCTGCTGTCAAACTCTGATAAAGAATATAATTTTTCCCTTTAATTTTGAATCTTATTCTACAAGTTATAAGGCAGAATTGAGAATATTGAGTTGGAAAAATTTAAGTTATTTTATTTATTCTTTTGCCTCGAGTGTTTCCACAACATCTAATGCAATTTGGTGATCTATTTATTTATAGAGTCCTTGGGGTAGGGGTGACCCTTTGTCAGATACTTCAGGTCTTAGTAAAAAGCACTGTCAGCAAGCTCTTTACGGCCATGGTAAGTTATGTAGGATGTAAGAAATGCTTGAACATTTAAATTATCTGTATCCTTAGTAAAAAAAATCCAATAGTAACTCTAGGCCTATGATTAGGCTTTTTGTCTGGTTCTTTAGAGACATTGGTACTCTTTCTTGAAAACTTCCCTAAATAGGGCTGTGTGTCACTGGATGCTCAGCAATTAGCAAGGGTGTTAATCTCCCTCATTTCCCACCCCCATCAAAAGACACTTAACAGACTTATGACCAATATTCTTATAGAATAGAGACTACTACTGTGCCCTCATCTTCAAGGCAATGCCTTGAACAATGATACCAGCCCAGAGAGGACCTCAATTCCCAATCCCCTGATTAGTTTGCACTCATGTCACCTTTTGTGGACACTGGATCACACCAAAGCCTGACACATCCCTACTTTATCCCATCTCACCCACCCACCTGAAAGACCTTTAAAGAGGTTGTAGGTGTTTTATAGTCTTAGCCAACACATATGTCAACAACTAATATATCTTTTGTTTTTGAGTACCAGGGATTGAACTCAGGGGCATTCAACCACTGTGCCACATCTCCAGCCCTATTTTGTATTTTATTTAGAGACAGGGTCTCACTGAATTGCTCAGTGCCTTGCCATTGCTGAGGCTGGCTTTGAATTTACGATCCTCCTGTCTCAGCCTCCTGACCTGCTGGGATTACAGGTGTGAGACATGGCGCCCAGCCACAACTAATATATCTTAATATTGGTATTCGGCTATCCTAATGTGATTAGTTTTCTTTTCAAAAGCAAAGAACTGTGTAGTAGAGTTATGTCTTTTCCCCATATACTTCCTTTAAGACTAGGTGAGATAAACACAACAGAGGGACGCCTTTAAGAGCTTACAATCTGTTGTAATAAACAGAAGTTATTCTTTATGTAGACTTTAAAGAAATTATTTAGGGGATCAAAAGGACTAGGTTCACATGGATGTGAATATGGAATTCAGAAAAAGAAATAGCTTAATTGATTATAAAAAGTATTTAACTCGAGGTAGAACCTTGCTATAGGCTGAATGCTTGTATTCTCCCAATGTGATGGTACTGAGATGGGAACTTCAGGAGGTAACTATGTCAGGAGGGTGAATTCATAGTGAATAGGATTAACTTTTATGAGATATAAGAGATTGTTCACTATCTCTGCTCTCTGCATAAAAATACAATGACAAGACCCCAGTCTATAAACCAGGAAGAATGCCCTCACTCACAATGAATCTGCCAGTGCCTTGATTAGACTTCCTGGTCTGCAGAACTAAATTATTATTATTTCTTATTCTTTATTAGAAAAAGGAATAAGAAATAAATTATTGTTTGAACTGTCTAGTCTGTGGTATTCTGTTATAGCAGCCTGAACTAAGATAGCCCTTAATTATAGAGGCAGGAAAAATAAAGGTAATGGGAAAGGTACAAAAGAGAGTTGAATTAATCAGTCTCTTATTTATTACTGATTTAAATATAATTCTCCCAGAATCTAAGTGAATAAAGATGATGGATTATACATGCTTATTCAGAATATTCAATAAATATTTATTATGCACCTATTATTATATGCCAGGCAATGAGCAATGCATTTTCTGGGGTGACTGTACCAAGTGTGGTGACAAGATGTGCTTTTAAAGTAAATAATGAAAAATTAATATTTAGACATAGAAAATTACTAGAATACTAAGGTTTAATTATTTTTTATATATTGTCCCATGACCTAAACTCTTATTATCTTTTTTAAGGATGAAAAAACACTTTCACTGGTGACAAAACTTTTTACATGCATTATTTTATTTATCATTCCAAGTCTGTGATAATTTTTCTACTTTATAGTTGAAGATATTGGGCTAAAAAGGCTTTAGTTACTTGCTCAAAGCTAACTATTGCACATGCTAGTATAAACTAGGACACAAATTGAGGTCTTTTGACTAGCAACCATTGTGAGCATACTGCAAGGAGAAGTTTTGGTTAATATAAGGAGAAACTGAATAATCACATGCCAAGACATGCAATGTCAAAAATTGACTTGTTCAACATTTTTGGAATTTCCTATTATTCTACAAGGCAGAGATCATGTTTTGGAGGAGTTCCTGGCTTAGCTATTTTACAATGAAAAAGATTCTAAGTTTGGTGTTTTGATTATAATACTTCATAATGCTTCCTTTCATACATCTTGTTCAGTTGTTTACAGGCCAAGGCAAAACCTAATTTCAAATCTACATGAAAAATGTTTTTTTTTTTTCCCTTTGACTGTTACAAAGAAACCAGAATGGTGTGACATAGGCTGGGCTTCAAGGTACAGAATTGGATGAGATTTTATTCTGTACTGGTTTTGTGGGTAATCTATGATTTTAGGCCATAGTTTGCTGACTTTTTGTTTTCCCTTAGCACATTATAGAAAATAAAATTATAGAAAATAAAAAGTTACTGACTGTGACCTCAAGTACCTTATCCGAGGGCAGAATTTTCTTATAGTGCATTTGGCTACATAAATTTTGCTCTCTTTACTTCCTTTTTTTTTTTTTTTTTTTTGAACAGTACTAGAAATGGAATCCAGGACACCACACATGTTAGGCAAGCACTTAGTTGGCTCTCACATTAATAAGTGCCTCCTAATGTTTTGGAAATAAGAAAATAAAGTTACCTTCTATAAATTATACTGGAATTATAATTATAATGGAAAGAAATACTCTTGTGGCCCCAAATACTGCCTATAAATACTATTTAATTTTTGGTTAAGATTTTATAAACAACATAAATGTAATCATTTTAACTGTTCTTATTATTCAGTGGCATTAAGTGCATTACACATTTTTGTGCAACCATCACCACCATCTGTCTCCACAAAGTTTTCACCCTGCCAAATTGAAACTCTGTACCTATTAAACAATAACTGAGAAAAAAAACCAATCATGAGTTACGACCAAAAACTGATAATATAGTTCAGAATCAAGTTTAATTACTTTATTTAAAAGGTCCTTTTAACTTCAATCACAAATGACATTCTTTTTCTGATGATGTGAAATTAGATTTGACATTGTGAAATCAAAAAGTATCACAGCAAAGTGCTGAGTGGAGAGTTTTACCTTGTGCTACTTTAGCTAGATGTGAGGAATAAGTCTGTGGGTTTATATGTGTACATGTGTCAGAAAGAGGTGAGTGTGTAAGCATGAAAGTATTTGAGTGTTTATGATATAAATGTAACACTGGAAGCAATCAGAGTTATATTTTCAGAGTTACAAGGAAAAACTTTCAGTTAACCTTCAGACTGGTAGTACACTCTACAAAAGCCAGGGAGATTTATAAACTCCACACTGCAAGGCACTCCACAGAAGTAAGCATATTTTGTAGACAGACACTGGGGAAGTGAACCATTTTAAATTTCAGCATCTGCAAGATCTGAAGCAACTAACAGGGACAGAAATATTTAAAGCTGAAGAAAAACTACTTATCGAAGCCTGTGACCAACAACTGAAGAAAAAAGAATTTTAAATATTGTTCCAATATTAAACTAGAATATTTAATATTGACATATTTAATATTGTTCCAATACAAGCAAATGACTGATACAAAGTTTATTAAAATAAACTAAATAAAACCCAGAAAAGTATTAGCAAGCAAGAAAGAATAAGGCAAAAACAAAATGTAACCAAGACACACATTTCTAGCCATTCATGGCTGAAGTTTTCTTACAAATCTTAGTAAAGAACTACACTACGATTATTACTGTATATTGTTTTTATTAATGCAAACATATGTTTGTATATATTTATGTGGGTACACACACACACACGCACACACCCCACATATATATCCAAAATTCTACTCAAGTGAGTCATTTAGTAAATTTCATAGATAATCTATTTTAACTATTTACTGTCCTCCCTCCTTATAAATGTAAGCTGTATGATGGTAACTGGATTTTTCTCTTTTCATTCACTGCTGTATCCCCCAAACCTTTAATAATGCCTGACATGTAGTAGGTATTCAAAATATGTTTTTCAAATGAATTTCACAGCACAGGCTGTTTTATCTCCACTAGTTCTTTCCATTTCCTTTATAAAGTCCTTAGTATAAAAGAACAGTTTCAGGTATTATCAAGGCCTGAAAACAAAATTAAATGATCTTTATTATAATTTTAATTTTGAAGATTAGAATGATTAAAAGAAATAAACAGTGTCATTCGGAGGTAAGGTGTAAAAAATGGGTTCCTTTTTTATATGGACATGTGAATTTACCTTGTTCATACAAGGTCAATTAGAGTATAAAAAGACTATACAAAAGGACATCTCCTTATGTGTCAACTGAAGAAAAACACAAAATATGACATAAAATAATTTCTCTTTACTTATATTTATAGTCAATTAAAATACAATTAAAGCAATCTCTGTTAATGGTGGAAGGCATAGCATATGTGATATAAGAACTTTATCGTATTTGTAAACATTTTTTTAAAATACTCCCCACATCAAGGAACTAATTTGGAGCTAAAACACATAACATAAAATTTGCCACTTTAAAGTATATAATGTAAAAAAAAATATTTTCAGTATTGGGGACTGAACATAGGTGTTCTATTATGGAGGTAAATCCCTAGTCCCTTTTATTTGGAGACAGGGTCTAGCTAAGTTGCTCAGGCTGGCCTTGAACTTGTGATCCTCCTGCTACCACTTGTTTAGCTGAGATTACAGGCATGTGACACTGTGCCTGGCTAACTAATTGGTTTTTAGTACATTTACAAGTTTTGCAACCATTATTACTGTCTAATTTCAGAACATCTTTATCACTCCCTCAAAATACCCTGTACTGATTTGCAACTTCTCTTCATCTTCCCATATCCTTTGGCAACCACTAATCTACTTTGTTTTTATGGATTTGCCTTTTCTAGACAATTCATGAGAATGGACTCATACCATACAACATAGCATTTTTGTGACTGGCTTCTTTTACTTAATATATGGTTTATAAGATTTTTTACTGTTGTAACATGTACCAATATTTCATTCCATTTTGTGGGTTAATTATATTCCACTGTATGCAATAATATATTTTGTTTGTCCATTCATCAGTTGTTTCCACATTTGAGCTACTATGAATAATGCTGCTGTGAGCATTCATGTACAAATTTTTGTACAGACATGCTCATTTCTCTTGGACATATACTTAGGAGTGAAATTGCTGGGTCACATGGTAATTCTGTCTGATAATTCTATCTTTGACTTCTTAAGGAATAGCCACATTATTTTCCACAGGGCTGCACCATTTTATATTCACACCAGGCAGTGTATGAAGGTTCTAGCTACTCCACATCCTCACCAAATCTTATTATCATTTTTATTATAGCCATCCTAGTAGGTATGAAGCATTATCTTTTTTTTTTAGTTATACTTTTCTAATGGCTAATGATGCTAAACAACTTTTCATCTTTTTTATTGGCTATTTGTATATCTTCTTGGGAAAATGTCTATTCAAGTTCTTTTCTCTTTTTAAACTATTTTTTTCCATTTGTTTTGTTGAAGTGTGAGAGTTTGGATTGTTTTTCTTTCTTTTTTTTTTTTGAGATGGGGTCTTGTTTTGTTGCTCAGGTTGACCTCTCAAACTCGTGGACTTAAGTGATACTGCCTCATTCTGTCAAGTAGCTGGGATTACAGGTACCACCATGCTCTGCTTTAAAATGTCTTTTTTTTCCTTTTTTTGATTATAATTATTAGTGCATATTAATTGTATAATTATTTAGTTTCATTTTAACACGAAATATATTCTTAAGTGGTTAAATTTCACTGAGAAGAGCCAGAGAGAAGGCTGGAATGAATTAAGAAAAAAGTGAGTCCTTGAATATTGTTAACTTATTAAATTTTCTCTTTTTAATCATTTTTTAACATCTTTTTCCTACCAAAACCTTCTTTATCTCTTTTGATCCCTAAAATTACTACAGGCATCTGCATCTTTCTCATCACACAAGGTATTAATGGTATGGTACCCATCTTTGGTTTCTACTTTTTAATCTCTTCAACTAATCTCATTACTACTATGTAGTCACTCACTATAATGTGGATTATATCTATATCCAGGCTTTATTTTTCCATGGCCAGAGACATACTGATCCTCACTGGACCATACCTAGCTACCTTCTTACTCCCACTCTGTTCTCCAAAACCATTCCACGCTGATCTTACATATCTTTCTCTTGTAAAACTGAATATGTCCCTTTCCTGTTCAAAAGCTTGTAACTCTATTTTTCCCACTCCCTATATTATAGACAAACTAATTTAAGGGTTTCTCTCATTTTATTGTAATTATTAATGTGCTTCATTGTCTCTGTCATGAATTTTAAGTTTTAAAAGCAATTAATGCCAAAATAGGAATTCATACAAGTAAAAATGTTCAAAGAAATGAAAGGTAGCTATGCCATAAAAAAAGAAAGATCTTCAGTGTGGTTTTTATTATTTGAAATCTGTGGGGACAAAGACATTGCAAAAAAAAATAAAACAAATAAAATTACAATTGGATTAAGACTACTTGAAACATTGAAGACATACATTTGCATTCTGTAAGTTAAAATTTTAGACCTTTTAGTTCTCATGCACTTTTGCCTAACAGCAGCAGTAGGTATTACTCTGCTGTGTAGTTTCACACTGCCACATGGCAGAACTGCTTTTTATTTTGTGGTATATGTTTTATCAATATAAAATTTTATCAAGTGAATGCAGATTAATTTTTTAACACAAAAACAATTATATAGTCCTATCCTTAAGCAAAAGACAAAACCGCAGGAGTAGATTCATCCCTGTGACTTCAGAATTCTATTACACACAGCATCCAACACAGATGGGACATAAAAGGAAAGTTTAACTATAATTTTATCTTTGAATTATTATAATATTCAATCACCAATATTGAATTAATTAGTAGGTTTTTTTAGGGAATGTGCTTAATTATTCCACAAATCAAAATCACATAATACATAATTACAATACGGTGTAAGCTATAAGCTAAACCAAATATGTGAATGAAGATATTTACGATATTGCCCACACAATCCTGTGAGCATAACTCATACTCTAAAAATACTGGTGGGCAAAGAAAAGGTTTTCTAAAATCCTAGACAAATATAATTGCTGGGATTGTGAGAGAAGAAAAGAAGGCTAACAAAACCAAGAGATGTTTTCAATTTTATAGATTTTTCTCTTGGGCATAATTATAAAGTGACATTCAAGTGCAACCAATGAAGTTCCCCATTTTTTTTTCCTCTCAAAATCCAAAGACATCAGCAAAATCACCTATGTCAGTAATAAAAATAAAAAGTCTTTGACTTTTTAAATGTTATCATACTGTCACAGTGGAATAAAATTAGCTTGAAAAATGATCTAAAGGCACATGATGCAGTTCATTATGTATAACAGCAACAGCAGCGGTTTCCCAGTGTTCATAAAGCCTGCTCCATTAAATTTACCTCCAGTCAATAATTAGGAGTCCACAAATAAACCTGGGCAATTAAATCAATACTACCAGGCAATTATATTCCAGAGTCCAGGCTCAGTGGCACAAAAAGGCACTATATCAAAGTGCAGTATTAAGCAGTCTGATGCCATTTTCAATGCGATTTTTTTTTTTACATTAACTGGACAGAATAAGCATGTATCTAGATAATGTAGAATGTGTGTATGTATCTCCACATGTATTAGTCAAAAAAAGCATAAGCTTTAATAAAATTTAATAAAGATTTACACACACATTGATTTATTACTTTTTATCACCACAATTGATGATAAAATCCCTAATTAAAATAAATTTTAAAAAATGCAAGGTCATATTTATAAGGTGAGTACTTTAAAAATTCATTAAAAAGTTTATTTTTATCATTTTCAAGCTAAAATAAAAAAAAATCTCATAACAGTCATTACTATATGCTCTGACATGCCAAGCCTTGGACTGGGTTCTGGGCATACAAAACAAAAAATGGCTTCTCTTCTATAAAAGTTTTTGTTTAGCAACCATGTGTCTACACAACAACTTTAAGCAAAAGATTGTTAATCACCATCTATTATTTTTGAAGTGTCTCCAGATAATGTTTCAAAATATATAAAATTGATACTAAAATATGAATAATTTACATATTTTATACTTATTGGCTTTACCAAAAGCACCGAAACTGCTATTTTTAAAAATAAATGTAAAATAATTGCATTTAAAATCAGTTTCCATTTTTATTACTTAAAAGGAAAACATTTACAGTGTTTTTCCAAAAATCACAAAGACAATATTTTTGCTATTTTGACAAATATGTTTTAGCTTTCATTTATTCCAGATCAGTTTTTAAATAAACAATTAGGTTGAGCAAAAAGAACAATAATGAAAAAGTTTTAGAATACATTACATGCTGTCAGTGATGTCAAAACAAAAGCTGGCTATGACTAGAAAAGCAGGGCTCTCACCTGCCAATAAACTGCCCTTGATCACTTACAAGAGGGGCGCATCCCAGCAGACTATATGTGTATTAAAAAAATACTTGAAAGGAAAGAAAAAGTATCACACAGGTCACAGCAGCAGTCTCAATAGACCCCTTAGGGATTTCAACTCGTCTTGGCCTTGTCATCCTCTATGCAGCTTTCCACTCGGCCCAGAAAATGTCGATAGGAAAATGTTTGAGGGGCCTCTGGTGGAAATTTTTTCATTCTTTCTGCATTGACAGGATGCCAAATCAATATTTACTTCCCACTAACAAGCTGCTCGAGGTCTCAGTAGAAAATATTGTACAGAATGCGGGAAGACACAGTAATAAACAGCTGTCTGGCTGTGAGGAAAACATGAATTGACTGGAAACAGGTCCACAGTAAAAGGTCACTGAAACCCATGAACTCCTCAGGTGTCCATATCAACTACTAACTTTAAAGACACATAATAAAGAATCTCTTTTCCTAAGAGGTCTGAGAGAATGGATCCTTTTCAGTCTAGCAGGTATAGAGGTTGACTCAATAATTTAATTAATGCATTTGCTAAGACCCATGTTGGTTCTCTCCCAGGGCATTTGTTTCATTTGTTAAGTCCAAAAGTACAAATAGAGGGTTAACTTTCCTGTCTACCTCTTGGAATACTTTTTTATCTAAAGAAGTAAATAATGGGTTTTTGTAAAAAAGTTAGGCATCAAGTAAAAATGTTCGGCTTGGAATTTTTCTTTGGAAGTTTTAATATATGAAGAAAAATGAAATACCTGTCCTTCTAGAAGTTTCTGAATGTATAACAGCCATTCCTTGTCATTTTCAGTTTCTATCTTTATCTTTTCAATTTCCTAAAAGAAATAAAAACACCTGTGTTAATTGCATGTCTGTGAACTTGGGTGACATTATTAGGTATTTAATAAATTTAGGGAGTTATCAGTAGAATAATTTTCAACACAGTAGTCTCTCCCCTCAAAGTAGGAATATTAATGCATGCTTTTTAATATTTAACTTGAAAATATTTATACATATGTTGAAGAAAAAACTATACTTCTATATTTCATAATAATTTAGGAATACTTCATTTCGGCTTTCCTGGTAGAGCTCAAGATATGGACTGAGATGGGAATGAAAGCAATTTTGAAAAAATAAAAAAGAAGATGGTATTGTAAAAAAGAATCATTTTCAAGTGATCCTCACAACATAAATCCTTATATTAAAAAATAACTTATCCAAAGATAACTAATTGTTATACTTACAAATTGATAGAACATGCCTCTGACATATTTAAATGCTTGTTGATTTAAAATATTCGATAGTTACTGATAGGCAAGGGATACTCCAACTTTAAGTACTATAAGTCACTATTTTCAACTCGTTAATTATCAAGATAAAATATTTCTGAAATTATATATTCACAAGTACATTTGATTAATTAAAATCATAGTTAAGATCTTTGCAAACAAAGGGGACTTTCCAAAAAGAGAAGTATTTGAGAAACTGTAACATCTGTTTAAACTTTCTATATGCCAGGTAGCATGCTAGGCACTTCACAGAGGCTATCACAGTTTTTGACATGAATCTATTACAGTTTGATGCAGTTTAAAGAACATAAGTTAGGAGGTCTGGGCTCTGCTTAGGTAAAACACTGAACTCTTTAGATCTCTAAAAGATCAGGGATCAGACTAAATAAGTTCTGGTTTACAATTACATATGGTAAATATACCAGGGTGAACTGATCCTTCTTAGAAGAAAGTGTTTATATTTCAGTCTTATTTCCTTTTAGGAGAGGCTTCGTTTAAGGTAGTGTGGAATGCAATATTGCAGTGCTATGTGCTCTGGGTTTAGATTGCATTTGCCCAGAGACAGAGGTGCCATTTCTTCACAAAAAAAAAAAAAAAAAAAAAGCATCATCCAGTCTATGGGACTATAATAAGAGACCTTTTCTAAATAATATATTGGAGGGGGACAACTTTTTCTAATTTGCCCATTCAAAGCGGTGTTTTCCTAAATTGTCAGCCCCAGAGAGGTTAACTTTTAAAGACCAAACAAAGGCAGTGGCTCTATGTTCCAAAAGAGGTACATGTTTTTGTAAATGAAATGCATGTGTTCATGTGCATACACATGTGCATGGGTAAGCACACACACAGACATACACACAGAGACACACCTACACAAGGGGTTTTGCTAAATGTGCATGTTAAAACTCTGAAGTAACAGTATATAATGAAAAATAATAATGAAAAACAGCCAAAAATTAAGGTTGAGGCCTCTAAGTTTTTCATTATTAATCAGCATATTTTAAGTTAAATTTAAATTTATTTAAAATTAAATCTCTCTAATAAAGAATGATTAATACCCTTGGTAGTGGTATCATTATCTTCCATGTGTCTTATTTGAAAGTACTACTTCAAAGTTCAGAATTTGGTAGAAAGTCATAAACACTGTGACAGACTAAAGATAGAAATCTGATAATTCACTTTCTCATTCACCCATTGGATAAAAATAATCTCCACAGAATTCCTTTGGCCTCCTTTCAAAGAATTCTTGGAAGTTAAAAAGCCTTCACAAATTGTAGATATGCTCTACTCCAGATCTTGTAGAAGCTGTTGGGGCTGGAGGATAACCTCATACAAACATTTAAGTTTATCATTTTATCTCTTCATTTGGGTAAATATCTATTGGGATATCCTTAGTGCTATCATATCTTTAATCTTTTCAAACAATAAAAAAAATCTAATATTGATGTTAAAGTTTAGAGGCAGAACAAGACCAAACATCCTCCAAAGGTTTCAAAGAATACAGTACATAAACGTGATTCTACTCTTCATAGGGTGGCAACTATGTCAAAACACAGTGCTCCCCAGGAAGGGATATGGTACTACTGAAGATCTGAACCTTAAGCAGGTAGTTCACTCAGGAGCATTTTACCCAAGTTAAAACAGTAAATATACTTTTTCAACAATATATTTTCAAAAAATATATTGACCAACAATAGCTTTGGATTAAGCCAGGAAAGCCTGTAGATTTACTACTTTTAAAAAATTTCACATACAAGATTTTTGTCTAATCAATGGTGACTCAGTATAACTAAATCCATTCAAACTGGTTTAATTAAAAATACTTGCTTACATGAAACATAATGATGAACTATATTAAAGAAAATGGAGAAGATAAGAAAGGGTAACTTATCTGAGTAACAAACAAACAATTTGAAAGATTAAATGCACCTACTCATTTCTATATCACAAGCTAAATTTTCCAAAAGGTCTTTTGAGTTGATTAATACTCAAATGTATACTCAAATGTTGTTGGCACCTTAACATTCCTGTCTTCATGAATATATTCTTAAAGATTGAGTTCTGAGAACAAAATAAAAAGACATGTACTTAAATAAATGTTGAATAATCCTGTTATTAAAAGATATTTAAATGATCTTACCGATTCATCTTCTGTCTCCAATATTTCCTCTAAGTCTGACCGTGAAATGTTCAGGATAGAAGCTGCCAAGGTCTGAGCTTTCTGGGCTGAGGTTTTACAAGTGTTCCTGTTTTTCTGTAGTTTTTTAAGCTCTCTGATTTGTTGCCTTATCACATAGACATCATTTTCTAACTCTTTCACCAAAGCCTGCAATATATTAGAAAGAAAGTGGGATTTTATATGGAAATTATAATGAAGACAAAGAGTCTAAACATAAAAATGTGAAAATACTGGCTAATATTTTTTCAATATTTTATTAGTTGTTGGTGGACCTTTATTTATTTTTATGTGGTGCTGAGAATTGAACCCAGTGCCTCACACATGTTAGGCAATCACTCTACCACAGAGTCACAACCCAACCCTAGCTAATCTTTTTTTTAAGGATTATTCTAGTTTTATTTGTTTTGGAATATAACAGATTGATACTTACACATCATGTCAATATGCAAAAACAAACAAACAAACAAAAAACCAAAAAAACCTCTCTTAAGTGACTTAACCAATTTGCTGGATTAACCTAAACTCTCCAATCTCTCTTTCAATACATCATCTGTTATCTTGATTGTGAATGATTATAGCAAGCAGGCTACTTTTAGTCATAATTAAGCATATTTACTCTGCTAGTTGACCTGACACCAAAAATCAGTTCTATGAATTCCTAAATGTGTATATGTGTGTGTATGCATGTATGTATATATATTATTAGTTGACATAATTCATTTAATTATTACATAAGCTGATGAAAGATGATGAGAAAGAAGGGTTGTTTCTGTTTTACTAAAACTGAATTAGACATGGCTTTGGAAGGACTTGAGAAAGACAAGTAGGGTAAAAGTTCAATTAAATGAACTGAGGGCAAGCCAAGCAATAAAGGATTGAAAACAAATCCTAAAAAAGCTAGGATTGCCTCACCAAAGTCTCTAAATTGCCCCTTTGAGAAATCAACAAGTGCAAAGCTATACCACTCCTACATTTGCGTAAGATACTCTTTACTTGGATGGAGAGTTCTGTGTCTAACTGCATGGCCTTGTGAGCTGAGAGGAGGTTAGTTAGATGTTGGAGCTGTTTTCAATCCTTTACTAGTTCACTGCAGTAAATAAATGTGCTCATATAACTGTAACTTGATAGCTGTTACTTAATTTTATTTCCATTTCTCCTCCAAGGCACTACCAATTTATACCTCTTCACGAAAGTACCTGTTTCTCCACACCATTAGCAAATCATCTATCTAATGTTTCAATGTAGTATTTGATTTTTTACTGTTTTTTTTTTTTTTTTGGTGGTATCAGGGATTAAACCCAGGGGTGCTTAAGCACCCTTTTTATTTTTAGATGGGTCTTCCTTAAGTTGCTTAGGGCCTCCCTAAATTACCAGGATTGGCTTTGGACTTGAGATCCTCCTGCCTCAGCCTCCTGAGCTGCTGGGATTATGGGCCTGTACCACCAACCCAGGTTGACATTTTCATTGTACTTTAAAGTTTCATTTCTTTTATTATAAAGAAGTTGAGAATCAGCCTTGAGATAATAGTATTTTCTTTGTTATTTTTTTTTTTGCTTCTCTTGATAATGTGTAAGAGTTCTTTACAAATTAGGGAAATTATATTTTTCTGTTTTATGTATTTCATTTTTCATAATCTGTTCTTTTTATTTTGACAATAATAGGGTTTTATACCAAAGAAAATATGTTTAACTTTTTATGGACTCTGATTTATAAATCTCCTTCTTTCTCATTTTTGAAGTCAGTGGTATACTTTAAAAAGCATTCTCCACTATGAGGTATAATGCATGTTCAATTCATGATTTTTTTCCTTCCTACTTTTTTTCATTTTTAAGTGCAATCTCATCTTTCCTCCACTGATTCCATGTGTTTTAGTTGAGTTTCTGGGATTCCATTCTTTATTAGTAAAATTTTATAATATATTTCAATTAGTGAGACTTTATAATCAATTTTACATTTTTTTCCCTTTGGAGCTAGCTTTCCATCATTATCCTTCTTTTCCAGATTTTTCTTGGTAATGTTTGCTTAATTTTCCATATGAATTTCAGATCAAACTTGTCTGGATCCCTGCCTCTTGCCCCAAGTCTTACTGCTAATATTATTTGAGTTATGTTAAATTTTATTTGGATAACTTTAACATTAATTTTTTAGTTGTAAATGGACACAATATCTTTTTATGTATTTCCTTTTTTTTAAAAAAATGTGGTGCTGAGGATTGAACCCAGTGCTTCAGACATTCAAGACAAGTGCTTTACCACTAAGCTACAGTCCCAGCCCTAATTTTGGCATTTAAAGATGCTGAGTCTTCCTAATCAAAAAACAATGTGTTCTTTTCCATTTGTTTAAGCCTTTGTTTTGTTTCTAAGCATTATTTTAAAGTACTCTCTTTACAAATCTAGTTTACTCCTGGGCATTTTGTTTTATTTTACTCTGGAAGCTTCTAATACTGATTATAGCCTCTACATACAAAGACTGTTAACATATATTTAGCATACTGACTTTTCTCATTTGTTAGAGGAGTTTTTTTTAGTCATTTTTTCTTTAATGTTTTCTAATTTAATCATTTCTGAAAAGAATGATAATTTTATCTCCTATTTTCCCATTTATTAAACTTCCAGTTTCTTCTTATTTTACTGATTAAGTTTTTTCTTAACAATATTAAAGAGCAATATTGATGGATATACTTGAATTGTTCCTGCTTTAAGTGTAGATATCTTTATTTCATAGGAAACACTAGGCTAAGTTTGAGTTGCAATAGCTATATTTTAATGTTAAGAAATTATATTTTATTTATATTTCTTACAGAAATGGATTCTAGATTATCTGAAACCCATTTTAGCAATCATAGAGACTATCATGTTATTTTCCATATAAGTCTATTATATAATTATTAATAACTTTCTTAATTTTGAATTGTCCTTGCTTTTCTAGAATGAACTTCAATTGGTTGTAGTGTATTATTTTTGATCTGTTGCTGAACTCTATTTGTTAATACTTTATCTTTTTGCACTGATATGAAATTTAACCATTTTCATTTTAAACTATCTTCCAAAAAAGTTTGGATGATACCCTTTTTTTTTTTTCTGTATTCTACAGTTGTTTTAATGAGACCAAATTTATCTGCTCTTTACTTATGTGATTGCATTTGACCTAGTATTTACTGCAGGGGAAGGTAGCTTTTTGATAATTAGTTTTGATTTTCTGTTTGCTCAGGAGTGAGATTTGATATATTTTCCTAGAAAAGTACCCATTTCATATCTTTCAAATTTGTCTGCAGAGTGTTGAGAGTGTCTATCATGATTTTTTCCCCCTGCATCTATGGTTATTTTCACTTCTTTCCTTGAATGGTTGTGCTTTCTTTTTCCTAAATTAATTAAGCTAAAAGTTTATCCATTTTATTGCTCCCCACAAATTCCTAAATTCATTTATTAATTCTATAGATTTTAATTCATTTATTTTTATTTTATCTTCAGATTCTGGTTGTTTTCATATAGTTTAATGCTTGTTTTCATTTCCTCTTCTCTAATTTTATTAATTTAAATATACAAGGCTATAAAAACTTCTTGAGCACTGTTTTAACTGTATTGTATAGGTTCTGATAATTCTAGAGTATTATTCTTGTAGGGATATTCTGTAATTTTTCAGATTTCCTTTTAATATAAGAACTGATTTTTTAAAACCTAGGTGTTAGTGACTTCTGTGGTCAATTGAGCAATTTCAGTTTTTTTGCATTACCTACACTATTTATAAACAGTTTATTTATATGTAAGTATTAATGTTATTTGTACTGTAAAAAGAAAATTTATTATTCCTATCTTTAAGAATTGAGAATTTTTTTAAAAAAATGTATCTCAAGTTGAAATCCTGGAAAAAAAATTTGAAGTGAAGATCTGTGTGCAGAAACTTTATGGGGGTAATACTTATGAATCATAACACCACAGGGAAGTAGAATGAGAGACAAGGAAAAGTTTAACAGCATTATAGTTATTTATCTTTTCAAGTCCAGAAAATTTACTAGAATATATCTAGGGCATAGCATATTAAATCAGTTTTCTCTGGTTCATTTTATGTTCTTTTAAGTCTATTTCTGAAAATTATTTTTTGGTTATACCTTTCAATATATTTGTTGTAGATTTGTTCTTTGAAGACTCCAATTATACATATATTGAATCTTTGTCATGTGATCAATAAATCCCTTTGTCATCATAATTAGAATGAAATAGTGTATAGATTATAAGAATTTAATGAGTTTGGAAAGATGTATCCATCTCTATGACTACCAACCTGCTCAAAACATATAAAATCTTCATATTCCAGAAATTTCCCTGTTGCTCTTTCTTAATCATCCCTCCAACACAAAGCAATTGTTCTCATTAATGATCGTAATTGCTTGCTGCTTTGATGATATATAAATGTAATAATATACTATGTATTTCTTACAATCCTTCATGTCTAGTTTCTTTCAGTTAACATGGCATTTAAAAAATTCATCCACATTGTTCTTTCTGTCAGTTTTTTTCTTTTAACTTACTGTGGGAGGTATAATTAAGTTGCAGTAAGTTCAACATATTTAAAGTGTATACACTCACACCCATCAAAATATTTTTTCTGAAATAACTTTCTTTTCTTTTCTATCTTGCTTAATCTGCCAGCTTGTTTTTCTTTTCCAATAGTGTCATCATTTTCCCAAGTCCTTGCTTTTATTTCTAACTTGCATTAAAAATACCTGGTACTTATTAGAAGATATTACATCATAAATATTTTTTATTCATAAGAAAATATTTTAATTTGCTCTACAGCTTCCTGGTAAAACTACTTTTCCTGTTTCTTTCCTTCATTTTTATTCTAATATATTTGTAGAGATTTTGTGCTGAATCCTTTTCCAGGACTCATTTTGAGAGTAGATTTTCCTAGACCATCTATTGATAGAAAATTATATGGCAGAGGGGCCTGAGCTATGTTCCAGGCAAGTGAAATTTTATATATAAACTTAAGGTTTTTTTGCCCTGATGAATTCCATTCCATTGTTTTTGTGCTAGGCGAGTGTGCTCTACCACTGAGCCACAACCCCAGCCCCAGCATTAAGTCTTTGGAAGTATTATTCCTCTTCAATACTTTGGAAAGAGTTTGAGAAAGACTGGTATCCATTTTTTCTAAATGTTTGGCAGTTTGCTAGGGAATCCATATGGTCCTGGGATTTCCTTCTTGGGAAGATTTTGATTACTGATTCAGTTGCTTTAATTTGCTGTTGTCTGTTCATATTGTTATTTCTTCCTGATTCAGTCTTGGTAGGTGGAATGTTATTAGGAGTTTCCAGTTCTTCTAGTTATTTAATTTCTTGGCATGTATTTGTTCACAGTATTCTCTTATGATTCTTTGTATTTTTTCTTGTATCAATTATAGTATTTCATTTTTCTATGTAATTTCATTTATTTTAGTCTTCTTTTTCTTGATTAATCTCACTAAAGATATATGTTTTCTTTTCTAAAAATCAACGCTCATTTCATTAGTCTTTTTGTAATACTTCTTAATACTTTATCTGATTTACTTCTTCTCTAAGCTTTATAATTTTCTTCTTTCTGACAGCTCTGCACTTAGTTCTTCATTTTCTGGCTCTTTGAAATAAAGTTAGGTTATTTATTTAATAATTTTCACTTAATGTAGGTGTTTTTAATCTTTATAAAGCTTTTGCTACATTCCTTATATTTGGTATGTTGTGTTTCTATTTTCTTTTGCCTCAATTTATCATTTCCCTTTTGATTTCTTCTTTGAATTAAATTGTTCAGGTGTGTATATTTAATTTGTAGATGAGTGAATTTTCCAGTTTTCCTCCTGTTATTGATTTGTAGTTTTATACTATTGTGGTCAGAAAAGAAAAGTGATATGATTTCAATCTTCCTAAGATCTCTTTTGTGGCTTAACATCCAAACTATCTTGGAAAAAATTCTACATTCACTTGAGGAGAATGTGTACTCTCCTGCTTTTGGCTGTTAGGACCATTTGATCTATAGTATTGTTCAAATCTACTGATTTGTTATAGTTTTTCTGTCAGGGAAGGGGGTACTAAACTACTCTGAATATTACTGTATTACTACTTATTTCCCCTTTCAGTTTTGACAGTGACAGTATTTATATTTTAAGTGTTCCAGACTTTGGTGCATATTTATAATCATTATATCTTCTTGATGAATTGATCCCTCTACCATGATATGACCTTCATTTTCTCTTTTGACTGTGTATTACTTAAAGTTTGTCTGCTATACATATAGCCATGTGTGCTCTCTTTTGATCACCAATGTATGGACATCTTTTTCCATTCCTTCACTTTCAACATATGTGTCTCTTTAAACCTAAAGGGAGTGTCTTATAGGAAGCACATTGCCAGATCTTAATTTTTATCCACTCAGTCACTTAATATCTTTGGATTGAGAAGTTTAGTCTATTTACATTTAAGAACTACTATTTCCATTTTGTTGTGGTTTTTATGACTGTAGTTTTTTCATTCTTTCTTCCTCTCTTGTTGTCTGTCCTTATAATTTGATAACTTTGTTGCTGCATGCTTTGATTATTTACTTTTAATCATTTGTATGTCTAGTTCAGATTTTTCCTTTGTCAACACCATGAGGCTTACATAAAATATCTAATAGTTATAACTTTCTATTTTAAGCTGTTAATTTTGATTGGATACAAAATATCAACACTTCACACTTTTCCTCCCTTCATATTTTAGATGATTTGCTACAATTTGTATTTTTATATTGTATATCTAATATCAAATTATTGTCATGACAGGTTTTTAATAATTTTTAAAAACATGTAAGACTTAACAGTGCTCTTTGTAACACTATTATAATAGTAGAGAATTTTGACTCAAAGTCTAGGTTTAGTTTTACTAATTAGAGTTCTTTTGTTTTAGCCTGAAGAATTCTCTTCAGAGTTCTTTGGAAGGCATGTCTAGTGGCCATAAAAACTCTCCACTTTTGTTTGGTAAAATGTTTCCCTCTCCCTCAGCTTTGCTGACTAGAATATTCTTGATTGGCAGCTGATTTTTTAAAATATTTGAAATATATCATCCCATGTTCTCCTGAATTACAAAGTTTCTGCTGAGAAATCCTCTGGTAGTCTTTTGGGGCTCCCTTTCTTATCATTGCTCCCTTAAATGTGGTGAGTTACTTTATTTCTAGATTCTTTCAAAATTTTCTCTTTGTTTTTGAATTTTCACAATTTAATTATAAGTTTCCTATTGTAGACTTTTCATGTTCAATATTCTGGGGACTTCTGGATCTCGTGAAACTGCATGTCACTTTCTCCAAATTTTGAGTTTTTTTGTCATTTTATTTTATTTCTTTGAATAGACTTTATATCACTTTTTCTCTCTCTTTCCTTTCTAAAATGCCTACAATGTATATATTGTTTCGTGGTGTAATGGTTTCTTATAAGTCCTATGGTTTTCTTCACTATTTTTCATTGTTTTCTCTTTGCTCCTGACTGAATAATTTCAAATGATACACCTCTGATTTTACTGAATCTCATTTATGCTTGATCAAGTTTGCTATTGAAATTCCCTATTGAATTTATCAGTTCAGTCTCAGTATTTTTGTTTGCTATTTCCTTGCTGAACTTCACATTTTGCTGATGCATTGTTTTTCTAATTTCATCTAGTTATTACTCAACTTCTTTAAGAGGACTATGTATGAATTGTTATTAGGTTGATAGATCTCCATTTCCTTAGGGTGAGTCATTGAAGTTTACTAAATTTCTTCAATGGTGTCATATTATCCTAATTCTTCTCAATCATATTTCCTTACATCGGTGTTCTCACATTTTACAGAGTAGCCACTGCTTCAACACTTACAGATTGGTTTTGGCAGAAAGAGGCCAACTTTTAGGTCTAGATTGGCCAGCAGGCACCCATGAATAGGCAGTGCTCATTGTCAGGTTCTCTATTTGGGCAGGAGTGCTGCCCACACTCTGAGGTTGGGAGGAGCTGCTGTCTGGGATGCAGTCAGGCTGAGTTGCCTGCTGAGCTCCATGACTGGCCCTAATCAGGCAGGGTCACAGGCTACACTCCTAAGCCATGGTATGCTAAAAGTTAAAATGTGTAATTGGAGAGGGCTGCAGGCTAATCTCCAAATTTGAACCTTGTTTGGGAAGTGATCAAGGGATTTTGCTAACTGAAATCCATGTTCAGGTGGGGCTACACTGAGCCCTATGATCACAAAGAGCCAGCCACAAGTTGTACCGGGTGGTTGGGTGGAGTTACTGGGTGTGTTCCTGCCTGGATGGAGTTGCTGGCTTTAATTTATTCATGTTTAGTCAGGGTTTCTACCAATCACCCTGGTCAGGGTGGCCACAGGTTTTGTTGCTTATTTGAGTGGGGCTGCAGGCTGAGCACTACCATCATGTGGGATCACTGGTTGTGTTCTGTGGTTTGGGAAGGTTGATGGCTGGGCTCTTTGCTCAAGTTTGGACTAAGTTGTGCTCATAAAATGGGCATGACTCTGGGATGGGCTGCACAGGCATGTAGTATGGCTAGCTGGGCTCCCTGGTTGGTTGAAGCCCAGGCTGTATGGTGTAGTTGAGCAAAAATACCAGCTTGGCCTTCTGCCAAGGTAGGACTTTATCAAATATCAAATTATAAAGAAAAATGCATTACGTACACATTTTAAGATTCCTATGAATTCCTCCCTGATTCCATTTTTTATTTATTTTGCAAATATTTTGATTTGAAAGTGAAGTTTTGGCTAAATTTCAAAGGTTGAAATTCTCACTATTCATTTTGAACCATTCATGAGCTCACTTATTATTTCTTCTAACTCTAAATCATACAGAGAAGTTTAGGATGTCTAAGTGGATAAATTTTAGCCACTTATTTTATTAAATCAAAGTTATGTCGTATATATAATAAATAGCCAAAATGACTTTTGCTTTTTGAACTTAGTAGCTTAAGATGCAAATGGCTTCTGTGCATATTCCAGATGGATTTGAAGAGTTACATTTTATCTATTTGAACTATTGATTTCTGAGTACAGTAGATTAAATATACTATATCATAGTAAATATATCTATGGATTCACCAATTTCTTTTTATATTGGTATCAAGTTTTGTTTAACATGTTTTTAGGGTCATAAGGATTTATGACTTTTACATTTTCTTTGCATACTATGCATTATAATCAATATGAAATATCCCCCCTTTTTTTGTCCCTTCTAATGATTAAAAATGGTCCCAACATTAAAGACATTTTCAAAATAAGAATATTTTCTTAGATGTACATTTCTACCTATAGGTCACTCATTTATAATTTATAAATCTTTATAAATTATTGCAAGCAACCAGAAGTGGTTCACGAAACACAAAGTAAACTATTCCATTTTCATCTTATTATGTTTAGTATTCCAGCATTTTTAAATTTAATTTTTGAGTCTTTATCAGGGAGCTTCTTTGTCTGTGTTAGCTAGCTACTTACAATCTTGAGTTACATTCAATTATTAAGGATTGATTGGACTTTTTTTTTAAGTAAGATTAGATTGTGAGAAGGTAAGAATTTGCTACTCAAATACTTTAGAGTCATCATTATCATCATCGTTTCCTGAAGAATTAATGTATGTAATAATTTTATTTTAATTATAAAGAACAAGGGTTTCGGATCATTGTTCTAGAAGTCTACGGTTAAGACGCTGCAATGGGTGATGGTCTTTCTGCAGAATCCCAAGGTAGTGTATGGCCTTACATAGCAAGAGTTAGGGAGTACACAAGTATTATGTGTGTGTTTTTACAGCTTTTCAAACAGTTTTATTGTGATATAATAAGATAATATATTTTATTAAGAACCTTTCTCTGAAAAGATCTGTAATTTTCCTTTTTTAACATAATGATAAAAGAGTTAATTCAAGTTCAAGTATATCACAGAACTGTTTAGAAATCATAATTTAAGAAACTAGATCTATGCCAAAGAATGAACAATTGTATATGTGAAAATAAAATTGTAATGCTCCATAAATGTTTATAATAAAGAAGCAAGATATTTATATGCCCAAAATATCAGACTAAATCTCATCAAAGCAAGTACACATTGATAATGAAACCACTTATGCTTCTAGCTAAATATTGTTCGTTGGCTGTTATGTATTTTGTAGTTAACAAAAAAAAGAAAAACATGGAGAAGATGGAGTTTGGCATATGACTATTACATACAAGCACATTAAGTAGCCTATATATTAAGGCTGAGTCAAACTGAGCAAATACTTCTAGAAATTTCCCTAGTGCGTTTTATTCAGTTATTAGGAGAATTCAAAGCCTCAGATCTGCCACATATATCCAGCCCAGATGCTCAAAACACTTGATTTCACCCCAGGGCAACATTCTGTATTCAAGACTAGATCTAGAACAGATGGCTACACCACCTCTTCTATAATCTGGTTGTGCCCTATGAATAAATGAAAAGACTAAAGGGAACATACATTCCACAACAGGGCCAGAACAAACATTAGTACTATTAATACTACTAATAATATTTATTAAGTACTTTTGTGTATATGATACCCTAATAAGCTCTGTATAGAATGAGTTCTGATAATTATAATTGTTCTATGTAAGAACAATGTAAATTCATTAATATATTCATTAAGGAATGTGCACAGTTCTTGTTCTTGTAGAGTTTTCAATATGAGCAGTAGCTATGCGTATAGGACCATTCTTGAAGCAGATATAAGATAAATACCTCAAGAATTTAATAAGCCAATTTAGGTGCCCATACTATGAAGAAAACAAATAGTAATATTCCTGGCCTCAAATTGGCTATAACCTACTTGAAACAAAAAGAAAAATATAAGAGTTTACATATGTTAATTTATGAGTTACACATAAAAATGTTCAGAAAATAAATAAGAACAATTCTACTTTATTACAACAGCACTAATAAAAAGATAATTAATATTTAGTTCTTTTGCTATATTAGGCACTCTTCTCATTGTTTATGATAACTTATTTAAATCCTAACCACAGATATGTTCCATTATTACAATCATTTTATAGATGGGGAAACTGGATGCAGATGATAAAGTCACTTGCCTGAGATCACACAGCTAGTAAGTGGCAGAGTTGAGTTCTATCCTCTTAAGCACAGAGTTAAAGGGGTTGTTCATGTAAGAGGAAGACACTGAGCTAAATCTGAAAGGAGAAAGCAAAGGGGGAGAGAGGGGAGGGCATTTTGAGTGAAAAGCAGAACTTGAGCAAAGGCAGAGAAATAAGTCCAATATGGGCAAAAGTTAGAGAGAAGTGGGGAAGATTAGATTCTAGGCAGAATAGTGTTCAATTGTGGAAAATCTTAACTCTTTATAATAAAAAGTGGAAGCTTGGATCTTATGTAACTAATGCAACAGGATTTAGGAAGTTACTGATGGTATGTTTCTTCAGATGGTGACTCCTAAGCAATTCTTCTGGTCCTAGGGTCATCCACATAAGGAACAGAAAGATGCTGATCAGCCCTTTCTAACACCCAATCAACCAGTCTTTGCCAAAATTTATGGGTTTGGTATTAATTTGTTAGTGGCCCTTGATTAGAAAAATGAATAAAACAGTGAAAGTGGCACTAGTGTCAACTGCACGTGGCCCTAAAACACAGCTAAGAAAAATTTATGTCAAATTACCATTAGAAGTTATGAGTTGTAAACACTGTTACCATAATGCCAAACTGGTGAATATTTTGTTATATAGATTCAATTGTTAAAAAAAATTAAGGCGGTGTTTCTAAAACTGTTTATATATATAATAATCACACAGTTAACTTATAAAATGCAGCTTACTGGATCCAACCCTAAGCTGAATACAAAACAGAAAAACAAAATTCATGAAACTAACAGTCATAATAAAAATGGTACTACATTATGAGTAAAATAGTGGCAACATTCAATGAGAATATACATCATAACCAAGCATTTGGAAGAAAATGATTTTAAATTAGGAAAAGGTAAAGTACATTTACTAAAATTAATGCTTTGCAATTATTCAGCATCCTCTGAGGGAGGTATTGTCTTGACTTCATACCAAGGTTTTAATGAAACCTTCATTAAAAGAGAGAAAATGTTTTATTTCATTTATTTTGTAGATATTTATTTATTTATTTATTTAATTTTTAAAAATTATTTATTTTTTAGTTGTAAGTGGACACAATATCTTTACTTTATTTATTTATTTTTATGTGGTGCTGAGAATGGAACCCAGGGCATGTGCCAGGTGAGTGCTCTACCACTGAGCCACAATCCCAGCCCCAAATGCCACAATTTCATTCTTCTTTATGGCTGAGTAAAACTCCACTGTGTATATATACCATATTTTTTTGATCCATTCATCTGTTGATGGGCATCTGGTTGATTCCACAACTTGGCTTTTGTGACTTGTGCTGCTACAAACATTGAAGTGGCTATATCACTACAGTATGCTGATTTTAGTTCTTTTGGAGAAATACCAAGGAATGGGATAGCTAGGTTATATGGTGGTTCCATACCTATCTTTTTGAGGAATCTCCACACTACTTTCCAGAGTGGTCATTATAAAATTCATTACCCCTACTTATTGTAGTAATAAGTAGGATCTGAGAAATAGAAACATAGGATAAGCAAGATCTTATATTGGGATGGGGAAGGAAAAGTGTGGTGTATGAATTTCTATTTCTAGTCTGCCTATATATTTGTTCTTTTTTAATTTTTTTTTATTGGTTGTTCAAAACATTACAAAGCTCTTGACATATGTTTCATACATTAGATTCAAGTTGGTTATGAACTCCCATTTTTACCCCAAAATCAATAAATGGGATTTACTTAAACTGAAAAGTTTTTTCTCAGCAAGAGAAACAATAAGAGAGGTAAATAGGGAGCCTACATCATGGGAACAAATTTTTACTCCTCACACCTCAGACAGAGCCCTAATATCCAGAGTATACAAAGAACTCAAAAAATTAAACAATAAGAAAACAAATAACCCAATCAACAAATGGGCCAAAGACCTGAATAGACACTTCTCAGAGGAGGACATACAATCAATCAACAAGTACATGAAAAAATGCTCACCATCTCTAGCAGTCAGAGAAATGCAAATCAAAACCACCCTAAGATACCATCTCACTCCAGTAAGATTGGCAGCCATTATGAAGTCAAACAACAACAAGTGCTGGAGAGGATGTGGGGAAAAGGGTACTCTTGTACATTGCTGGTGGGACTGCAAACTAGTGCGGCCAATTTGGAAAGCAGTATGGAGATTCCTGGGAAAACTGGGAATGGATCCACCATTTGACCCAGCTATTGCCCTTCTCGGACTATTCCCTGAAGACCTTAAAAGAGCTTACTACAGGGATACTGCCACATCGATGTTCATAGCGGCACAATTCACAATTGCTAGACTGTGGAACCAACCCAGATGCCCTTCAATAGATGAATGGATAAAAAAAATGTGGCATTTATACACCATGGAATATTACGCAGCACTAAAAAATGACAAAATCATGGATTTTGCAGGGAAATGGATGGCACTAGAGCAGATTATGCTTAGTGAAGCTAGCCAATCCCTAAAAAACAAATACCAAATGTCTTCTTTGATATAATGAGAACAACCAAGAACAGAGCAGGGAGGAAGAGCAGGAAGAAAAGATCAACATTAAACAGATACACTAGGTGGGAGGGAAAGGGAGAGAAAAGGGAAATTGCATGGTAATGGAGGGAGACCCTCATTGTTATATAAAATCACACATAAGAGGTTGCGAGGGGAACGGGTAAATAAACAAGGAGAGAAATGAAATACAGTAGATGGGGTAGAGAGAGAAGATGGGAGGGGAGGGGAGGGGGGATAGTAGAGGATAGGAAAGGTAGCAGAATACAACAGTTACTAATAGGGCATTATGTAAAAATGTGGATGTGTAACAGATGTTATTTTGTAGATATTTTTTTAAATAAGAAAACTCCCCAAAGTATTTCTGACTTTCAAAGAAGCAAAGTAAGGGATTTCCTTAGGCTCAGTGGCACACAATGTTGTAGGTGCCTGTTTTTAGGGGAATGAAGAATATAACATTATAAATAATGCCAGTTATTTGCTAACTAATATGCAATCCATAAGCCCAGAATGTTATTACTTATAAATGAGATCAATAGTAAAGGACATTTTAAAATATTCTAATACATATTGAGCTGAATATCTTTTCAATTGAATGCTTTAAGAGATGCCCAACTACTGACCACCTAGAAAGAGACTAAGAAAAGAACTAATTTGAGAACACAAACATGAATGTATCTAGAATTATATACTTTATATTTAATATGTATTTTTACAGCAAGGTCTTAGTGAGTGGTTCAAATGGTGTTAGGTCTTTTAGGAAAGAAGACATTAAATGGTAATGTCATTTTACTCTATAAGGGGACAGTTAAAAGATTCTATAAATTGAAAACATTTTACATGTATAAATATGTAGATACTACTAGTATATGACTACTTTTAATAATACATGCCATCTGAAGAAAAAAGGGCAGGGAACTCAGTCTCATCAAAGATTGGGGGAAAAAAGAATACTGAGGTTTGGGAGAAAAGAGAAGAAAGGAAATAATAAATTTCTTACTATCAATTGTTTTGTTCTTACTTTTATGGAGCAAAAGTACTATCATTAAAATTTCACATTCCTAATGAAAACTCAATTAGATTAGATAGTGATCATTATTGTGTTCTCATTCTTTGCAAAGCACTGAAGGCTGCTGTAATGATAAAACATTAATAAAATATTGTCCCAGCTATAAAGCAACTCATCATGGTCTATCTAGTGGCAAGATTTGCTTAATGACAATACAAAAAGGAATAAAGACACTGAACAGAATTTAAACAGTTCACAGAAAAATTAAAAGAAGCACAACAATTGCAGACCACTAGCTCTTAGTATTAATTTTGTAGCTGGAGCTGTTTCTCTTCAGCCTCACCAGAAGACTGAGGGAAGAATACTGTTAACTATATGGGATCAAAGTACAGACCAGAAGTCTCAAAGTTCCTTATAAAAACTTCAAACAAACAAACTATCTTTTAAGCTCCATATCTGCTCCTACTCCACCATTTGAAGATTTGGTGGTTTCTTGAGTAGCCAATTCCTAAGCTTTTCTGGAGTTCTTCACTTTTTTAGGTAATTTCTAAATGGTACACCCTCTGCCATCATTTATCTTGCAGGCACTTAAGTAGTCTTCTCTTTTGTCTGCCAAGTCCTCTATTTATTCCATATGTTGAAGTTTGTATACTGGACTTAAGATGGCCCCTAGCTTCAATGAACATGATGTTTCTGTTTGTTGTCCTTGTTTGGGTTATTTTTAAAATGAAACTAGAGTGGAAATGACTTAATTTTTTTATATCAAATCTATCTTGATTACTACAATTTTGTTACTAAATTGAAATTAAGAAAAATATGAACAGGAGTGGAATTTTTGGATTTTTTGCTATTGAAGATTGAACAACCCAGATTCACTTAATGACTAAGCCACATCCCCAGACCCTTCTTCTTTTTGATTTTGAGACAGGGTTTCAATAAGTTGCTTAGGGTCTCACTAAGTTACTGAGACTGGTCTCAAACTTGCAAACCTTCTGTCTCAGCCTCCTTAGCGCTGCCACCAAGCTTGGCCACAGTGAAAAATTTTAAATTAAAACTATAAAAATAAATCTTTCACAGACACAATTTTGAACAATGGAACACATAGAGGAGGATGTTTGTGGGTTAGAAAAGCGGGAAGTAACTTTACAGTTTTATTTCAATCATCTGAAGTAGTCTGCCTGAAGTAAAGTACAAAGTTACTAAACCACAAATGATTCAAACCTTCACAAATATGGTGAACTCTTCAACTTTCTCATTGGCTAATAGCAATTTCTTCTGTGCAGCTTCCAGAACCTGCTCACTTTGTAGTGCTAATCCTTGAAGTTGTTTAGATGCTGCTGTTTCAATTTCTGCCATTGCTGATTCAGTCTCATTTATTTTTGAGATCAGGAAAGTAAGCTTGAGATCCTGCAAAAATCAGTAATCATAAAATAAAAAACATTTTTTCATGAATAAATTTGGAACAGAACAGTTATACAAGTCAGACACGAAACAATTTTATTACTTCATATATTATTTATTTTCATTTGGTAAAATTAGTGGTTGTTTTTGTTTATTTTCACTAATAAAGCATTATATTTAATGTTTAGTAAATTCTTGGTATGTGTTATACAGATACGATATTCTTTGCAGTTATATGAAATTTTTCACTATCTCATGATAGTTTGGGGAGATAAAAGTGACAATGTTAAAAATGAAAAAGACATCATTGTATTCCATACCTAGACTAAAATGTCCTAAAAGCATACCTTTTTTTCTAACTCCTCTTTAGTTTTCTGATACATCTGTTCATACTGTGACTTTTCTTTTACAGCAACATTAAGTCTCTGCTTTAGTGAATCAATTGATACCTTCTTATTGGAACATTCTTCAGTTAATGTCTTTACCTACAGTAAAAGTACAAAGATAATTATCCTTGGTAAAGTTATTCTAGTACAATACTATATTTGTTTAATCAGAAACTAAATGAATGAATGAATGAGTCCACTTATATTTATTGTCTCATGAAATAGTATCGAATTCAAGAATTATACTTGCAGAACTCATTAGCAAAACTAACAATTCTTAAACCAATAACAAAAATCAAAATCATATAAAAATGTAAAAATATATATAATGGAATACTAAATAAAAACATATTTATTATATATTTCAGAGAATAACAGGAGAAATAGTTTTTCTTTTTCAATTTAATGCCACTAAAGATAAATGATTACTCATTCAAAGATTGTAAAGAGGTCTATCTGAAATGATTACTGAAGATAAAAATTTAGCAAAATTCAAAGGATAACAGTGAAAACCTGTAAAAATTATCCTTTATGTGGGTGATGAAGAAACAGAAATAAAATCCACATGCATTTTTCATGTTCATGTAAAATTTTCTCTCTTAAATCATATGAACTGCTAGATACTTAGATTTTCAACTTCAACAAGGAAAGTAAAGGAGATGCTCCTTCTGTAGTGAATAACATTCAGTGAAAGCCAAAGCAAAGACTGCTTTATGAATTGTGCAAATACCACCTTTTTTGTTTTTGAAACAAACTCTTTCTAGTTTCAGGTCACATATAACTATTTAAAATAAAACTACCTCCCAATATGTGTTGAATTAATTATACAGGGTAAAATGTATACTTTGGAAAGATCTTCTGATAGTTATTGGTTATCAATTTCTCAAAAAATTCAGAAATATTTATTCTATCATTATAAATTATAGTTTTAAATAAAATAAAATACTGAATGAAATATAATTATGCATTTCAGAAATATTAAAGATTTTTAAAATTTAACTTATCTTCTCATGCAATTGTTACAAACAGAAACAGAATATGTGGTTATAGTACATGTGAGATTTTGGAATCTTGAATTTTAAACATTAGTACCTTTTTTTCAAGATTTTCTAACATTTCACTAAAACTCTCATTACTTTCTGAATTAACTTTCTGTCGAAATTTCAAGTCCTCTATTAAATGTCTTTTCATGGTTATATTCCTCTCCATTCGAGACATCCTTGAAAGGAAAAAAAAAGATATTTTATCCAGAGAATAGAAAATACTTTATCTTGCATGTCACTAAGGTTATGCCTGTTAATTTTAAAATGCTATCTGATGTTAATGAAATTATAAATTAGTAAAATAAATTTCAATGAATAAAACACTGCTGTACTATATTTTAAGTAAAATCTAAAATGTGGTTGTGACTTGATTATTACAGTATAATACATATACATTAAAACAAAAGAAAGATTATTAAAATTTATAAAAACCTGGAATCATTATATTTAAATGACATTTTTGCATTGCTTAGGAAAATTGAAGCGATGCTTAAAGATGATCAAAAGTTGAACAATGTTGGGAAAAAAAATCCTATAATAAACATATAAGTCTTATAATATGCAAAGAAACTAAAATCAGGCATAATATCTTGTTATTTAATGCCATTTGAGATGGAATTCACCTATGGGTTTAGCTTAAGATAATGAAATGATAAGTATAAAATGGTAGTGTGACAACTCCTACTGTTGTTGCTACTTCTCTCCCTACCACTAATTACATTGTAAGAGTGACAATAACTAACATTTATTATTATTTACTGACTATTGTAAGTGCTTTATATATGTTAATTAATTAATTTCTTCTAAGAGCCTTATGAATTAATTCTATTAAATTGAGGCATAGAGCTAACAGGTGGAAAAGCCAAGATTCAAAGAGTATTTCTCTAGAGCCCTCACTGTTAAATTATAAGCAAGATCACCTCTTAAACTACGAATAAACTTCAATATATTTTCAGTCAAAAATACTAACTAATCTTTTTGTCTAATAGTTATTTACCTGTTAATATCACTTTGGAGTGACCTTCACCTACAATGTGATTGGCATACAAGTATGTATATGAGGTACATCTATCTCAAATTTATCTATGATGAGTGAAATTGTATGTACACATATCATCACCTATAAACTCTACTGTAGCTATAAGTGATATACAAAGAAAGGCATTTTAGTTCATTGGGAGCACTTAAAACACTTTTAAAAAATAATGATAACATAAGGGGTATCTCTCTAGTAGTTTAAACAGAAACAAAAACTTTCCTTTTTCCACATTAGCTTTATAAACTTAGACATTAAACCTACTATAAATATCCATCTATATTTTTTGTCAAACATTTGCCACATTTTAAATCTTTTTATCCATAGTCTTGAAGTCATTAATTTTCATTTACTCAAAATTATGTATGTGTAATAAGGGAAATCTAACTTTATTCTTACCCTAACTAAAAATAGTAACCAATTTGTCATTAATTATGCTATATGCAGCATTCCTTACAATTCTATCTTATATAGGTTTAAACATGAATTAAGAAAGTAAAATTCCATTATTAATGATACGTGGGTATTTTGGGGGGATGCAATGTTTAACCAATCGGACTACCACTAGGTGGCACCAAATACAATGGATAGAAATATGAAAAAAACATACTTTTCATGCATTTCCTTTATGTATTCTTCTTTTGCTAGGAGTTCAGACTTCAGAGACTTCACGTTTGATGATTGCTTAGTAAATTCATTGGTTGCATTCTAATAAAAGACAGATATACCTTTCAATCTTGATCTAATGCAAAATAAACACCATTTTCAATAATAATAAATTTGTAATAATTATGAACAATAATTGAACATTAAAAATTTTTAAGTGCTTTTATATTTTCTAATAGACACAATACTAAAATGTTTATATGGTATGCCAGAGTATAGAGGAAAACAATCATATAACAAATACAGAGTTCATGCTTCAAATATACTTATAGGAAACATGAATTATCCTAGTGAAACATAAATGTATGAGTAGGAACTTTGATGACTTAATAATATCATTTAAAATGAATGCTGGACTTACTAGAAACCTGAAATAGACTAAATATGGTCACAAATAATTTGCTGCTTTTCCCATCTAGTGGTGGGATTTATTTCTTAGGCTATTTGATCTAGTCTGGTCTATTATCAGTTTTGATCAGAAGAATTTGTCAGAAATGACGCAGCAAAGTCTTGTGGCTTTCACCCTCTTGGAATGCTTCTGTGGGATCCCTTTGCAAGAAAGACACTTTCAAGTGTCATGTGAAACAGTAAAAAGATATCCCAGTTGACAGCCAGCAGACAAAGTGATGAACCTGAGTGAAACTCTTTTGGACCTTTCAGTTAGGTAAATAAGTGTTTGGAATAGTTCTTCTACTAATTTTCTAAACTATAATAAACTGTTAGAACTATTCCTAGGTTTGGATGTTCGATTAATGGCAATTTTTTTTTATTTTAAAGTATGAAATCATTAATCACACAAGAAAAGTGAGTTAAATTCATCACACTAACTTTGAATATTACACTACCACAGCACATGTGAATTTAAAATTTGAAATAATTTAATTTTTACATGAAATTAAATCTTAATTTTTCTTAATAACCCAAAGAGCTACCTCAACATGTACCTATTTTAAATGTTACAAATTTTTATGTGTTTACCATAACCTAAATTTTTACTATATTTTGAATGTTTACAGAGATATTTACAATGTCCTGTTTCTAGGACTGCCATAATCAGGTACGACACACTAGTGAATTTACCAAATAATTGAAGCTTTTATTTAAACACTTGATTTTTTATCTTGATTTTTTTCTGAAATGATTGTTCATTCAGTTAGAAATATGAACATCCATGATTATGCTAAAATTATGTTATAAATATATATTTTCACTATATTAATTATATATGATATTAGTATATACATTATCTCTATACTATAATATAGTGATACCCTTAAGAACTAGTATAGTAAAAATACTTCTACTCCAAATGGTCCCCAACTCCTGTTTTTCTAATTCTCTATTTACCTTAACTTTTCATATTTCTTTTTTTCCTGTCAATCTGCTGCTTCTACCTTTTTGCCCAAAACAAACATCCTGCTCCTTCATATGCATATTTCTAAGTTGATGCTTTTAAAATATTTTCTGCTGACACATGAAATAAATAAACATGAAATAATGAAGTAAATAAACATCTAAAATAAAAGACAACAGATAGTAAGACAAAAGTCTGATAGTATCTTCAGTGGAATAAATTAAGTGAATTTTAAGATAGCTATTCTACTCATTTCTGTTTTTAGACTTAAGGCTATATCTTATGTGGCTGAATATGCTATACTTATGAATGAGTTCTAGAAAATAGAGGGATTACTGAATTAGGATAGATAAAATAATGCCAGCTTGATATATGCTTTTGCCAAAATCTTTAAGTCTGACAGCTATTTCATTTGATCCTCAAAAGTCCTTATGAGATAAGCAGAAAGGTATTTCTGCTTTAGAACATTAGAGTAGTTAAGTAATTTCTTTGACCAGGCTCCACAAGAAGTTAGTGGAGAGGTAATATCAGAATCCATCTTATAGGGTTAAATGAAAATTATTTGGTTAGTATTTGTAAGACACTTAGAATAGCCTACTTATAGATTGTGTAACAATAGTTTAAAAACTAATGTCCATTATTTTTAATTTATAGGCAAACTGGAAGATAGCATTGTACATGTCACAAAGAATGGTCTTTAACAATCAGAAAGTAATAAAAAATCATAAATATAAATTTAAGTATTATTTAACCCATATTGTATAAAAAACTATAAAGTAAATATAAAGAACTGATTATATATTATTCACTAAAAGGAATTTGTATATTGCTAACATTTTATTACCTATCCATATAAAGCTGGGTCTTTGAGAAAACATATATAATATGAGCAAAAATAAAGATACAGAAAATGCTTCTGAGCACTCTAATTATATTAAGTGAATTAAGGGCATTTGAAAAGTACACATAAGAAATCACAGCCAGGTGCAGTGCAGCATGCTTGCAAGTGAAGCAATTCAGAAGGCTGGGGTAGGAGAAACAAGTTCAAAGCCAACTTAGGGAGATCCTGTCCCCAAATAAAAAACAAAAAGGGCTGGGTATGTAGTTCAGTTGTAGAGCACCTCTGGGTACAATCCATTGCACTACACACGCAAAACTATATCTCTACATATTAATTGACCAAAATAAAAAAAAAATGCCATGTGGACCTTTAAGAGATTTAAGTCTAATCAACTTTCTCAACTAAGTTTAAATATATATAGATATATATCTATCTCTCTCTCTCTCTCTCTCTCTCTCTCTCTATATATATATATATATATATATATATGTATATATACATATATATATATATATCAGAAAATAAGCTACTTCTTAGATAATTACTGCATTCAAAGTTTGAGATCTGTGTTGGACTATATCGTGTTCCCCTAAAATGCATATGCTGAAGTCCTCACCTAACCCCAGGACCTCAGAATGGGACTATGTGTAGAGATAGGAACTTTAACTATATAAGATATAATATGAGGTTTTAGGGTGGGTCCTGATACAATATTACTGGTGTCTTTATAAGAAGAGGAAATTAGGAGATGGAGATGCACAAAGGGAAGATCACATGAAGACAAAGGAAGCCATCTACATGGCAAGGAGAGGCCTCAGAAAAGTTTGACCTTGGAGCTCCAGTTTCAGAACTGTGAGAAAATAAATGTTTATTTTTTAAGCTACCTCATCTGTGATATTGTTAGGGCAGCACTAACGAACAAATATATTGAAACAGAAATTTTTAGTAGCAGAGAGTATTATGTACTTAAATTTCTTTTAGGAAATTTCCATTTAAAAATATGAAACAAAATAAAATAAATATTTATCTTTTTTGTTTCTATATGCCCTGACCAGTATTCCAAGACTACAGGTTAGATAAAGACAATTAAACAAAACTGTTTTAGGTATTCTCATGTTTCACTTTTCTGACTGATACTTTCCTTCAAAACAAGATAAATATTTATATGTGGGTAAAAACTTATACTATGGAAAATTATATTGTAAATAATTTACACACGAATATTCAAGTAGCTCTATTTTCACTCAAAATTATGTTAGACCATTTGTTTCTTTTATTTTTTAATTGCTTTCAGACCATCTATAACAAGTAAAATCAAATAAATCAACTTAAAGGTATTAGCAATTTTTTAAAAAAACTGTAGAAGTCATATAGTATAGGATCTAATATTCAATTTTATCTAGGTGAAAATGACATATCAGGATCATGAACACTTCAAAAGAATCACAGAATTATGAATTAGAGTCTACGTAATATATAAGACCAAAGACTATCTCAATGATTTTATCTTCTAGTATATTAAACCTAAACACTAAAATGTTTGATTTATATATTTTATTGCACCTTTTCAAAGACAAAAGCATCTTTTAAAAGATACATGCCCCCAAACTTTCACAACTATTTTTTCTCACATTTCTAATTTTATATAAGGTATTTAAACATAAAATGTTGTTGAGGCAAGTTCTACATGTAAACATTGTCCAAGGATGGCATTTAAGAAGTATCCGAATTAATACCAGTTTTGTAAATGATTATTTCTAAGAAAGCAAAATATTTTCAAGCAAAGATGCACTCGTTTATTTTAAATTTTATCTTATTCTTAATCCTATACTAAAATATCATTTTTGGTTGAAAACAACTGAGTCTGTTCCACAATTTAATAAGTCAATATAATCTTAACAGTAATTCTATTTTTAAATGTACACTGTGCATTTACAGTAAGATATTTCCTTCTAGTGACTCTCATTGTAACTATGGTCCTATATAACACTGCCTTTAGCTACCAGCTACCAATTCCCACTGAAGAACAGAATTAAATATGTGAAAAGCAAATGAACTTGTTTTAAGCAGCATGAAAATTAACTCTCCAATTAAAACTCATCAATCTTGTTTCTTACAAGGTAATTCTATTTAAAGTAAGGTCAGCCCCATTTTTAAACTGTTGACAAGTTTAAAAATGTCGACTTAAATATAATTCTTTATAAACCAAAGGACCACAGCTTTTTATTCTCACACATTTAACTTGTTGAACTATACTAAACCAGTCCATCTTTGAATTCTGCTTCTTCTCCCCCTCTCTACATCTCTTCTCCTTCTCCATATCCAATCAAAAAGGACCAAACTAAAATTGTAACATGTATAGAGGAGAGCAATTAGGTATATATTGATACTACGTTTGAGACAATTCTGTTTAGTCAGAGGGAGACATTGGGGGCAGAGAGGAGTTGAATATTGGAGAAGAAGTTTCCATTAGCTCCTAAGTTACGATTTCAGAGTGTCTAGTCATTTTTTTTTTTCAGAGAACAGTATTATGAGTTAACAGATAAGAATCTATCAAACTAAACCTGGGGAATGATAAAATAAAATGTAGTATTAATAATTTTTGGATGCCATAATTTACTTTTATTAGAATAAATTATAGTTGATATAAGCTTGTCTTTAAGGATGTTTTCATATTTAATAAACTTTAAAATCACCTTTAGTTTACACTGCAGTTGCTTCATTTCCAGATCCATGCTCCTTGAAGGACTCAGTGATGTAATGTGTATCCGAGGAGTTGTTATCCGGGAAACTTCTTCTGCCAAACTTGTGATTTCAGATGAGGATTCCAATTTCTTTAGTAAATCTTCTTTTTCCTTCCGAAGCTCAGCCAAATCCAAATTTAGCTTCTTTAAAATAAAAAAGAAAAAGAAATATAAATATAAAGGCAAATAATCGTTAATTCAATGATTTTCAGCATAAAATCCTACAATAGGATAATGTTGAAGAAAACAATTATAAAAGGTTATATAAATTGCAAAAATTCTAACTTCAATTAGCTTTTGCTTAAGTTTGTGGGCTAGTCAAGTGAAAACAATATGAATTAGCTGTACTCAATAACTTCTGGTTGGCTGGTCTTTACTCAAGAAGTACTATTTCTTTGCCTTCACAAATACATGAGTGAGCCAGAGATTCACAGGGTCGATGTACTTAACTTGGTAAAAGCCAAGCTAGAGCAGGAAAGGATAACAGATATTAGTTGTTTATTCTACTTAATAGATCTTACTACTCTCTATAGTAGCCAAAATATTTCTCATGTAGGAACATAAATGTTAAGTCCAATTAACAGATGAGTCTTGTTAGGGATTTATTTCAAATAGCATGCAAACAAACTTGCTCAATATTATGTACTTGGTTGATAGCTGACAAGTCCTTTTTGTAATGTGGACACAGAATTGCACTGAACTTCTAATATTTGAATTTTGATAACAAATATTTTGCTAAATGATATACTAATAATATTTTTGAGAAGAAGTGTAAACCAAAAAACTATCTTACTGTTAGCCCTGCTCTTTTACCAATCTATAGTCTTCAGAATGTCACCAAACTAGCAGCATAACAACTCCAAGATCCTTAAGAGGGTAACTGCATGACTGATTTATTATTCCAAAGAAGCTTATAATATGGTAGTTGAACATAAGGAACAATTAGACAAAATGATCCTGAAATCTCTCGTGAGAAAAAAATGTTTCTTTGTTATGAATTCCAATTAGAAACAGCAAAAGATGTAGCTAAAATATATGGTACTATAAACATGGGGCATAAGTAATTTATGTATTAACACTGTTTTTAAGCATAATATCTAGAACCCAAATAAATATGTATTTGTATACACATTGTGTATAGTTAAGAATGAATATTTCAGATCATGGATTCAGAACTAGGGCTTGATATATTTGAAATAAGAGTATGTCTTGGTGAAAAGACTATTTATTTGGATATATTTTAGTTTATGATCTGTAAGTACAGTTCTATAGATTTTCAGTAAATATTTGTTCATGAACTGTCCCAAAGGTACCTCAATAATTAATATCTGAATGTGAAATCACAATTTCCTTAAATCTGAAAATTTTCTGGGTTACCATTCAAGCTTGAATCTACTTTTCCCTATTTATTAATTTCCTATGTACAAGCAGTTGTCATGTTCTATAAATTATACAGTCTCTTAAATTTGTATTCTATCTGTATTCTCTTTCTGTATTCACTCAATGGAGATTCTCATTATCCCATTGAGGTTACGGCCAGGACCTTCCCTCTCCCCAAATCCATCTCACTTTTTATACAACTTCCTACTACATCTTTCACCTGTTATTCCTTTTTTCAAAGGTCTTTAGGAGTTTTTCATCCCAATGGAATAAAACTCAGTTATCTGTAGATAATAAAGTTTTCTAAGATTAACTTAGACTTGTGTTTGTCATGTTATCACCTGAAGCCAAACTTGCCTGCCATTTCTGCATCAATGACTACACATAGTGTTTCCTACAACTGAAGGATTTCTCATCTTTGAAGGGCAACTTAGTTTTCCTTCCACACAAAGTCTTCTTTGTTCTTTTCTTCTTCTTTCTCTTTGCTCCCATAAAACTACGCATGTTCCTTGTCTATGAACATTAATAAACATTAAATCCTTCAAGGAGGATGCTTTTGACCACCTATGTATACACCACAATATGTAAAAATAATGCCTTAGGTATAAAAAGAACCAAAAGAAAGGTTTCCTATTTGTAGCTCAGATATGCTGTAAGGACACATCAATTACTGCTCTTATTTACAATCTATTTATAACCATATAAATTAAAATACAGTTCATTAATAATGTAGTATTAGTTAAGTTTTTACTTTGGCAGCATATACCAGAATATTTCTGAATTTTGATGTTAACACTTTGCATTTAAATTAGACTTTTCAAGATTTCCGTTTGGAAAGATGTAACTCATGGCAGCAATTGCAGGTAGAATCTCAACACAAGAAACTAAAATCTGTTAAGTTTCTTATCTCCTTATGAACAGGCTTTTCTTATTTGCCGTACTCCTATTTTCTGTCTATTACTTCCATGATGGCAGATATTAACACTATAGTATGTCTTTATTGAGGAAAGACCAACCCCAAAAAAGTATTTCTCTGAAAGACATACATATGTAAATTTCACCATCATCTTAACAATACAAAAATCATTAAATAAGAAACACTAAAACTATGGAGAAGATAGAATTACTTGTAATTTATTAAAATATAATATTTTGATTAAAGGATACTTAAAATCTTTACAATCTTTAAAACATTTCTAACATTATATATGCATAGAAGCATCTGTTGAAATGGGAACTATACAAACCATTTATTCCATCAGTTTGAAATTTTTTGTTTATCCCTTAGAATTTTGGACAAATAATGTGGGCTCTATTATTAATTTCCCTCAGTTTAAGAATTCTGTTTCTTATTTGAGAAATGCTATAGAGAGAAGTAGTATAAAATCTTTCTTTTCCTTACTCTTGTTTTGGGCTGTGATACTACTTTTGTGGGTGATCTTGTTAGAAAGAGATTGTGCTGTAAAATCTACTAATAAATTAAGATTACCCTTAAATTATTCTTTTTATCAATAGAATGATTCATAATTCTTTTATATTACTTTTCCATCACCAAAGTTTTTAAATTTTTATGTTACATTGTATTTAAAAGAGATAACAAAGCACAGATGGAAGAGTCATAATTTCCAGATTTTCTTTCTCTGGAACTGTTACTTATCAACCAAGTGGACTTAAGCAAGTATGTATCTTTGTTTCCTCCTTTAAAACAAAGATGATGTTGCTTACTTAAGAATGGTAATTTTGAAGACAGAATTTTTAAAACATCTGTGATAGCACTTGGTAGATTTTAAATCTGAAGCATTATTGGTAGCATTATTTTATGGGAAATGCTACCCTACAGAGTCTGAGACATATCTTAAAGATGAGGACATAGATTAATGAAAAAAATGTTTAAATATATGTATATAATTATCCTATAATTTCTCTCTTGACAGAAATTTTAGTTCATCTTAAGGCAGAGTTACTTGTTTTACTAGGATCAATTTAGGATCTCTGCTAGGCTACATGCTTATTAATGCCAGATGTGCTCCTCTGACTCTGTATGCTCAGTGCTGCAGTCTAAAAGACTTTTTAAATTTAAAAGTTTACTTCAGTAAGTACTGAAATTTGTATTGATTTATGTATAGTCGATTATTTCTAACCAATTATAAAATAGAACTTAATACTACAAAAATTTAAATTAGATAATACTAATTATTTACATCTTAGAACTTTAGGATGGGACTGGAGATCATTATGTTAAGTGAAATAAACCAAGCACAGAAAGACAAACACTTCATGATCTTACTAATGTATGGAATCTAAAAAAGTTGATCTCATAGAAGTTGAGAGTAGAATGGTGGTTACCACAGGCCAGTGAGAAGAATGGGGAAAAGTTTATCAGTTAATACTAAGTTATAGTTATGTAAAGTAAGAAATTTTTGGTGTTGTATATTGCACAGTAAGGTGACTATTTATTTATTTTTCTTTGCCCATTTTTTATTTGTACATCACAGATGTATATTATAATGGGATTTGTTACCTGTTCAGACATACACATAATATGACATTATAAAATTTGCCAGATTTTAGATAATGATAATATACTATATATATCAAAAAACTAGAAGAAAAATTTTGGAATGTTTCCACCATAAAGAAATGATAAATGTTGGCAGAGACAGACGTGTTTAAGCTGATTTAAACATTATATAATGTGTATATGTATTGGAACATCTCATGGTACCTCATAAACAAGTAAAAATTCATGAATTTATGTAACAGTTAAAATTTTAATTTAAATTAAAAATAAATAGCAATGAACTATAAATCTCTGAAATGTACATAACTCTCTAAACAAGTATAAGAAGAAACAAGAATACACATACTGAATATATTACTATTCTTCAATAGTGAATCCTGTGGTAGACACAATTTTCAGATGACCCCCAATGACCTACTTCTTGCTATAATATCTTCCCCTTGTATGTAGATGGAACCTGAGAATAAAACAGGCTATTACCACAATGATAACTTATACTAAAAGGAGACTCTGTGGTGGCAATTAGGATTCTAATCAAGTCACTTTAAGATTACCCTGCCTGGTTATAACCTTATGTGGTATGCTCTCTTGAAGATGATCAGGGGCCTTCCCTGAGAGAGATATCCTCCTGGTAGCCTGGAAGAAGTAAGATGACATGTTATGAAGGGACTAGGAAGGAACCACAATGCAAAAATCTAAGGGAGGCCTCAAAGAGGTGAGAATGGTTCTTGGTTGGCAGTCAGGAAGAAAAGAAGGGCCTCAGTTCTATATCCATAAGAAAGTGATTTTATTTTTCAAGAAACATGTGAGTTTAGAAGGGAAGCCTAGCTATAGAAAGGAAAGCAGCCTTGATGACACACTGATTACAGCCTGTGATACTCTGAGCAGAAGACCTGCTAAGGCATGCCAGACTCCTGACACTGGAAAACCAGTGGTAATGAAAGTATATGTTGTTTCTAACTTGCTTAGTTTATGATAAATTGTTATGCAGCATAAAAAAAAAACTAGTGTAAGTCATAATTTTTAAAAAATCAGTCCCCTGTTGAGCCTGTCCTTTGTTCCCTTATTCCCACCCTGTCCCACCCTCAAGCAAGTATCTCAAACCCTTTGGTGTATGGTTTATATAAGCCTCACTGTGGATTAATTTTGTTGCCTCATCTATAATTTTGTATTAATTTTATTTTTGAAATTTTTTGAATATTCCATTTTCTATGCTTAGAAGTATAAACTGACTCCACCAGATCTTCATCTGTAGTTCATTTGCCAAGCAAAAGGCTTCTGTTCAGAATCTTTCCTTTGCTGCTCTCAGCAATAGGATTCCCAGGGTGAAGATGTTTCCCTTGGCCTACTCTTCCTTATTCTCTTATGTAGGACTGCATTCACAAATTGCTTTAATTTTGGGCTCCAACTTGACATTTTCTGTAGGATTTGAATGGGAAGTATTTAGATTCAGAATCTGACTCAATATCATTCATTCTTTTTTCTATATCAGGTGGAAAGCACTACAATAATTCTGTATTGTCAATGGTAAATGAAAAATTTATAACCCTTGCCTTGACCAGAGTCTAAAACCCAGAAATATTTAACAACAAACTACAGTGTTATCAAGAAACAGAACAGAAAGCTAAGGGAACTGCTACTCTCCTCAGTTCCTGCCTGGTTATACCTCTAGAGCCAGTTTCTTTTCAAGTAATTTCCCTAATATGCTGTGTCACATGTGTCCTAGAAACTAGAGGTAGCATCAATTGCTCTAGCCTATACCTTAACCACTCTGCTCTTCAGTTTTTATGTGAGAGAAGGTACCTGCTAGAATGTGGATGAGTAAACTGAGAACAGACCTGAGGAGAAGGAGCATATCTTCATCACCAGAGATCTTTAGTAAACAGGTTAATGTTTAGAATGAATTAATAATAATAATAATAATAATAATAATAATAATAGTAGTAGTAGTAGTAGTAGTAGTAGTAGTAGTAAATGGGTCCAAAAAAGATTTTACAGGTCCAATGTAAGAAGTAAAGGGTTTATTTAGAAAGAAATCTGAAATAAAATTTCCCTAAGGACTTCCAAAACAATATATTGTTTTTATATTTTCAGATCTTGATATCTCCAAAGAATAAAATATTCAACACCTGCCTATTTAATGGTCACAATACTAGCTATAGCATATAAATAAAAGGATTTTGAGTATTCAAATACTTTAGAAGCAGTGCCCCAAGGCAAAAGAATACTTTTAATTCTCAAATATTCACTTCCAATAAGAGACTAATTATGACCTACATTTTTTTCTGGACAATAGTCACCCTATATTTTTTTCTGGACAACAGTCACTCTATTGTATTCAAAGATACACTTTGTATTTTCCATATTTTTTTTACAGTAAAAGCTTAAAGTAATGAAACATTTTAAAATTAGGAAAATATTTTTAGTTGGGATAGTAGGATCTAAAAAATAGACACAGAAATTCTATAGAATCCATCTAAACATGACATTGAAGGACATGGTTAGAGCAGCAGGGTTTTGGGGAAGCCCTTGGAAGAAATGGTTGGTGGAAAAAGAACTCTGCCAGGTGATACTGGAGCAAAGGTTAGATGCTGAATGTTGGAAAAGGTCAATCAGCAACAGAGTAAAGAGTGAAGTGTAGTTCCCATCTATAACTACAGAGTAATCTCCAATTTTTTTTTCTCTTTTGAAAGCCATAGGAATTGGCAATCAAAGTAGCGAAATGCAACTGCTGAATGGGAGTAATCTGTTTTGAATTACTTTACCAAAATCTCTGAATCCTAAATTCTGCTTAGGGCTGACATAGGACATTATTATAAGTTCACTGATTATTTTACAACTTGATTATTCCGGTTCATACTTAAGCAGAGTTAGCAATTTTAAAATCTTATTTTTAAAAATAATTATAATGTAAATTTTGTTATCAGAATTAAAGCAGAGAATTGAGATAAAATTCTAGTTTATAATATCTATGTGAATTTTAGAGGCACAAACCCTATAAACCCCCTAGAAAGAGAAATCTTAATGATACTTCTTCCTGTGAATAGTTAACATTCTTTCATTTGGAATATTACAATTTTATAGAGAATAAAATATAAAGAAATAAAATTCTGTATGTTGTTGTCTATGTATAAGACTAAAAGCTTAGTCACTTAATTAAAGAATACTCCTGAGAATAATCAAGACACTTATACAGTTGATTTTCCAGTCACCAACACACGAAATTTCCATGTAAGTACTCAGGAAGGTAAATAGTTAAGAGTTATAACTCAAGTTTAGTAATAAAAGTTTTAAATTTAAAGCATGAATTTTGCTTTGTTATTATATTTGATAACAGCAAGAGAAAAAATTAAAAACTGAAAGTCAATAACAAAGGATCTAGACAGAGATATAATTATCTATGTAACAAAATATCTTATGAAAAATCCACTCAGTTACTATATCACTCACTTACAAACTGTTTTCTGACAAATGCAGTTATTAAAAGCCTACAGTGTGTTTCACAAAACGTCAAGCAAATGAAGGTAATATAGAGGACTTTTTACCACTAGCTTTTGCTAGTAGTTAGATTTCAGTAGCCTTTAGAGACCATTAAGTATCCTTTGGCTAATTGGCCAATGGTAGATTAATCCCCTTTTTATTCTAGCAGCACTATTTTAACACCCTTATACTCTGTCAGTGTAGTGTCTGAATGACAAAATAATATTGTGCATGAATAATAAGCAGAAAAGTTAAATTAACATTTCATGTTTCACATGCCATACCTACGTGTCAGAGAACTTTCTTTTTAAGTCACTGACATTCAACTTTTTAAAATAATATCATGTTGACATCTTATTAAGGTGAATTTTCCTAATTACTGCTAATTGCCTATCAAGAAAAAAACTCTTTTCATGAAGTGCAGTTGTCTAGCACAGATGAACCAAGCTCCAGTGTGCACATTAAAGACAAAGCATGACACTTAAGGAGCTACTTTGTTATAAGGTCATACTAAATATGGTTTGCAATTAACAAAGCAGTTTTTTATGGTACTGAAAACGCCAATCTGACTTGATGTGTTCAAATTAGATTCTATCAGAGAAATATGGATATCTGCATATGGATAAGAGATATGTTACTCTCAATAACATTTACAAGGAGTAAATTTATTCAATGCCCTTGCATTTTATGATGTAAGTTTTATTAATGTCCAATTAAGTTATTCTTTTATAAATATGTTAAAAAATGATTTCTCAAATTGAAAACAAACACTATTATCTCAAATGTCAAATTGTTCAAAACAGTTTACTAATACTTTTAATTCTCAAAACAGACCAAAATGCTGAAAACATTTAACATATGTCCTTTAATTTGCATTAATACTTTTGACATTATTGAGATTTTAAGCAAATTTTCATCTATGTGATGAAAATTTCAAAATAATCTAAATAACTAAACCAATGCATTTTAGCTCAATCAAAGTTAAACCATATTACTTCAACTTCTGTTCCTACAACAATGTGAAAAATAACAGATGTATTATATGTGAAATTTATAATATGTAAAAATTAACTTACATAGTTGATTTTCAAGTATTTGTGGACAAAAGTAAACATTTGTCTATTTATAGCAAAAAGAGGTTTGTAATTTCAAATTCTCAGTTCAAGTTACCAGAAGAAAAGCCCTCTTTACACACCAGATACTAAATACAGATATAAACACTTGAGATAAAATGTATATACAGAAAAAGTTCATCATTATCTCTGTGAAAATAAGTTCTCAATGTCCATATGGTAATATTATAAGCTCAGTCACAGCTCTCCTAAACACTTGACCCACACATGACTTGCTTACTACTGACCATGAGGATGCAATGTATTTCAATTCTAATTCTTTCACCTGGCAGGGATAAAAAATAATGATAGTGCTGTTTGATGTTCCAAAGGAAAAAACTAAGTAACTAAAACTCATTTTGTCACTTTCCTTTTACTTTTTACTGCTTAAACTCAGCTAATTCAACATAGAAATATCTATTCCTCATATATGATAGACACACAACATCTTTTTTCTTTTAATTTGTTTTAAAGTTGTAGATGTACAGAATACCTTCATTTATTTACATACTTATTTTTATGTGGTGCTGAGGATCAAACTCAGTGCCTCACATGTGCTAGGCATGTGCTCTGCCACTTCTTGCACTTTAGGAGTCTTATGAAAGAAGTCAGTTCCCACAACATCTTTAATTCTATTTTTCCTCCACCCCTTTTGTCAAGACTTTTTTCAGGCATTGAAATTGTGTGGAGGCAAGAGGAAAATAATTCTCCCCAAACTATGCAAGCCAAGGAAAAAATTAATAAACATGCCAAATCAACAAAAATGATAGCTGGTGTTTTATGGTGATTTTGACATCTGTTTCTAAATAAAGAATCATAAATTTTCAAGTGAAGTTACAGCGACTGAATTATCAGGAACAAATATAATCTGCAGAAGTCTCATGAAGACTTCCTCATCCTCATAAGTAAACTCAAATCTCCTAAAAAACAAGCTTCAGTACTCTGGATTACTTTTTTGTCCTATTGGAGTACTATTACAGTAGTATCAACTCTTACTGTATTTTTATAGATCAGAAAGGCCTTTGTGGCTGAGTAATATTCTATTATATACATACACCACATTTTCTTTATCCATTCATCTGTTGAAGGGCCCCTAGATGGGTTCCATAGTTTAGCTATTGTGAATTGAGCTTCTATGAACATTGAGGTGGCTGTATCACTGTAGTATGCTGTTTAAGTTCTTTGGTTATACTGAGGAGTGGGATAACTGGATCAAATGGTGGTTCCATTCCAAGTTTTCTTGCCAGAGTGATCAGCTTGCTTGTCCTGACTCTGCCTTTTTTGTGTGTGTGTTGCTGGGGATCGAACCCAGGGCCTTGTGCATGCAAGGTAAGCACTCTACCAAATGAGCTATATCCCTGGTTCCATTCCAAGTTTTCTGAGGAATCTCCATACTGTTTTCCAGAGTGGTTACACCAATGTGCAGTCCCACAAGCAATGTAAAAATAAACCCTTTCCCCCACATCCTTGCCAACATTTATTGTTCCTTGTATTTTTTAAAATTTTTTATTCTAATTAATATATATAACAGAAGAATGCATTACAATTCATATTACACATATAGAGCACAATTTTTCATATCTCTGGTTGTATACAAAGTATATTCACACCATTTGTATCTTCATACATGTACTTACGGTAATGATGTCCATCTCATTCCACCACCTTTTGAACATCCATTGCTCCCTCCCTTCCCCTCCCGCCTCCGTTGCCCTATCTAGAGTTGCCTGTAGCCATTCTGAGTGGAGTGAGATGAAATCTCAGTGTAGTTTTAATTTCCATTTCTCTAATTGCTAGAGATGTTGAACATTTTTTCATATATTTGTTGTCCAATCATATTTCTTCCTTTGTGAAGTGTCTGTTCAGTTGCTAAGCTCATTTATTGATTGGGTTATTTGTGTTTTTTTGTGTTAGGTTTTTTGAATTCTTTATATATTCTGGAAGTTAATGCTCTATCTGAGGTGTAGGTGGCAAAGATTTCCTCCTATTCTATGGGATACCTCTTTATGTTCTTGATTGTTTCCTTTGCTGTGAAGAAGCTTTTTAATTTGATTCCATCCCATTTACTGATTCTTGATTTTACTCCTTGCACTTCAGAAGTCTTATGAAGTCAGTTCCTAAGATGACACGGAGAAGATGTGGGCCTATTTTTTCTTCTATTAGGTGCAGGGTCTCTGTTCTAATGCATAAGTCCTTGATCCACTTTGATTTGAGTTTTGTACAGGGTGAGAGATAAGGGTTTAATTTCATTTTCCTACAGTTTTCCCAGCAATATTTTTAAATAGGCTTTCTTCTCTCCAATGTATGTTTTTGGCACCTTTGTCTAGTATGAAGAAAGAATATAATTGGACAACAAATATATATATAAAAAATTCAACTGTATTTCTGTGGGTTTCTCTCTGTGCCTTCTATTTTATATCATTGGTCTCCATGTCTGTTTTGGTGCCAATATGAAATTATGGCATTTTCTGGTAAATGGATGGAACTGGACAATATCATGCTAAGTGAAACAAGCCAATCTCCCCAAACCAATGACTAAATATTTTCTCTGATATGCGGATGCTAATTTCACAATAAAGTGGGATTTAGGGAAGCAGAGAAGTTCTTTGGATTAGAAAAAGGAGAAGAAAGGGAAGGGAAGAGGAATGGGAATAGGAAAGATAGTAGAATGAATTGGACATTACTATCCTATGTGCATATATGATTACATGACCAATGTAATTCTACATCATGTACAACCAGAAGAATGAAATGTTATACTCTCTATATGTATAACATGTAAAAATACATTCTACTATCATGTGTATAACTAATTAGAATAAAAAAACCCAGAAGTTAAAAGGAAGAATCAAATGTTTTTAGGCTAAAACAATAACCAAAATAATTAAAATATCACTTGATGGCAGAATGGAACTGACAGAGGACAGAATAAATAAATGTGAAAAGTGGAGGGGGGAAAAAAAAGGAGAGGCCTTTGTAGACTAGCCTGAGGAAATGAATGCTCATGTACAGTACTGTTATTAAACATCAGTGAGAATCTAGAGAATTAAAAACTGTTTGTATTATTAAATTCCTGTACAGATTTCAAAGGGCAGGTATTTGTTAAATTACTTAAAAAAATCTTTATTTATTTATTTTTATGTGGTGCAGATGATCGAACCTGGTACCTCCCACGTGAGAGGCAAGTGCTCTACCGCTGAGCAACAACCCCAGTCCCCGTTAAAATAATTTTTGACATGTAAAAATTTATAATAGAGCATGATATACTTCTGAAATTCATATTTTATAAGATAAGGTCCTTTGAAAAAGCCTCTAAAAGTATTTACGAACACTAAGCTTAAATTATACTTGAATCAGTTTACAGAAATAGTACATTATCACACTAATCTAAATTTAATATTACTAACTTTTTGGGTTACAAACTCAATGACTAAAGATAATCCTTTATAGTTCTAAGTTTACATTTTCAAACTAGTGAAAAGCTATACATTTCTTAAATACATCTAGAAATCAAAATATTTTATAATAGGGTTCATTGTATGTCTTTCCTTGTAGTACCATATCTAATTCTGCAAATAAATTATTTGGATGAGAGCTAGTGAGAGAATTTTAAAAACCCTACAACTCATTACACATTTAATAGCAGCAACACTAAGTATTCATGTGATGTTGATCATTTATAAATATATCCTACTAAAATTCTAAAGAGAAACAACTTAGTAAAGTTTTTCTTAATTTCCTATATAAGTTTTGTAAGAGTCAAGAAATTTTTTTAAAATGATTTTTTTTTTCAATTTAAAGTTCTTTGTATTGGGGATCAAATTCAGGGCTTCTTATTAGGCAAGTAGTCTGCCACTGAGCTACAGTCCCAGCTGATGACATATTTTAAAATAAGTTTTTATAATCCCTGAACTTGAGAAGATACTGATACAATTTAAAATGAGATTTTTTCCCCACTAAAAGCTAACATATATAAAAATAACCAAAACATACCTTTCAGAGCATAAAACAGACATTTTTTATAGGAGAAAAACAAAAAAGAAATTTATATAACTTGGATTTATACAATATTATTCAAGATATTTCTCAGGCATTTCATTGAAGTGCTATTTTTTCAACACAAAAAAATTCCACATAGGAACATCTTGCCATCATCCTTTACTTTTTATTAATTTGCTTTGTAATTGTAGATGGACAGAATGGCTTTGTTTTATTTATTTTTCTGTGGTGCTAATGATTGAGCCCAGTGCCACACACATGCTAGGCAAGAGCCCTACCACTGAGCTATAGCCCCAGCCCTATTTTATTTTCTTTTAGAATTATTTTCTGTTTATCACATTCTTTCAAAGAATAATAATGATTGATCTAACAGAGTACTCACTCAATAAATAAAGTCAGATAAATATCTGGTTCTCAGTTAACTTACATAAACTACCATAATTCATATAGATCTTTAGGAAAAAGAGTAGTTTGGGAGTTATTTTTGTTTTTATTATCAAGTTGGGTTTTCTGCCATTCTCCTAGAACAATGGTTCTCAAAGAATACATGCTACTGGGACATGTATTTTGGAAATCTGTGGTGATACTTTTGAGTACCATAATGATTAAAAAGTTAAGTGGGTGAAATACAGGAACACAAAATATACTGGAATATGTAGACAAGTCCTGCCCAATAGAAATGTTCCCGTATCCTGCATGTCTCAAATCTTCTGTCAATTATTCATGTAGGTAAAAATATGCATACAAAGAAATTAACCTAAATCCTACCTCAGAATTACACAGACAACACATTTTTTTTCCTCTTGCAGTTGTAGAAAATTAACTATCTTCTAAATCATAGGAAGACAGAAAGAGTAGAATGAAAAAAAATCCGTTTTTTTTCTCCAGGTTCTAAACTATAAGGCTTAGTACCTGGCTGGCATACATGGAAAGTCTGCACTGAAAAGGATGGTCTGGGATGAAGCAGTGTGAAGTAAAGAGAAGCATCAGTGACATTAGTATCTGGTGCTAGTTCCTAAGTTTATCTTTTGTTAATATTTTGATTTTGTGAGCTTCATTTTTCTTTTTAATGTTAGTTTGAGTACAATTTTTATCATTTCCTATCAAGATTCCTATGAATACAACTTTATAAGTAAAGTCCAACAACTGATCCTCAGCTATTTTCAATTCCTCTATGGCATCCATCACGCTTGAGCAAATCTCTTTCTTCTCTTTAAAATTTTTCTTTCTTTTCTGTATAACAGTATGCTTATACTTTTCCTTGTTTCTGCATATGCTTCTTTTTGTTTTCCTTCTCTGGCTCTTCTCATATAGCTGATATTCTCCCAATCTTCTTATCTTGCTACATTCTTTCTTATCTTCTTATCTTGCTTGCATTCTTTCTGTGGGATACTTACATCAGTAGGTTTCTTTCTTCTCTTCATTTAAATAAAATATTTCAAATATACCATCGGTTTGTAATAATGAAAAAAAATGAAATCTCATGTATTAACTACCGAATTGAGGCAATAAGTTATGAGTACAAATGAAAACTATGAATCACTCTCTTGACTTACCAGAAATATTCACTATCCTAAATACCTGTGGTGTTTATTTTTCCCTCACGTCTTTATACTCAGCATGTATGTATATGTGTGTGTGTATAAATATATATGTATATTTCAAAAAAATATAATGATTTTAACACATTCCCTGTTCACATTTTAATGTCCCTGAAACTGGGATATACTTTCCATTCTGAGATAAATTTTTGCTATTCCATAAATAATATTTCTTCTTTTAAGTTGCATATTCAGTTGGTGAATGTGAATTCCATTGTTTTGGCATACATTGATTTTATATTCAGTAATCTTGCTGAACTCTATTAATTATAGTAATTTGTTTTGAGATTCTGTGCAGACAAGCCTGGTGTCTGGAATTAATGATGGTTTTGTTTCTTTATTTCTAATACTTTTAATTTTCATTTCCTTTTTAATGTGCTGGTTAGGCCCTTGAGTACAACATCAAAAATACAAACAAAGACAGCAAGCAAAAATGCCTTCTGATTAAAAAAGAAATGCTTCTAACTTCCATCACTGAGTATGATGGCTGTTTTTATTCCTCATAGCAGAATAAAAAAATCCTCTACTATTCCCAGTTTGCTAAGAGAACTTTTATCATGAACAGGTTATTAATTTTATCAAAAAGTCTTCTGGGGCTAGAGATTTAGGTTAGTGGTAAAATGCTTACCTATGGTGCATGAGGCCCTAATCAAAATTAGGTTTGATCCCCTGCATTAAAAAAATTCTTTGCATTTTTTAAATTTTAGTAAAAAACACATGAGATCTGCCTTATTAATAAAATATTAAGTTTACAGTACAGTATATACTATTTTCCTTAAAATTTAAGTCCCTCGTTTCACTGCTTTTTCAGCCAATCCTAATTTTAGGTTATGTTTTCAATTTCACTTGTTGCAATGTATTTTAATTTCCTTTATGGCTTCCTCCTTGACCCACTGGTTGTGTAAGAGTGTTTTGTTTAACTTCTATACATTTGGGAATTTTCAGTTTTATTTCTGCTATAAATTTCTAACTTCATTCTTTTGTGATCAGAAATGATACCTATATGATTTCAATCTTCCTGAATTTAAGATTTGCTTTGTGGTCTAACATAATCTACCCTGGAAAATGTTTTACATGCACTGGAGAAGAATGTACATTCTGCAGTTGTTGGATGGAGTATTCTGTAACTCTGGTAGGTCCAACTGGTCCATAGTTTTGATTAGGTCCTCTCTAATTGTTTTACCAATTATTGAAAGTGGGATATTCAAGTCTCCTATTATTATGTTATCTATTTCTCTTCAATTTTGCTTGCTTCATTTATCAAGAAGCTCTGAAATTATATGCATAAATATTTTAATTTTTTTCTTCTTGGTGAATGGATTATTCTTTCAGATTAATGTCACTTCCTCTGTAACAGAAAGAAGAAAACAGGTGGCATATGGTCATCCTTGCTGTCTTTTTAGCAGGGCATATCATTTTCCATCCCTTCACTTTTAGCCAATGTATCCTTAAATCTAAAGTCTCTTAAAGAGAGGATAAAGCTGAATCAAATTTTATTACAGTCAGCTACTCTATGACTTTTATTAAGGAGTTTAGTCCATTTACATTTAAAGTACTTTGATAGTGAAGGACTTTACTATTGTCATTCTGTTGTTTTGTCTTCTTCTTTTGTCCCTCTTTTCCTTTGTTGCTTTATTCCATTGTGTTTCATTGATTTTTTTTTGTAGTAACACACCTTGTTTTTAATTTTCTTTTGCATATCTTTTAAAAGTATTTTCTTTCTGATTACTGTAAGGCTTACATAAAATATCTTGTGGTTACAATAATGTATTTTAAGCTGGTAACAACTTAATTTCAATTACATAAAAGAAACTCTATTCTTTTACTTCTCCCTACACACATTTTGTTGATGTTACAAATTTTACATTTTGTTAAACTACTGAAAATGAAAAGATGTTACATGTTTTCATATTGTGTATTCATTAACATATTTTTATAGTTATAATTATAGTTTATTTTTCCAACTTCTATATTTGAGTTAAAATTATCACATTCCACCACCACAGTTGTACAGTATCCAGTATTTCTCTCTGTATTTGCTTATACCAGCAGGTTTTATACTTTCAGGGCTTTTGTATTATTGGTTAGCATATTTTTGTTTCAACTCAAACTCAGTTTAGTATTTCTTTTAAGAGAGGTCTGGGGGGTGAAGGACCCTCTCTGCTTCTGCTATTTGGGGAAGCCTTTCTCTCTTTCATTTTTGAAGACAGTTTTGCCAGATAAAGTATTCTTGGTTGGTAAGAGTTTTTAATTGTATGTGTACAATTGAGTGATTTTTAGCGTATTTATAAAGCTCTGCAATTATAACCCTGGAATAAGTTGAGAGCATTTTCATTAGACCTGAAAAAAATCCTCATGCCCATGTTTCACATTTCTGGCCTTAGCCAACCACCAAATCTAATTTGTTTATTTTGCCTTTTCTTGACATTTCATATAGAATGAATCATATTATTTGTGATCTTTTGTGCCTGGATTCTTCCATATGCATGTTTTGAAGGTTCATTCATGTTGCAACGTGTATCCATTTTTCCTTCCTTTTTATTCTTGAAAGACAACCCATTGTATGGATATACTGCACTTTTTCTCTCCATTTAACAGTTGATGAACTTTTAGATAGGTTCCACTGGGGGGCTATTATGAATAATGCTTCTGTGAACATTCATGTATGAATTTTTATGTGAACTTATATTTTCAGTTCTCTTGAGCATACATCTGTGCAGTAGTCGGGCTGGGCTAAATAACCAAGAGGTGACAAGCAACTTGAAGGCTGAAGCGGGAACTACTTTATTGCCAGTGAACTCAGCGGGAACTGAGCGAGAACTCAAAGTAGCAGGCACCCTAGGTAGCAGGAGCCGCTTCTCTGCCGGACAGCAGAGGTATATATACCTAACTAATTACACACAGCTTGACTCAATTAACATCATCTAGATACAGCAGTCAGCCAATAAGGAATCCTCATCATCTTAATGGCTCGCTGGAGTTGCTTCACAAACCACTCCTCCTGGCAAACTGCCAGGTGCCATCTTGACTTGATTTTCATCCCCAACATATCTGGGACTAGAATTGCTGAGTCATGTTTTATCTTCTTATGAACGACAAACTCTTTTCCAAAATAAATCATTTTACATTCTTACCAGCAGTGTTTAAGATTCCAATTTCTCTAGACTTTATCTATATTTGTTAATATTTTGTCAATTTATTAGTCTTTATCTAGTCTTTGGTTTCATTGATTATGTCTATTGCATTTTTACTTCTATAAAAGCAACTTCTGTTCTAAATAGTTCTATTTTCTTTGGGTGTCTTAATTAGTTCAGGCTGCTATAACAAATTACCATAGACTGGTGATTTAAACAACAAACATTTATTTCTCACAGATCTGAATGGTGGGACATCCAAGATCAAGGCACCAACAGATCTACTGTTCAATGAAGACACTTGTCCTGCTTTGTGGATGGCTGCCTTCTTGTTCAATCCTCACATACCACAGAGTAGAGAAGGATGCCATGTCTTCTCTTTTTATAAAGGCATTAATCCCACGTGGGGGACTCCAGCATCATAATTGTATCTCTCTCTAAATTTGTATCAGATATTAATTTTAAAATTAGTTTCTAACTTTATTAATGTTAGACAATATTTTTTAAAAAAATTTTTAGTTATAGTTGGATACAATACCTTTATTTTATTTATTTATTTTTATGTGGGGCTGAGTGAGGATCCAACCAAGAGCCTTGCACATGCTAGGTGAGCACTCTACTGCTGAGACACAACCCCAGCCCCTAGAAAATATTTTTTTACTTCCAGTTCTTTAAATTTGGTGGAAATCTGGCTTTTGGCCTAATTATGTGAATATTTTTTTATAAATATTTAGAGCAAGACTCTTTTTAAAACATTTTTTTTAAGTTGGAGATGGACACAACACCTCTATGTGTGTATGTATGTATGTATGTATGTGGTGCTAGATCAAACCCAGTGTCTCACACATGCTAGGCAAGTGCTCTACCACTGAGCCACAACCCCAGCCCTGACAGCTAGACTCTTATTTGCTTGTTCAAACAATGTATGTCCTTAAAGATGTTGTGTCATCTTCATTTAAAAAGCACCAAAATTGTCAGTATTTGTATTGTTTCTTTTGAACCCAATTGATTAAATATTTAAATTTTTAGGCTCCCTTCTCTACTTTTTGCAAGGCTCCTCAAACTAACTCTAAAATAAATATATATGTGACTATTTCCTTCAATTTCTTTCTTTTTCTTCCTGTTATTTAATTCCTCTCATGGACTCATTCTGATCAGCAATATTTGACATAACTGATCATTCATTTCTTGACTTGGCTTTTTAGGTACTCCATTTTCTTTGTTCTTCTTTTACTGTATTGGCCTTTCATTTTCAGATCCTTTCTTATCTTTCCAACCTCCAAATGTGGGAAGGGCCAAGGCTCATACTTGGACTTCATCTCTTTTCTATTTATCTTCCCTCCCTTGATGATCTCATTATGTCCCAAGTTTTTAAATACCACTGAAATACTCATGACTCCAAAAGTCATACATCTAGCCCAGTCCTCTCCCCTAAATTTTAAACTAAAATATTCTACTATTTACTGGATATTACCACTTCAGTGACAAATTACCACTTTGATACAATAGTAAACTGTCACTGATTTATGCTCAAGGAATTTACATTTGTTTTTTTTTCTTTTCCAAGTTCTAATGTGCACTTATAAGGATATTTGTCATATTTTACCTAACTTTATTGTCATTTTCCACTGTTAATATTTAACATGTTATATAATACTGCCAGCATTAACTTCATAGACATTTTAATTAGAAACCTGGAAAATTTAGTAGTTTATATACCCAAATGTATATATGCTAGATTAACCTAAAACCCAAGGCACTTGTTGAATGGGCCATGCTCTGTTATAATTAAATCTCGCCATTTGCTTTACCTTCTCATATACAATTTGCCATCAATCTTTGATTTATACAACTGTAAAATCTCTTGTGTTGTTTAAAAACTCTATTTCTATTAATACTTTGTAGACCACTTATTTATTGTTTCTTTCACCCTGATATTTAAATAATCTGTTATCTACTTGCTTATATTCAATCTCTATTTCCTCAAACTTTAGTTTCAGTCCTCACTGTACATTAGAATCACCTGAGAGCTTTGAAAAACTATCAAGACACAAGATCCACTCTCAGACTTAAATATTTGTACGTACATGGTTTATGGTGGGGCCTGGGCCTAGGTATCTTTTAAAGCTCAGAGTGAGGAAAATACACAGCCAGACCTTAGAACCATAGCTGTACCATAGTATCCACTATTCTAAACAAACTGCTTTCTCATCTTGATATCTTTTTAAGCTTTCCTTTCTTTTAATGGAATTTCTCCATGCATACAACTTTAAAAATCATACCAAATGTAAAGTCTCAGCGCAAATATCACCTCTTTCAAGATCCTCACTAAATAATGATAGCAATGAAAGACTGTTCTCCTTCCACAACACCTTCATGATGCATTACACTTACACTTACACACACACACACACACACACACACACACACATCATGATTCCCTTACACTGTTATATATATATCCAAATCTCATGTAGTATCTCATATAGGGACAAAGATCACATTTAATTCATTACTGAATATCCCATTAGTATAGTGCTTTAAATGTGTTATGGAAATTATATTAAAATGCACTGTTGCAAATACAAACAAATCTAACCATGTGCAAAAAAATATTTCAGTCACTTAAAATCAAACTCTAAAATTGTTCACATTTAAATAAAATCCATTAGTGAGAAATATGTAATTTGTCACTTTTAGGGATGTTGATATTTTAAAGAGAGATACTTACCTGAAAGTATACGGATGCAAAAAATGAAGATATCACTGAGACTATATAAGACTATGAAGACTATGCAATATATTATAACACTGTTTCATTAAAAATAGTAAAGGACTTTAACTCTAACTGATGATGTTCAGGTTATAGTTTCTTAGTATTTTCTGCAGTGAGATCAGAAGTGAAACTGAAAACAGAATATAAGAAGCATGATTTTCTACTACATAGTGTTCTAAGTGACAATAATAGCTCTTAGGAAGTCTAATATAGGACACAGACATTCTGTTAACAAATATCACTTGGTTCGTCTGGAAGATCGGACATAGGAATTAGACAGTCACGTCCAATTCCACATGGATTCTCAGCTCAGATCCTGGATTTTGCACAGTTTACCTTGCGAACATGATCCGAGTGACATTTCACAAATTCCTGGATAAATGTTGCTACACTCTGCCAGGAGAGAGACAGGCTATGTCATGCACAGATCAATAATTGCACTGTGTTTCATCAGCCTCAAAATCAAAAGTGCTTCATCTGGCAAAAGCCATGGCCCTAGAGAATCTGACATATATAAACTGAATACCCTTCAAGGAATGTGTACTACACAAAATATTGGGGTAAGGTAAAAGAAAACTCTAGAGATTATCAATGAAGAACAATAAGAAAGTAGTTTTCTATTTTGTTATTTCTGGAGGTGTGAACACAGATCACAAAAATGTAAATGAGGCTATTTAAAATTCTACAATTCCTCATATAAAAATGCTACAATTTAACACCTTCAATCATTTGAACAGAGTTATGTAAAAAAATTAACCATTTAAGATAAATAACAATCAAATATGTCTAAATATATATTTAAAATTTTATTTAGATTTATAAAATACAACCTTTTTAGAATGAAGAGATTTGCTAAAAGACTCTTCAGATTTAGTAGTTTATATACCCAAATGTATAAATGCTAGATTAACCTAAAACCCAAGGCACTTGTTGAATGGGCCATGCTCTGTTATAATTAATTTCAGGTTATGACACTTGGCAAAAGTCTTTTATTTGGTGCTTGATTAAACTAATTTTAAGATTAATTGGTTAATGTAATTGGGCAAGAGATGAAATAAACTTGAAAACTCAAGTCCTTAAAAAGAAATTTCTTATTGCTATTGCCAAAAATGTTTTAGAGAACAAAATATTCTGTTGTAGAGTTTAGTTTACCTGATTCAAAGAGCAGTGGAATCAAGAGTTCACCAAGGAATCAGAATGATATTTAATTACAAAATAAACAACAGTGTATATTTATGACATTTAGGTCTAAAGATTGTATTTGAGTCCTGGGAACATTTAGATCTGTAATAGTTGAGGACTTAAGGTTGAGGCAGATCAAAGGCTGCTTTGCAGCAATAGTCTAGAGTGAAAATCTAGTTTTCCGGGGCTGGGGATGTGGCTCAAGCGGTAGCGCGCTCGCCTGGTATGCGTGCGACCCGGGTTCGATCCTCAGCACCACATACCAACAAAGATGTTGTGTCCGCTGAGAACTAAAAAATAAATATTAAAAATTCTTTCTCTCTCTCTCTCTCTCTCCTCTCTCACTCTCTCTTTAAAAAAAAAAAAATCTAGTTTTCCATGCCACAGTTTGTAAAGCATCTCTTCTTTAAGAAATATGGTCAGACTTCCTCTAGAAACACAAAATACTGGTGTAATTAGTCATATTATTAATAAAGAGAAATAATATTTTACTTATGTTTCTTTTCAGGGGCTTGCAGGTTTTTAATTTTCTGAATTCTGATTTTCACTATGACCCTTTTTGCTTTCTAAAGTAGAAGCATTCTTTTAATCTCCAAAAACAACTGAATTCTCCCAGTAGAAATCTAGGCACTCCAGAACCAAGGTATAAGAAAGGGGGAAATAAATCATGAGTAATTAATTTTTTGAAGATAGTTTCTCTAGTTTCATCATGCAGGGAAACAATATGGTATAGTTCCTTTAGAAAACAGTCTGGTAATTTCTTCAAAGGTTAGAACTAAACTTTCCACGTGATGCAAAAAATCCTACTCCTAGGGATATACCAAAGAGAAATGAAAATATACATCCACAGAAAAACTTCTACATGAATGTTTGTAGTGGCATTATTCTGAATAGTCAAAAAGTGGAAATAATCTAATAACCATCAATAGATTCATAGATAAACAGAGTGAGATGCATATATACAACAGAATATCATTCAGCCATAAAAAGGAATTAAATAAAGGCTACAAAATGAATGAACCTTGAAACCTAACACTAAGTGAAAGAATTCAGTCACAAAAGAATAGATATTATATAATTCTCTTTATAAAAAATATCTAGAATATGCAAATTCACAGACAGTAGATTAGTGATTGCCAGGTGATCAGAATAGAGCGGAACAGAGGGCAAATGTTAATAGATAATGAGGTTTCTTTATAAGATGATGAAAATATTCCAGTATTGATTGCAATGCTTGCACAACTTGGAAAATACACTAAAAATTAATGAATTGCACTTTTTAAAAAATGTAAAAGTTTTTAGTATGTGAATTATATTGGTTTTAAAAAATTTATTAACGGATGAAATTAAGAAATGAGAAACCACTTAAATTTGAATTCATATTATGATAACAGCTATACTCTCTGGCTCTAAACAAGTATTCATAAAATAAACTTGCATATAAAAATGCAGTAAAGTATGATTGTTTTGTGAAATAATGAGAAATGAAAGAGTAATGAAGAATTATTTTAAAATCCTAAGTCCCATATATCTTACTATCAGTTTTATGAAAATTTAGAAGTTTGAAAATATCAAGAATTGATGAAGAGAATAGGAAACCCTTGTAAAGGTAGTAAGACTGAAAGAATCATTTAGAGAGTGATCTGCCAAGCAATAAAAATATAAAATGTCTAATACACATCCTCCAACAATCCAGCTTCTGTACTTTTACGTAAGATAACTCTCATGTGGTTCAAGGAAACACATATCAAGATTGAATGTAGAGCCTCTGTAAAGGCAAAACCCTGGGAACAATTTAAATGTGTATGAACAGGTTAACTATTAAATATAATGTGATATTTAGCCAAATTTAGTTGGTTTTAAAACAAAATATTACAATAAATTAATGTAATAAAGCACTTCCCAATATGTGTAAAAATTAAAAATTATTTGAAAATTAATACAAACTCTTCGTATTAAGTATTTCCAGAGAGGTTGGAAGAAGATAGTGTGGCAGGTGGTGATTACTATGTTTTATATTTCTAAAATACACACTGGAAGTATATATTCCAAAATAGTAATAGTTTTCTTTTGGGGGATGGAATGAAAATAAGGATATTTCTTTTGTGTGTGTGTGTGTGTGTGTGTGTGTGTGTATTGAACCCAGGGACTTGTGCATGCTAGGCAAGCACTCTACCAAATAAGGATATTTCTTATGCATGGTTTAAAATTTTATGCATCTCTTTTCTAAAATCCACTACAGGAAAGTTAATATTTCATGTTTGAAGGTCTAGTCTATCAAAATATTTTTATTTCCTGGTTTTTGTCTAAATTAGTAAGAACTAGGAAACATTAATAAATAAATCTGTAAAATTACACATTATATATGTGTAACATTTTCCTCATACTAAAAGGGGGTGAATATTTCTTATTTATATATTCAAAACTCTGGCAACAACACAGAATATGAAATAAATACATAAGTTTTACAGTTATTTTGTCTTGGAAATAGCTTATCAAGGCCAATTATATCTTCAATGTATAGAACAAAGCTCAGAATAAAGCTATATAGTACATGTCAATATAGGTTTGGATTATCATACAATGGCATTTAGAATACCTGCATTTGGGAATCACAAACTTGCCATTTATCTGCTTTACTCCTTAGCTCCTACTTGTAAAATATTATCTATCCATCATTCATATCTTTAGAGTAAGTAAAATGCTAAAAAATAAAAACAAAACAAAACAAAAAACCCAAATAGTGCATCAGCAAGCTTCACATTACTAAAATGGAATCTTAGGCAACTCACTTAAGAAAGTTTATTTAGTTCATGATTCAGGAGGCTCCAGTGCAAGACTGTATAGCCCCAAGTCTTTAGGTACCTAATTAGGGAACTGGATGGCAATGAGGACAGCATAGTGAAGCAAACCACTAACATTATGAGCTAAGAAACAGAAAATCTGAAAGATGCCAGCTCCCCTTCGCAGGCATTCTCTAATGTCTATACCTATGTAAGATTTGAGAGATTACTTTATCGGTAGGGAATTTTAAATTTAATTACCATGCTGTTTTTTTTTCCATATGTATAGAATATCAACTGAAATCTTACTTTAATTTGTCACTAATTACATTTGAGTTCATAAATATGTTTGAAGTGACAAATTACTAAAGTATGATTTTCATCCTTTCCAGAAGCACTTCCTTTATTATTAGATGCCTTTTTACTTTCGAACATTTAAAAAAGCTGCACTGAAAAGGATAATTACATATAAACAATAAAATGTAAGCTACATGTATAATGGTAGCAAATGCATGACATTCATCTTGCAATACATGAGACTGGAAATAGCTAAAATTTTAGTGATTTGCAGATAACTTCCCATGTAGGGTTCCAGGAGGAATGCATGTGAAAGCAATTCATTTGATCTTTTATGTCATATCCTCTCTAAAATGCATATGACCTATGTATTAACTTCAGTAATTCTTATACCACATGATGATTAACTTTAAAAGTAGGTGAAGTCAGGTGTGGTGATGCAGACCTGTAATCCCAGTGCACTGGAGGCTGAGGCAGGAAGGTCACAAATTCAAAGAGAGCTTCTGCAAATTAGTGAGGCCCTAGGCAACTCAGTGAGATCTTCTCTAAATAAAATATAAAAACAAACAAACAAAAAGGGCTGGGGATGTGACCCAGTGGTTAAGTGCCCCTGGGGTTAAATCCCTGGTACCTAAGTAAGTAAATAAATAAATAAATAAATAATGTAGTCAAACTCTCTGGTATGGATTTCTTACTTGCAACTACCATGTATGGTACCTACAAGAAATGAAATTAGAATTGTTGCCAAGAATGAAAACAATGTATTTCTTATACACTTTTTAGTTAAATCTCTAGTGTACTCTTTTGCCTTTTTTCTCCTTCAACCTCTCAATAAAAGAAATTCCTATTCCAAAGAGAACAAGGAAAATTGCTTTTGTAAAAATTCTGATCTGACAATCTTAGAACTGATTTTTACTAGTCATGTTCTACTATATTATTTAAGAAAAATTGAAGTATTTAAATGTTTCTGATGTACTGTCATATGTTGCTCAACAATGGAGATATATTCTGAGAACACACTGTTAGGTGATTTTTTCATTGTGTGAATATCACAGTGTGTACTTACACAAACATCTAAGATGGCTATAATATCACTAGGAAATATAATTTTGGGGGACTACTGTTATAGATGTTTTTTGTCATTGACCAAAATGTTATGTTATGCATGACTATAATGAAGTGGAGAAGTTAGGCTTGTTTTTCTTTCCTGGAATGGTCTGTTGAGTTTTGTTCCATCCTACTCTCACTGGAAATGACTTTTCATTAATCATGACATGATGGTCTATGTCATATTCTCAACTGTACATTAAAGACTAACTGGACTTAAAAATTGTTTTTATTTCTTGTTTTTAAACAATACTTTCATGTCACTAAGCTATTTACACACACACACACACAAACTTAGAAATACATATTTTTTCTACCATGGTGAGATAGGAAACAAAATATCATTTAACTAGGGAAGGAAGTAATAAGGAAGGGCAGGAGAAAAAAGAAGAAAGGAAGCAAAGGAAATGAAGAAAAATAAACTAAGGAGAGAAAGAAAAACAAAATCACCAGGTAAAATAAATACAGGTTCATCAAATCATTTTGGGAACTCTGTTTCCCAACACCATGTTTGTAGTACCAGTGACTGTCTCTAAATTTTTAACACAGAGCTCATTTATATCTGATGTCCCACCTGAGAATTTCCAAGGGCCAAACCTGAAGTCCTCAAACTTTCAGTGTAATTTTGGAATACAGGTAAAGTGTGGGTATAAGGCTACCCTGGAAGTGAAGTCACAATGTAATTCTAATTAGTACTTCTAGTTTAACAGTAGTCATTTATAATTAAAAAAATGTGTAAGTATTGTTTGAATCAAAGCACTAGATATTAGAAAATTTAACTAATTTTAACAAATTTTAAATTATGTGATTGTTATTTAAAATTACTTTTTAATATGATAAAATGATATTTTCTGTGTAAAATAACAAATTTCCAACAAATCATTTCACATATAAGTAAGTATCTTTAAGAATGCAGAACCAAGGAACAGTCTTTTCTTTTTTACTTGCATAAAGAGTAATTTATGATAATTAGGATAAAGGTGTAATGTGCCTAAAAATTAAGCCGAAAAAAGTTTCACCTGAGTAAAAGAAACACAGACAGGTTATTGGACACATTAAGATATATAATTACATTAGAGCCTTCACATTTTATACTAGTATTTGCAAGAGTGACTGAAGAATATACAAGTTTAATAATCTAATTTATAATCATAAATCAAAATTTTAGGCATGAGTAAAAGGGTAAGCTAAATGCATTTATGAAGACTGCTTTTCAAAACTAAGTAATAACATAATAGAAAATATTTTAAAAAGTTTAAAAGAAGGAAAAAGAACCTAAGCAGGAAAGAAATGCTAGTTAAGAGACTTTGTGATTTGGAGTTCCCTCCTCTTGTAGTTAATCCCTTAATATGGACCTTACTAAAGAGGTCTAGTAATTATACTATAGATATAATAGTAATGAACTACTCTAGATTACTACCTGTTTTTTTTTAACTCAGACACATGCCTAACACTAATATGAATAACATGTAAAACAAAATACCATTTTTGTAATCATCTGTTATAGTTCAACCTTAAAGTTCTCTTTACCTTTATTGTTTGTTTGCTTGTTTGAAATCGCTGATCAGATATCTGCTGTTGATGGAGGAGCTTTTCATTAACTTCTTTATATTCTTTAACAGATAATTCTGCTGTTTTTTTGGCATTCTGAAGTACACTGTTTTGTTGCCGCAAAGATATAATTCGTTCTCGTAATAAAATAATGTTGGTACTTGATTTCTGGGCAGTTACATTTTTGTACTTTTCTCTGTTAACTATTAAAAATAATGTTGTTGATAATACTTTAAAATCGTATTAAATTTTAAAAGCTATACTGTTAATTTCACATGTATTCTTACCTCTGGTAGGAACTACTGTGTGTAAACTTTTTGGTATATTACCATTCTTCTTCTGAAATGCTGGTTTTTTTGTATTATTATAATGAAAAATATCCTAAATTTGAAAGTTTCAGAAAAAATGGGTTATTATTCAATAAAAATGTCAAATGAACCAACATAATAAGTACAATGTCTCTTTACTTAAAAATATATATGAGTTCTAGACAATAAAATTCTATAATTCACATTTCAATTATGGAGTGCATGAATAAAATTATTTATTTTTAATAAATAAGATAAATTAGGAGTAAATTCCTTAACAAAAACCTAATTTTAACAGTAAAATGGATAAACTGTTGTATCTTTGAACAATGAAATACTATCCACAGCAATGAAAATGAACTAACACTGCAAAATACTGAAGGAAAGAAAGACGATTTAGATTTCATAAAGTTGAAAAACAGGAAATTAACCTCAACTTTAACAGAATTAAAATTATAAAGAAAAGAAGGGAAGTGATTAAGTATAGTTAATTATTTTAGGGCTAGTGAGGGAATCTAATATTTTCCAAATACTTGCTATAATTTAGTCAATTTATTTTCTGACTACCAATAATATGCATAGATCTAATCAAAGTACTTAACACATTGTTGCTATATGAATGATGTTATGAGTTATTTTCATTTATAAATTAATTAAGTTGCCCATAATGGCTGCAACTAAAGAAAATCCTCAATCAATTAATACATAGCAAACTGGTAATCTCTATAATCATCAGTCAATAAGCAGGTGTAACAGTTAGATTAAATGACCTTATAATTACAAAGGCTAATATAAAAGTAGACATTTCTTTACTTGGTATATATTTCACACAATCTAAAACAATAATGAGTTTATTACTATTTTTTTGGCTGAGATATAAATAAATTACAAGTTATTCATAGTATTTACTTCCATTATATATATATATATATATATATATATATATATATATATATATATATATGATATTAAAATCTAGGAAATTGAAAATTATACAAAAGTGATTATATATATTTATATATAACTATATATAAATATTATAAATAGTTATAAAATTGAAAATTATACAGAAGTGAATAGTGTACTTCAAAGAAGACAAATTTTTAAGGATTCAAATTTAATCACTGGCAAAACTTATTGATGAAGCATAAAATCAAATAAAGAACAAATTGAATATTAAACAAAATTGTGTCATATACCTTTGGGGTCTTGCCATCTATATTTGAATTTGTTTGTACTAATTCCTTCCCTTGTGTTTGGATGTCTTCTGTTTGATCACTTTCTTTCTGTTCTCTTCCATCTTCTATAGGACTTATTTTCTGCGATGTTTCCACAATAATTGTTCCCAAATTTTGAGAGGTCTGTGTTTCAGAATCACTGCTTTTTTAAAATGGAGTAATATGGAAGATAAAACCCAAAAATATCTGTTATATGTGCTTTGCTTCTTTTAAAAACAAATAATATTATAAATAGATTATATATAAAGCTGTTTCATTTGGGCATTTACTGGTTCTCACTGTTTAACAGGAAAATTGGTTTAAATATGTTTTACAAAATTATAGGATCTCATCAAGAAAACAGATATTTAGCATTCTAACAAATATTAATTGAGGAAATACATCCTTTAGTATTTCCAGATTTAGAGAATGAGCCAAGCAAAAAGGTTTAATTTTTAACTGGGGGGGGGGGTGGGGCAAGTTCAATGGGGAATGAACCCAGGAGTGCTTTATCATTGAGTTACATTCCCAGCCCTTTAAAACAAATTTTTTGAGAACCTCATTAAGTTGCTCAGGGTCTTGCTAAATTGCTGAAGGTGATCTTGAACTTGCTATCCTCTTGCCTAAGCTTTCTGAGTTGCTGGGATTACAGGTGTGTGCCAACATGCCTGGCTGGTTTAGTTTTTCTAACAGAAATTTTTTATTTATCTGTGATAAAATGTTAATCTCTTAGGCTTTCACTTGTCAATTCCAATTTCATTCCTTATGGCTATTCATTATTCAATAAAATACTTGTCAGATACTAACTATGGGCCAGGTACTCTTTTAAGCATATGGGATAAAGAAGTAAGCAAATAAGCATAAAACAAAAATCTCTTCCTTCATGTAACTTTTATCACAGTAAGGACTGGAGTAAACCAATAAGAGGAATAAATAAAATATTAGTATGTTAACAGAGATATGATAAAGAGGAAAAAATTAATCAAGGGAGATTAGAAGTTTTGACATTGAATGCAACATTTAAGTCTCTTTTACAAATAGATGATCTTTTAACTATTATGATATTGTTACTTGTTGTTTGAGACATCTTAAAGTAAAACATTCCTAACTTCTTCTAATATTCCTAATTCATATACTTTAGAGATGCTTTACCATCCTCATCATTTTTGAATGTGCTCCAGCCTAACCTTATGAAGCATTGTGTCCAGGATTTAATATTCTAAGTACTGTACACTATCAGAGGTACTTACAGAACTTCTGGTAGATGCAAATTCAAACTATGTTTAAGCTTTTCTGACATGTACATTTCAAATAGACTCATACTAGATTTAACAAAACCTTCTAAAATATTTCTACAGAGTTACTTTCAAAATCACGTATTTCTCCATTTATGTAGTGGAAGAATTGCATTTTCCAAGTAAACTACTCTGGAATGTTTTGTATAATTATATCTTCCTGTCTACTAAGATCTTTGGGGATCTCGATTCTATACTACAAGGTATTTTCTTCTGCTTTCAATGTCATACTATTAGCAAACTTGATAAACATGCTTTGTTGGATTCAGATATACTGCATTTAGTTTAATCATGTTAAGAAGATATAGGTTAGTCTGCTAAGAATCCGCATTAAGTACCCATGCTGGGACCAAGAAATCACTGCTGCTTTCAGGAAACATTCACACATTGACCTTTTATTATGTCCTAGCACTTTATGTAGGATTTATTGCCAAAACTACCAACAATATAATTTTCCTTCTTCCTGTTTTTGAATATTAGAACCACACTTATCTGACTTCCGTACTCTTTAACCATTTGGGTTCCCCTTTTAAAAACTCAACAGAAATTGGTCAACTGTACAAGTTATTTCAATATGCTGAAATTAAGTATGTCTGGATTAGAACAGAAGAATCCATATGCTTAGGCATTCTATTATTATTGTTGATCTCTTTTGTATTATATTCTATTTTTCTTTTTATCCAAATTTAGCAGAAATTCAAAATACTTAACAACAGACACTTTTAAGAAACTTTAAAAGCTAAATGAAAAGACCCTTGGTGGAGGGTGAGCTGGAGATGGGGCATAATGCTTCTCTTTCTGTATAAATTTTCACTTACTCATTTTCAAAAAATATTTACTGAATGACTACAATCTTTCATGCATGTGAAACATACTGATGAACAAATTCTATAATTTATCACAGAGGAAACAATAAACACAATAAATTTGAAATATCATAGAGCACATTATAAGATAATAAATGTGGCTGGGAAAAAATGAGCAAGTAAGAGGAATAAATCCAGAGTACAGGAGGTAAAATGTGACAAGGTTGCAATTTGAAATGAATTGGCCACTAGTAACATTGTAGGAAAGACTTAAGAGTAGTTAATTGTGTAGATATTTAGAGAAATGTATTCCACACAGAAGAGACATCAAAATAAAATCACTGATGTGGAAGTTTCTGCTTGCAAAATATAACAAGAAGAATAGTGTGGGTAGAACACACTAAACATGGATTAAAGACAAGGTTGAAAGTGGGGAAACCAGAAACTTTCTGAAGTAAGCCAGGCAGATGATAATGCAGCTATAGAAATAATAAGAAGTGGATGGATTCTGGATTTTTAGAAAAGGAATTAATGTGAGGAATGAGAGAAAGACTGGAATCTGGGATGATTCTAAGATTTTGATCAGAGTAACTGTAGGATAGAATTAGCATTAGTTAGGAAGAGAGAGATAGCATCTGAAATGGGTTAGGTGTGGTGGAGCTCAGGCATGCAGATTAAGGCTATTAGACACCCAAGTGTGATGTTAAGCTGTTAAATTTACAAGTCTAAAATTTAGAAATGAGATCTAATCTAGACACATACATTTTGAGGAAACTAGCATAAAAATGAAAATTAAATATATAAGGATAGTATGAATAGAGACTATGAGATCACAAAGGAGTACAGAAAAAAACAATACATTCAAGGACTGAAGTCCTTGAAAACAGATGGGAGGCAGGAATGAATGAATGAAACAGTGGTTAAACCTCAAGGAGAAGAACATAAAGAGTATAGTATACAGAAGAATAAGAGGAAGTAGAAATTAACTGTGTAAAATGCTCCTGATATGTCAAGTAAGGAAAGGACTGAGAATGGAACTCTGGATTTGGCAATGTGGTGGTGATCTTATAAAGAATCATTTTAGTTTGGCTGAGGGTTTATCAATTTTTCTTTCTTTTGGTTAGTTTAGCTAATGGCTTATCAATTTTGTTAATCCTTTCAAAAAATCAACTCTTTGTTTAGATGACCTTTTTTTTTTTATTCTCAATTTCATTAATTTTGACTCTGATCTTAATTAGTTCTTGTTTTCTACTGATTGGGTGTTGGTTTGTTCTTCTCTAGGGTCTTGAGATGTTTAGATTATTTATTTAGGATCTTTCTATTCTTTTAGTGTATGAGCTCAATGATATGAACATTCTTCTTATAACTGCCTTCATGTTCTCCCAGATATTTTGATATGTTGTATCACTATTCTCATTTACTTCTAAGAATTTTTTTTATTTATCGCCTGATTTCTTCTGCTATCCATTCAAAAGTGTATTATTCAATCTCCAGGTATTAGAGTGATTTCTGTTTTTTATATTACCATTGATTTCTAACTTCATTTCTAATTTCTAATTTCATTTCATTATTATGATATGATTAGAAGGCAAGGTATTATCTCTCTCTCTCTCTCTCTCTCTCTCTCTCTCTCTCTCTCTCTCTCTCTCTCTTTTGTATTTGCTAAGATTTGTTTTGTGACCTAAAATAAGACAAAGATGCCATTTCTACTACTTTTATTCACATAGTACTGGAACCCCTAGCCAGAACAACCAGGCAAGAAAAAGAAAGAACATTCATTCAAATGAAAAAGAGGAAGTCAATTGTCACTATTTGCAGATGACATGATTTTATACATAGAAAACCCCAAACATTCTACCCAAGAAACTAGGAGAACTAATAAAAAATTCCAGTAAAGTTGCAGGATATAAAATCAATATACAAATATTAGTAGGGTTGTTCCATGCTAGTAGTGAATTACCTGAAGTAAAATCAAGAGAGCAATCACATATATAATAGCTACAAATAAAGTAAAACACCGAGGCATAAATTTAACTAGAGATGAAAAATCTCTACAATGAAAATTATAAAACACTCATGAAAAAAGTAGAAAAAGACTCACTAAAATGAAAAGACATCCTGTGTCCATGGATTGAAAGAATTACTATTTTTAAATGTCCATACTACCCAAAGCAATCCATAGATTTAATTCAATTTCTATCAAGAAACTAAATGATATTCTTAACAAAACTGGGGGGGGGGGCTAAAATTTATATGAAATATACCCCCCCACACACACACAGATCAGAATAGCTAACACCCTCTCTTAAGGGTGAAGCAGGAAGCATCAGGTCATTAAAGTATCTGACTTTAAATCCTTAAATATACTACAAAGCTATATTAATCAAAACATCAACTTATTTTCAACAAAAGTGCTCAGAACATGCTTTTTTAATAAAGGATGCAGGAAAAATTGGCTATCCACATGCAATTATAAAAATTAACCCAAAGTGGCTTAGTTATTGAAATATAAGACCTAATCTATGAAACTACTAGAAGAAAACAGGGAAAGTACTTCAGAACATTGTAATGGAAAATGATTTGTGAGGAAGCATACTAAAAGCACATGAAACAGAAGCAAAAATAGAAAAAAAAGAATTATATCAAACTAAAAAGCTTCTGCTGAGCAAAGGAAAAGAACATCAGAGTAATGGGACAATTACAGAATGGGGATAAGAAGGGAGGGAAGGAAAGGAAAAGAACTCTTGCAATAGAAAACTAATGGCTCCATTAACTCCATGCTATAATTGTACCATGCCAGTACCATGGATAGAATTAAAATCAGCTTGAGAAATAAAATTGATATGGTCTAAACAGGTTTACTAAGAGATGTTCATAAAACATTCATTTGATGAATCTATTAATATCACTAAAACATAGGACTAAAAAGAACTGTACTGATAATTGTAGGCAGACAATTTTTGCCATGTAAGAAAATATATTTTGTTGAAGGAGTTTAAGCATCTTTGTCCATCATTGGGAATAAGAGAATGAATGAAATAAATGCATGAATAAAAATACAGACATACACTGAGAAGTTTTCTGAGCATAGGAGGGGAGTTGGGGATTATAAAAAAAATTATTCATTGTAATGTTAATAACAAACAAATCAAATTTATTATGGTTTGGATTTTAGATATGACCCTAAAGCTCTGTGTTAATGCAGAGATGAAATAACTCGACTCTGAAAGCTGTAACCTGATTAGTCCATCCTAATTTGAAAGGACAGACTATAGGCAGGTGGAGCATGTCTAAAAGAGGCAAGTCACTGGGGGCATGAACTGGAAAGCTGCATCTTCCCTGTGGTCTCTTCCAACATCTCACTACTCCTGGCCAGCCACGAATGGAGCACCCAGCATATACCAAGACCTATCACTATGATGTACTGCCTCAACGTGGGCCTAGAGCAAAGGATAATTCCAATTCCAACTTTGGACTGAACTTCTGATACTGTCAGGCAAACAAACTTTCCCTCTTCTCATGTTGTTTGTTCATGTACTTTTGTCAGTGATGCAAAACTGACTTAAACAGACTTTGGTACTGAGAAGTGAGGTCACTGAGGGGACTAACCTGACTGTGTGGTTCAGAAGCCTTTGGAAATGGTTTGTGGGAAGAATTTAGAAAAGTTTAGAAATGCAGTGTAGAAAAGTTCAGAATGTTGTGAGCAGAGCTTAATGGGTGATTCTTGTGGGAGCTCAGAAGATCAGAATGCCAAAAAGAATGCTGTCTGTGTTCATAAGGTTTCATAGGAAATTAAGGACTCTTGGGAACTGGACTAGGCCACTCACATTATATTTTAGCAAAGAACTTGTATGAATTTTGCCCCTGTCCTGAGACTTTGTGTGAGACTGAATTTCAAAAGTAATGGATTAATTAATCTGGCAGATAAAATTTCAAGGAAGGATAGCAGTCAGTAGTATGGATATTGCTAGCACCTTTTAGCCAGGTTGATTGTGAAAATAAGGAGCAGAAAACAAAACTAACGGATTTTGAAACTTGCAGTTTGTCCACAGAAGTATTTATAAAACTGGGACCAACAAAGGTATGCTTGGTGAAAAGAATACAGCTCCTTAGGAGATGCTAAGTACTTTGCAGAGACAAACGCCTCCTGAAATTTCAGGAATTTGCAAGACCACATCCATTGCTCATGGATGCAGAAAAGAAAATTCCTTTGAGAAGGCATCCTACTTACTTAGGGGGGCCTAGGAAGATGTTTCACCATGCAATGGGCCCAGGTATTGTACGAACTTGACACAGATTTCGGCATCAATCATACGGTGCTGATTCTGTAGGAATGCAGGATTCTTGTGTTAAGGGGTCATGGAGGCTTTCACTGAGATTTCACAGGAAGGCTTAGAAGGCCAGGTAAAGTGTAATAGGGTTATAATCCCTGCAGGCTGGCATTTGAGAGAGTGATGTGTGAAGATGTGAAGGTAAGGTCAAAGCCCAAATAGATATCCCAGAAATTAAGATATGCCAGTAATGTGGACTGTCTATCAATTAAATCTGCTGGCTGTGAGGATAATCAGGCTAGATGAGAGCCTAGGTGCACTGCAACCAGCAAGGTCAAAGGGCTGGGACTGCCTAAGCCCTTTGGAGAGCATATCTCACAGCCATGTGTCCTAGATGATATATGTGAAGTTATGGGACCTTTGTCTAACTGGGTTTTGATTACATTTGGTCCTATCCCTTCTTTCTATTTCTATGCCTCTGTTCCTCTCTTTTGGAATGGGAATGTTTATCCTGTGCTCCTGTATGTTGGATATCTGTAACTTGCTTTTGAATTTCACAAGGGCCACAGCCAAAAGTTTGCCTTGAATCTCACTGGAGACTTTGGACTTGGACTTTTGGGCAACACTGGAACTGTTAAGACTATGGGACTCTTGGAGGTGGACTAACACATTTTGTAAGATGGACATGAGCTTTTATGGGCCAGGGATGGAATATTATGGCTTGGATATGAAGAGTCCCCCCAAAGTTCCTGTGTTAATGCAAGAATGTTTGGGAGTGAAATGATTGGATTGAGAAAGCTGTAACCTAATCGTTCCATACTAGTTTGAATGGAAAAACAGAACATGGTTGTATATGGTGGGTTACTGGGTAGAGTGTATTTATCTAGGAAGGCGGCATCGTCCTTATGGTCCCTTCATGCTTCTCATTTCTTTCTTGCTTTCCCTGAATATTGCTTCCTGCTTCCACAGAGACATTCTACCATGATGCTTGGGCCCAGAGTTATGAAGTCAACCCACCATGGACAGAACCTTCAATACCATGAGCCAAAATAAACTTTGTCTCCTCCAAGTTTCTATATTATGCTTTTTTTATATATGAAAAGACTGAGTCACAGTCAGGTCAAATAATGTGACTATAGTTACAAAGTGAGGATATTAGAGCCAAGGTTTGAACAGTGTGGCTAAAGGTTCTATGTACCTAATTGCTATAATTATTGTAAATAAGTAGAGATAGTTGAGAAAAAAAGTATTTTTTTCCTTTACCTGTCTAATATTCTCAGAGAATCTAACAGAAGGCAGGTTTATAAGAGAAAAGTATATTAATCTCTTTGATGTAAGTTTTACATGACATAGGACACTTTATAACTGTAAAAAATCGGGGAACACTTTTGCAAGGCCTCTTCATTCAGATTCCTCTTCTTTGGAGATAAGGATGGTCATTTCTACCAGGGATATAAAGGGTATCTCTAATATAAGGATCTTATGGCTCGTTTCAGGGAAGAAAAATGGAGAGTTCTTCCAGCACCTGACATTTCTTAAATTCCTTCAGCTATATTCTTGAGTAGGGTGTCCTGAACTCCACCAACAGGAGACATCTATATTTAAAAGCTGATAATGGAAGAAAGATAAAAAAGACTTTAAGGCTGAAAACTCTGAATGAATCTAAATGGCATGAGCTATTTCTTAAACAAGAAATAAGAGAGAATGTTAAAGATTATTAGTGTATTTTAAAATAATTTTGAATGAAAATAAAATACATTGGCAGGAAAAGACAGAAAGTTAGGATAAAGAAAGAGAATCACAAATGTTTGTGATATGTTTGGGAAAGTAACAAGGCAAGTAAGTAAAGAATTTAGTAAGAGAAAATTATGTAGACATTTTAGTTGTAGGGATGAAAAAATAATTGTTTTCCTTCTATGCTTCTAAGTTCTCTACTGGAGCCACCATAACAAACGACATATTAATAAGAGAAAAACAAACACTTTCATCAATGTGTATCACACATGTAACACAGAAATACCACAGTCACATTGTGTATCACACCTGCAACATGGAAACAGCATGGGAGTAGCAAGGTGTGAGTAGCTCAAAGAGGTATCTTAGAATTCCATCTTATCATTGTATCTTCAACAAACTAAATAAAGTTTTAGAGTAGTGACTTGACAAAAGAAAAGAACAAAGTCCCAAGAGGTAGCAAAACTGTGGGCAGGTAAGTATGTAAGAAATTAATGGTCAATATGTGCCAGTTGGTAAAGTTTGGTATGTAGATTTTCTGAAGCCATTCTCAGGCTGATTAGGATTAAAAGTCTCTCCAATGATTAATTTTTGTCCATCCTGGTAGAGAGGGGACGTGGAATACCTACATAAATTTATGTCCTACTTAAAGACAGGTGAGGGCTGAGAGCTTTTCTGTTACCTTCTCTGTTATTCTTTGTTGAAGAACAATAGAGAACTATAGAATGTACTTATATATACAGGTACATAAATATATATATATTTATGTATTAAATGTATACTATATATGTATATATGTGTATACATACACACACATAAAATTTGTATAATAAATATGATTAACTTCCATTTTTCTCAGTAACCAAACAACTTTCTTATATTTTGGTCTACAAAAAAATTAAAATAAATAAAATATTCTGAAGTCCCTGGAGTTCCACTGTAGGATTTCTAATTGTCTGAGAATTCTTTGCAGCTGAATGATTCCTGAGAGTGTTCTGTCAGGCGGGAAATGTAACACTTAATCTAAATTCCAATATTTTAACGAATATACTGTGCTGCATCTCTAAAAATATATGATTTTATAAACATGTACTAATATGATGAAATTATAACTGAGTATATTTTTCATATATTATTAACACAAGCATGTTCACACATAAGTAAACTGCAATTTTATGTTATGAATGATATAGCAGTACTACATGGCTAAAGTACAACTTGCAGCTAAAAGTATAATTTCCTTGAAGATACAAATAAATGATTAGTGGGTTTTAAGTTAGGTAGGATTTTATCTCCAATAGCTTTTGATAACATGGAAGAACATGAAAAGAGATATTAAGAAAATGGGAATATAGATTTGATCCTTGGCTTTAACTTCGTAAATTTGGTTTTTTGAGTGTTTTAACCTAACTAAAGACAAAGAATTTGACTTTATGAACATTTAAAACAGGGGTTCCCAAACTAATCTTCACATTGGAATCAGATAGGACATTTCAAAATATGCCGAGGCCCACATCCCAGCCCCAAAGTCATAATTAGTCTGGAGTGTAGAATAAACTTTGAAATTTTATGAGACCTCCAGGTGATTATAATATAAAACAATGTTGGGGCTCAGAAAATAATATCCCAAAGTATGGAAATTTGGCATCCTAAATACTAAAGGACATAGAAGACTGAGAAGCAGACTCAGAACAAAGTCTTTCTGAACTTCTCCTACCCTCCTATCTCTGACTCTTCATTCTCCCAATAAGTCACAGACCAGAATTATTTTTCCCTGAGGCAGTTGACAGAAACTAGAAACCCTTTTCCCCAAAGCAGACCATAAAGCTTAAAACATATTACTTTAACCTTCTCCACTTTAATAACTAAAGGTGGAGAAGCTAACTGCAAAGAAATTCTCTCACTTACCTTGTGTGTAATAGATCATAAGACCCTCATTCCAAAAAGGGTCTACCTTACACCAAGGAAGAAAGAATGCCAAGAAAAGAGGCTAAGAAGAATATGAATACACACATCTTGCCTTGTAACTCCCCTTTGATTTATTATATTAGACTATAACCTTCAGTCTAATCACATCTCTATGTAACTATTTACTCTTCATCTAATCTAAGCATAAAAATGGAGTTTTACATGAGTCTTCAAGTCTTCAGTCTGAAGGATACCTTATCATGTAAAACTGATTAAATAAACTATTATGTTTTCCTCTTTTTTTAATATGTCTTTTATCATAGGAATGTCAGCCCTAACCCTTATTGTGGATTAGGTATGGTATCATACCATTTTGCCTTTATACTAGTTTGGAAATATGTTTCAAAAATTTTTCAGTTGTCTATGATTAAGAAAACTATCCACACTCTTTTCAAATCTAAACCAGAACCACTGCTGTAAATTTAAAAACAAAACAAAAACTATGAAAAATAAAGGGAAATATATGCCATTATGAAACAGGCATTTTTAAACTATAGCAAATTGGATAATTTGTTAGCAATTCTGGCAAAAGTGAACTTCCCTATTACCTAGGTATAAAAAAGAGGTATTGTCTCATTGATCTGCCTTTGTGCTTCAAGTGTATATAAAAGTATAGCCACAGATAAGAGAAAGAAATAATATAGATTTTTAGTATTTTCCTATTGCAATTTACTAAGGGTTAAAAAATTTAAGGAGTAGGAATTTTTATAACTTTTAAGAAGTAATTTTTAACGACCATTCAATTAAAGTTAGTACAATGACTTTGCATAATACATACATAAAATAATTAGTGAAGATGGTTCTTAATTTAAAGGATGTTAAACAGCTTGTAGACATCTGGTAACAAGCTGAAATGGGTCATTCAAAATTTATCTAACTAAATTAGGGGGGGGAAATGTTTCTCCTCCCAGGTTGGCATGTCACAAGATAACTAAACTGACTTAGTAGGCTTGCCTGGGAATCCTTAGCTGTCAGTGGTGAATATGCAAAGGGCCAGCAAATTAAATCAACCTGCCAAACTGTCAATTTCAAGCCTCATGACTGCATGAAAATAGCATCACTGGAAGAAATCAAGCATTGCCTTCTTTTGGGTTTCCTGGCACCTATTCAAATACTCATGCAGTTGTGGCTAATTTTGCATGCAAATTTCAGTCAATAAGCTCAGAACAAGACCTCCCAAGATATTTCAAAGGATCTGACAGTATTTTTTCTGAATACCAAATCGACAGTAGTTGAAATTCAATCTCCATTTGCCAGTGCTTTACATATGCACGGTGTCCCCACCACAGAGCTAAGTTAATGAGAGCCTTACCTGCTTTCACTCACATCCTCCCAGCCGTCCTTGCTGAGGTTCTCAAAAACGTTGCTCATAACCTTGATGGAGTGATTGAGAACAGTGTGGTGACGACCCACAGAGCACTTTTTCTTGGCAGCTTTAAATTTAACCTTGGTCGTGGTTGTCTTACAATCATACTGTCCAGATCTCCCTTCTGTGGTGGCAATCTCTAATCCAGCTTTGTCTGCTGAATGGTGCAATTTCATCAGCCCTTCATTTTCTTTTCTCAATGCATTAGCTTCTGCCACTTGTTTCCTTAGGGAAGTGACTTCTCTCTGTAGCTCACTGATTTTTCCTTGAAGTTCAGTTTTGTCTTTTTCAACATCTTCACTTTTCTTTCGTAACTCTTCTAGCTCTTTTTCTCTAGTCTCCGCATCTTCTTGATGCTGTTTTAAGTGAGATTTCAGGAAATAATTTTCTTTCATTAATTTTTTATTCCCTTCTTTTAATTTTCTTGACCTTTTCTCAAAAGATTTTAGCCGATTTTCCAACTCAATGACCTAAACAAAAGAGTTTAATTTACCTTTTTAAATAAAAAAACATAATTACTGTATTTTTATTCTCATTTCTAACTAATGAAAGAAAAATTACATTAAGCACAAGGATAAAATAAATCTAAGGTACTTAATTTCTAAATAATTCTAAGGTGGTATAGATGAATACATTCAAAAATGCAATAATACATCTGTTGAATATAGGACAGATGGTAAAAGAAGTTAATATTCTATACAAAGTGACACAGAACTAAGTATGCTAATAAACTGCAGAGTTTTCTAAGACCATAAATGCTTTGAGTATATATTTCACTCATTATGAAAAAAAAATTTTCAGAGTAAAACAATTTATACAGAGTATTAAAACAGATATATGAAGAAACTCTATTAGTAAATAACATTTATCATATGAAAAAGTGATGACTAAATACAAAGCAGCCTATCACAGCTGCTATTTTTCCAAATCAGAAAAAAATGTAATTATAGTAGTCATGTGGCCCTACTGTGGCCCGTGATAAAAAAAAAAACTCACCAAAAAAGTCTAAAAGTTAAAATTATAGTGATTTCAAAGCTTAATGTCAATTAGTTTTCCCATTTATTTCAATAAATATGGTTCATGTTTTAAGACATGGCAATGGTAAATACACTTCCTGACCTTAAAGAATTCCAAAAACTACAATTTGCATACCTAAACCTAATAAAGGATATGATCTAAATGCCAAAACTCTGAGCATCAAGGAAAAATAATTAATTTTGATTTAAGAGTATATAAATTTCATGGAGAAGTTGACTTAATCAGATTAATATCTTGAAAAATAAATAACAAGCCCTACTACCATACTGCACTGCAAAATCACTGAACATTTTATGTCAAATTAAAAAAAAAAAAGTGGGGTATGACCATTATGTGAAGCTTTTAAAAAAATGGTACATCAAAATCATTTATTTCTAAACTGTCTTTGGTACAGGATGCATAGAATACTTGGATATATACATAAATGCAGTGGTGATTATGTGGGAAAACTTACCTATAAAGTATATTTTACTATTTGTAAAACAGTTTCATAAACATGATCTCTCCTTATCATCTTAAACACATGAGGTAAATAGAGCCATTGATTATCTTTCCAGAGTAGAAAACAGACAGAAAAGAGAGAATCTGAAAACTTTAATTACATATAGAGATAAACATTTTCTACTTTGAACTGGAACTCACATTCAGGATTTTGTGCCCCCTTCCACTATCCTATAAGCCATCTAAGAAGAGTTACTTAAATATATATGGAAAAGGAACAAACAATTAAGCCAGGAAAGAACTGAAGACAAGCAAGAAATCTAAATGATTAAAAAACTACACATACTCATATGTATTTTTTAAAAATCTGTGGAGATAATATTTTCCCTCTCTACACTGTGTGTGTGTGTGTGTGTGTGTGTGTGTGTGTGTGTCTGGGAGAAGCATTTTTGATAACTTTGATAGTTTGAATACTTGATCCCTCCAGAATTATGTTAAAACCTAATTTGGAATAAGGGCAGGACCCTCTTGAGTGGGATTAGTGTCCTTATAAGAGACTCTATAGGGCTAACTTGCTTCTTCTATCATGTTAGGAAATAACTAGAAAGCACCAACACAAAGAATACACGGAATCTGTGGACACCTTAATCTTGGACTTCCAAGACTCCAGAACTGTGTGAAGAGATTTCCATTGTTTTTAAATTACTCAGTTTATTGGTATTTAGTTATAGTAGCTTGAAGGGACTAAGACAACAATAAATGATGTGAATTAACAATATTCCAGAAACGTACAAGATAGCCAGGTGTGTTGGGACATGCCTGTAACCCCAGTTACTTGGGAGGTTAAAACAGAAGGATTGCAAGTTCAAGGCCATCCTTGACAATTTAGCGCAAACCTGTCTCAAAATAAAAATAAAAATGTTTAAAAAGGACTAGGGGGGCTGGGGATGTGGCTCAAGCGGTAGCTCGCTTGTCTGGCGTGGGTGCGACCTGGGTTCGATCCTCAGCACCACATACAAACAAAGATGTTGTGTCTGCCGAAAACTAAAAAATGTAAATAAAGTATTAAAAAAAAGGACCTTTTAAAAAAAAAAGGATGTAGCCCTGTGGTAGAGCATACCTAAGTCCACCCCCGAATAAAAAGGAATATATAAGATAAGACTTGTACATATTCTTAACATTTCCCAGTTTAGTGAACTCTATAATGATGAATATAGAAAATTGTTTTCCAAACACAAGTTTCAGGTCATCTTTGATTTATCCATCCTGCTATTTCCCCCTATTTTTATTGTGAGTTCAAGTAGCTTCAAATAATTTGAACAGTCATTTATTGACTAGCTATCCTACTCTGGAGCATGGGGTATTTACCAACATAATAAGAAGAATCTCATCTAATTTTAATCCCTTCATTCCACAGTATGATATGGCCCTTATTAGACCTTTTCTTGACTGAGAGTAGAGGTTATACCAGACTATTACATATCTTTGTGTATTTCTATGAGAGAGATTATGTTGTTCCTTCTCAATGCAATTACTCTATTTGAGAGCAGATTAGTGTGACAAAAAAAATAGTGTTCAAGAAAATATAAACTCTGGCTGATCCTTGTTACTTCTTCCAAATCACTCTATCTTCAATTTTTATTCCCACTTTAATAAAATATGCTACAGACAAACAAGAATATTACCTTTATACTCTCTCCAACTTCCTTTAGTAGGGCTTTAAAGACTACCCCAAACAATATACTTCCATAAATACATTTTAAAATATTTTAGCATGTCCATGGTAGGGTATGTAGAATGAATTCTATTTTTAAAAACCACTATTTTGTACAAACAATCAGCTGCACTTAACACTGACTTTGGAAATGTTAGTATAAAAGTATAAATAAGAATCAGTGTGAATTAGAAGGAACAGAATTTTGAGTCAGGTCTGTATCTCATTTCCAGCTCTGGATGATTTAGCTGGTAAGATAATTAACCCATTTTACCTTTAGTTTTCTCATCTGAAAGATAGGACGAGTAATGTCTACTATGCAGGTTTATTATGAGTATTAAACATGATCATAACAAATTCTGGAAAACAACAAGTTCTAAACAATTATCATCATTATTGTTTATATTATTATTATCTTAACAGCTGCCTATTAAAATTCATTGAGCTAAAATATAATTACTTATTCTAAGTATGTTGATTAGCCATTAAATAAACTTTATAGTTTTGATTAAAGTAAAACATAAACATATAGTAAGTAAATACCTTAAATTTGAGATTTCAATTCTAGAAATTAGAGGATTTTTATTTTCTTTTTGATTAACATCTATTTAAATTTGGGTACAATTCAGGAAAATTTTACATATGTTAGGCTCAGTACACAATACCCCAAAGAATGGTACTTTGGCAAGCTGAGTACTTTGAACTAAAGGGCATTGGAAGGGCCTCAGAAGAAAGGTCTCTCTGACCTCCTGCCCTTATGTTTCCCTACTGCATGATAACCAAAATTTCATTGAAACTCCAACTCCTCTCTCCCTAAAAATGTCATAATACAAAGAAAGGTCACTCTCTACCTACTCTTGTCACCTGCCCCATGCCTGGTGGGTGGGGGGGGGGCTGAGAATATTACACAGAGAGGCCATAAAGAATCTGAGCAACCAGGCTTTTCTGGGTTATCCCCCTTAGTCTGTTATTGGGTCATATACTTCTCCCCAATTCTTTTCAACACAGCTTTCCATGATTCATAGAATCTAAGCATAAAAGTGGATAGTTTTGGGGATGGAGCTCAGTGGTACAGTGCTTGCCTATCATGTGAGAGGCCCTGCATTCAACTCCAGTACTGTCCTCCCAGAAAAAAAAAAAAAAAAAAAAAAAGATAGTTTTCCCTGGCTCTTTAGGTCTTCATTTCTGAATCCTTGCACATCACCTAAAACTTTGATTAAATAAATTTATGCTTTTCCCTTAACCTAACCTTTGTTGTACAAGTGTTGCATCTCTCTGCCCTTACACATACTAACTAAAAAGATCTGTGGTTTATAGTCTGTTAACAACCAAATGTGAATCTAGTTTAGTCATAAGAACTGTTCAAAATTATTTGACTTTAAGTTTAAAGTAGAGGACAGATAACAAAGACACTACTTCTAAAGATTTTGAAGAGAGAAAATCCATGGTATCTATTAAGGTATTATTCAAGGCACGTCTCAAGAACTGTTAAAATTACTTTAAGAATGAAAATCTGAGGAATTGTGAAAGGCATTTGGATTGTGTTTTAAATCATTTCAAGCCCCTACTTTATCTCAGTACTGAACATCTAAAATAATAAGTATCCAAGAGTTAATTCTTTTCATAACTGAAATAAAACACCTGTCATTGTAAAGTGTGTACATTAGTTTTATAAGTCTGCTATAACAAAGTACCATAGAGTGAGCAGCTTAAACAGAAATTTATTTTGTCTTAGTTCTGAAGTTTAAAAGACAGAGAACAAGGAATCAGCACGGTTAATTTCTTCTGAGGTTCTGCTCATTTCACTGTAAGTAGCAATCTTCCCTGTGTCACATGGTTTTCACTCTGGTTTTTGTCCTAATTCCTTTTTTATAAGGATACCAGTATACTGAATTAAGGACCTAAGCTAATAACCTTATTATAACTTAGTTAATTTGTTAAAGACTCTATCCAATTCTGATAAAAGAGATTAGAACTTTGACATGTAAATTTCCAGAGGACATATTTCAGTCAATAACATTATGATATGCTAATACTTTATTTATATATGAGACTATATGACCAATATGATTCTGTAACATGTACACTCAGAAAAATGAGAAATTATACCCCATCTATGTATGATATATCAAAGTGCATTCTACTGTTATGTATAACTAATTAAAATTATAAAAAAATTAAAAATTATTAAAAAATACAATATGCTTATCTACTTCATTTCTAATATATATACAAATATTGTTTGCATCTTGCTACTGTCTTTTAAATCAATTTTGAATAAGTTTCATATATATCCTTTTAAAATAAAGATATTCAACCAGGAGGAATTAAAGCACAACCAATAGAACTACATTAGGTTAATAAAAAAAAGTGGCAAATTAGTATCTTAATTTGACACACACTCCAATGAAAATAATTTCTCTTGATTTTCTAGGTCTTAGAGTAGATTCTGGATCTATCAGTCATTTATGGTAGTTAGAATGAAATAATAGATTACTATTGGATTTTTATTCTAGAGCAATAAACAGTAACATTACATATTCATAGAAACAAAAATTATACAAAACCTGGCAAACAAAAATATTGTTTTGAAACAAGCATAAACCATATGAAATCTTGGTTTAGTAGTACAGATAATTTTTCAGTTATTCCTTTTACTTTTAAGATAAATGAACATGAACATTTCTTGTTTTCAGTTACTATGTTTGTTGTAGGGGATAGAGGAAGCAGGGCATGTAAGATAGCAGGAATCAGTTTTATTTGGCTGCAGCCAGGTTTGGGTACAGCTTTCAGTGTAATCAATTAATCTCCTGAATCTCGAGTTCAAGCAGTTTCAGAACTTTATACCCAGCATGTAAGAGGAGGGGGTCAGAAGTTCACAATCTGCAGAAGTTCACACATAGCAGCTTTTTCTTTCACTGTTTTGGGCAAGTTAACCCTTCAAGGACAGTGCCTGAGAAGGGGAGAATTTCTTCTCCCCTTCCCCCGCCCAGCTGTTACCATGGAGCCCAATTGGTAACTTCTCTTAGAAACTTAGACATCTCAGTGAAGTTCCAGCTCAAGGCCAGAGGCCTTGTTAAAAGATTTGTCTTTTTAAAATCACATTTGCATTTGCAAACACACTTCTACAAACTACTATATTGGATAAATGTTTGTGAAAAACTAGTAAAGGTGAATTCAGCACCTGGAGTGCTGATTTCTTCTAGGCCAGTGGCCAAGTAAAATAGAGCAACAGGAAAATAGGAAGTTTATCTACATTGAACTCTTTTGTAGAGGCTCTTTTGCTGATAGTCCTAAAATCAAATATGGTAAAGATTTCTAGAGAAGTTCAGTTAAGATTTTCTGTGGAGGAGGGAGTGCCACTACTTGTTAATCCGATATATGCCATTCAGAAACAATGAGATGACATCCTTTGTTATCTGACTATATACCAAGTGTTAAATGTACAGGGAATCACATCATCTGCTATAAATCACTAGATTTCCTACAAGTCAATTCACAGATACAACAAAAATAAGTACCTACATTTAAATTTTTATTTACACACATGTTCATTTCCAGTGTAATGTATTAAAGATTTATAAAATATAAAATCAATCCAGTGTTGTCAAATGAGAGTCAATTACAAGACTAAATAATTTAAAGATCATTTTAATAATAATACTCAAAAATGTTAATACAATTGAGCCCATTTCATTGAATTTGATAATAATGTATTTAAAGAAAAAAATATGACTAAGTATAACATTATAAAGCTAAATGTTAAGATTTATTTATTTGTGGGGAGGCATAGGGGATTGAACTCAGGGGCACTTGACCACTAAGCCATATCCCTAGACCTTTTTTTATATTTTATTTAGAGACAGGGTCTCACTGAATTCTTAGTGCCTTGCTTTTGCTGAAACTGGCTTTTAACTTGCTGCAATCCTCCTGCCTCAGCCTCCTAAGTCACTGGGATTACAGGCATGCACCCCCAGCACCAAGCTAAATGTTAAGATTTTAAAACAGCATTTTACCATCAATGAAAGGCAAGCTGTATTTTGACTACAGGGCTGACAACAGTCTTAAATAAAAAGCTGTACTAAATCATATGGCAAATTGTTATATAAAATGGGATAAACTATGCATATTTTCAAGTACAAAATGTTAAATATACTGGAAGTGTAAGAGCTCTAATTATGCTCCATTTTTTGGTCCAAATATTGTAAATCTGTACGTTTGTTTTAAAGTAGCACAGAGTCTCATCATGACCCATTTTAAACTTAAACTGCTCAGTTACAACTAATAAGCACATATCATCTAAATTCTGTTAACTTCAACTGTTTTCAACACTCTCCATTTTATCTTTGAAAATATTTTAGTCTATGTCAATGGAAGCATAGTGTTTACACATTTATATCACTAACATTGATTTTTTTTACCCCATTTTGGCAAGCCAATGATTTTGAATTATGAATTTAAATTAAGAATTCACACAAGGTTTAAGTTCATGAGCCCTCGTTTTAAAATATAATCCTTTATGTTAAAATTCAGATTTAACTTGCTCAGCTCAATATCTTAAAGATTAGACTACCTTCTGTAATGTCTGCTCCAATATTTCTTTCCCATTCTTCTCTGGAGTACTCTTCTTGACCCCATCATCTTCACGGTATCTAAAGACTTGTTCTGGACGAGAATAAATAATATATTATGGTGCTTGTACATTGCAGAAACACTGTCCTATCATTTTAAGAAAAACTGTTCTGTGGTTTTTCAATTATGAATAATTGAATATATTTTTTTTGTCAAGTATTTGGCCAGTAACTAAATAGTGATCTTTTTCAAGATTTTCAGTCACACAATTATATGTCTTTGTAGTGTCGCTTTTTTTTTTCTGTAGTGTTAAGATTTTCAAAAGTACAATAGATCTGCAGGTTAACAATGCTATACTTTTATTCCCATTTTCATTCTTTTGTAGACTATTCCCCCTTTGCCTTAAAAGCAGAATTCATTGCCTTTTTATCTACACAGTCACTACTAGTTTTGTTCTCTGAATCTTGTTCCCTGCCAGGAGGATCAGAGTGATTGCTGAACAAAGCAAACAGTAACAGAATTAGGGTGGACTGAAACTGTAACACCCCTACTAAAACCTTTTGTTCAAGTGAAGGATCCATGAGCTTGGCAGGGTAAATCATAAAAATCACGTTTCCAGAAAAACTATGACTTCAAAATAAACAGAAACCTAAGTATATATATATTAAGTTGCTTCTACAAGTCATTTCCATGCTGGTTATGCAACTACCTACCAAAAACCTTTTGAACTAAGCAAAAATATGCAAGTAACTAAACAACTTCAAAGGAAAAAAATGATAAATTTTCTGTTAATATTACTAAAAAGTGAAATTTACTAAAACCTGTAACATTTTTCTTATCAGATAAAATGTAGTCACAAATTGAATATATTCCTAATGTATTATTCTTGAAATATAACATTTCTTAAAGAACAAAAAAGGGGCACAAAAGAATACACAAAAGCTGAAAGGATACATATCTGTGTTCGCCTGAGATGATTTTGCTTTAAAGTATGCTTGACTACTGTAGGTCAGTGTAAAACTTTGATTAATCAACAAAGGAAAAAGAAAACAATATTATTCTCTGTAGAGTAGAAATCCTCTTGGTATAAACAGTGACTAACAAGTTTGTTAGAGTGAATTAGGCATTTCTTTTGTCTTTGAAACATGACATACCCAATTAAAACTTCTGTACTCATGAAATAAATAGAACACTATCCTAAGGAAAATAAAAGCTAGAATAGGTAGAATTTGCTATCTGGGGAATAAGTACCTTTACCTTGATAATAATCTATCCATTCCCAAGTTTCTTTTACTAGTCCCTTAACAACATGGTACTGAATTCATTTAAAATACTCTTTAAAAAATAAATAATATGCAAATACAACTCATCTGTTCTAGTCATTTAAATATGTTACAGTTCTGAGTGAAATATTTACTCTTAAAAATAAGTTCTATAGTCAAAGAGCACAGAGTGCTAACAATGGCTAAATAATGCTAATAAAAATAAATGCTAAAAATTGATTAAATAAAATTCTCTGATGCTTTTTTTGCCCCAGGTATATGTAAGACCCCCTGATAAACTGGATAAATGTATTCACCTGAGGTTTACTGTTGAAAAATTGTTTTGTTTTTGCCTTCAAAGGTTTTATAAAGAACATTCAAGCAGTTAGACTCAGGGCATAGAAAGAAACAAGGAACCAATTCTCTTGTCTTCATTGTCTTATCTTCAAAGATCTTGGAATTTGGGAAATGAACTAAGAGAACATAGCTAGAAACATATACTTTCTTTTTTTTTTTAAGACAATGGGTGTTAGTATGATCTCACTTCACAGGAGGTTTATTTTTAAGATTTTGGTTGTAAATATTTAAATCTACTATAGAAATTCATTCTGATTTGTAATATTTCTTAGGTGTTTCTTCTCCCTCCATCTTTTTAATTTTTAATATGTATAGTTAAACTTATTCTATTTTCTATATTCCTATTTTAATACTCTTGGCTAACTATAGGAGTCAAGAGGAATTCTTCCACTCCCTCTGAAGGTTTGAGTCTTTAATTCTGTTGACATAAACTGACAATAGACTCACAGGTCAAAAGGTACACCATTTTGCTAATGCACACATGGGTACAGGAACAAAATATGAACACTAAAAGAAAGGGTAGCTGGTTGAAGCTTCAATACTCTCTCACTAGGGGAGAAGGAAATGGAAGAAGATATCAAAATAAATTAAAGAGCTAAGTAAATGATTTTTTAGGAAAGGTAAATGGGCCTGAAGAATAGACAACAGACTTGGACAAAGTGAGGGGTTGAACTGCACTAACAACAATAATTGTCTTATCATGCAGATAAAAACTCTTTCACATGATAATCATCAGAGTAATAAACGATGTCTTTGGTACAAAACAGTGGATACCTTTTAATCTTCTTTTCTGTGAGTTAGTCTTTGTGGTTAATGAGATTTAGAAAGGGAGTCCAAGACAAGTGCTTTTCTTTTGGAAAATTTCCCTTTAGTCCAATAGGGAACTTCAAAAAGAGCTTCTCCCTGAGCTAGGGTGACAGAAACAAGGAAAGTTAGAGAGACCTCGATTCTAAGACTGCTTCGAAGGCCTTCCAATTTTCCTTCATTCAAAGTGCTTGGCATGACAAAGCATCATACTTTGAGATACTATTTTCTGAGCCCCGTCACTGCATTAAATAACTAAATTCCTCTGCAAATTTTAACTGCTTATTCTCCAGATTATTTTAACTATATTAACACATTATTTTAACAACCTATTAGCATAAGTATTAATTTGTTTATGAACAATTTCCCAAAGAATAATGCTATTTCATTTTTAAGAAAAGCAAAATAACAGTTTTAATATAGAAGTACTTATAATACAATAAAACTATGTATGTTTGATTTTGCCTAGAGTTCCTGAAGCAGAGCTTCTAAAACCTTTAGAATTTCCTGATTGATCAAAGGAGCATCTTTTATTATTCATGAAAAGCTCCTTTCAACCATACCAGAATTCATGCTAATCAAACAATTCTTGGTGGATTCATATATAACTTCAGGATAGGGGGTGGTTGCCAGAGAAATTCATCATGTGATCAGAAAGCTGGAATTTTTAGACCCACTGTCAGATTTCTGTAGAAGGAAGAAGAAGGGCTGGAGATCGGATCCAATCATCAATGGTCAATGATTTAACCAATCATGCCTAGGTAACAGAACCTCAATTAAAAGACCTAACAATGGGTTTCAACGTGTTCAATGGTAAACACATCTAGGTCTTGGGAGGGTGGCAAATCCATAAAAGGCATGAAAGAATTGTGTCCCTCCCTCCATACCTTGCCCTAGACATCTCTTCTATTTGGCTATTTCTAAGTCAAATGCCACATAACAATCTGTTTAGTAGTAAATAAAGTCTTTTTCTGAGCCACTCTAATAAATTATCAAGTCTGCAGAAGTGTTATGGGAACCCCCAACATAAAGTTGGCTGGTCAGAAAAACACAAATGGAAATCTGGGATTTGCCAATGGGCATCTGAAGTAAGAGAAGTCTTTTGGAACTGAAACCTTAACCTGGAAGTCTGCACTGACTGAAAGTAGTGTTAGAATTGAAGGAAGGAGGAAACATCCCATTTAATTACTGTCAGAAGCTTGAAGAAAATCAGCTCAATCAGTACAATTTCAGAAAAATGAATTAGGAATAAACATGTAATAATCAGTGAGACCTGCCTTACAAAAAAACTTTTATGTTTTGTTAAATGCTGTCTTACGTAAGATAGATTCACTGATCATAATTTGACCTATCTTCTCTGAAAAGTGACCATAAGTCAATAAAAAATAAAGTCCCATTTCTCTTGGAGGAAAGCAAGAAATCAATTGCTTTTGGTGCATAGGACAGAATCTTTATAGTCATTTCATATGACTACTACTATTAATATGTGGCATATCTTCCTTGAGATTCAACCTATGCCCTTTGACTTTATCTCAGAAGTCTTGGGAAGAATTTATTCAATCAGTTAAGTTAAAAGAGAAGTAGGTCATTTCTGTTACCAGTCACAACTATTCTGAAGAGGATGCTGCCAGAACAATCAAAGCATATTTTTCTATGAAGAAATGTGGGGAGATGGAAGAATGAATAATTTTTGTTTGCTTGTTTATTATATTTTTGCATTTTCTTCATTGTAAACTATACCTAGTACATAGGTTTCTTGGCCTTAAAAAATGTCTTTAATCAGGGATCCGTGATCTCATTAATTCACAAGGTTGGGTCATAAATATTTGAGTATGCTATATTCAGTTCCTTTACCTTGTAATACCCTCCTCTTAATTTTATGCTATTTCTTAAGCACATAATTTGAAAATAATTTTAATATTTTAAACTATTTTTTTCTATTTTCAAGTGTTTGACTACATTTTAATCCTTATTTTTACATTTAAATGAATTAGCTTTGGGAAGTTTAATATTTGAATTGGTGTTTATAATTTATATAACAAATTATTTGTGCTAATTTACTTTTGTTGCAACTGATTTTAGCATTTCCCTGTATTCCTGATATTAATTCTCTTAGTTCTTTAAAAAAATTTCTTCATCTTAAATTTACTACTTTCATAGTTTGTTTCATTTGTTATTTTATCTATATTTCTTTTTTTAAAATTTGTTCTGTTTAGTTATATACATAACAGTAGAATGTTTGTTAACATATCATCCATACATGGAATATAATTTCCCATTCTTGTGGTTATACCTGATATATAGTTACACTGATTGTGTATTCATATATGAACACAGGAAAGTTATGTCTCATTCATTCTATTGTCTTTCCCATTCCCACCCCTCTTCCTTTCCCTCAATTCCCCCATCCCCAATCTGGTGAACCTACTTTATTTATATTCTTAATGCAACAATTAGAAGGAAGCTTGATCTCAAGTGTAATATTAGCAATCCCAAAACTTATATGTATAGATTATGTAAAATTATATTAATGTGATTAAAATATTTATATATATTTATATATGTAAAGTATATATTTTATATGCACAATGTACACAGAATATATTGAGGGCACAAAGAAAAAGAGCAGAGAAAGGCTTCTGATTAGAAGGGATACTGTAGTCCAAATCTTTCTAGATGGAAGTGACAGGAAAGAAAGAGAATATCAAGCACAACTTCCCAGGACTATTAGATGATTAACACATTTTGGCTTTTATTTTGTCAATTTTTCATTCCACGATAGAAAATTAAAGCTAACCATATGAAATATAAGACCAATGAAGTAGGCAAAGGTTAAATAGCAATGGGATTAAGGAATTTGGGCTTTATTCTCAATAGGAAGTTACTAGATTAGGAAGTAATATAACATCAGGAGATCTATATCCAGGAAGAGTAGGGCTAGAGGAAATAGTCTTATATTGATCATGGAAATTATAAGTAGAGTAAGAAAATCTGAGTTTGACCATCCCTTTCTTTATAAAAAATAAAGTACATGGATTTATAACAATTATTTTCTTTAAATATTTAGGCACAAAGGTATATCCCAATAGATTAATTACTATGCATTCAATTATGGCCATAAAGAATTACTTAATATTAATTATTCTAAGAAGTAAATAATATTTTGACATTATTATTGCAAATGAAGTTTCGACTTTATTTGAAAAAAGCATGAAGGTACTTAAAAATGTTCCCTTGACTCATCTCTATGTCAAAATAAGGTACCCATTTCCCAAGGTCTAATTTTATTCAGTCAGATTCTTTTGGGTATGTATTCACCCACAATCTTTTCTTAATATTAAGGAAAGTTGGGATACTTGCTAGAAATTACAAACTCAAATTTTCCTCTGCCCATCTATTATGAAATTTCCAGTGTTTCCATTTAAGTAATATTTATTAGGGAAAGTCTAAAATTTATAATTTATTTACTCCATTCTGGATTGAACCAGACCATCTAGAAACCCATGTATTTGCAACATGAGTATTTTCTGGCATTGGTTTATACTTTTGAATCACAGGATGGTATATTATTATTCAGCAAATGCTTTATTAACTTCTCAGGATCTGAAATATAGATCCCTGCTCCACTGTAGTTAAGGTTGGCCATGTGATTTGGTTTGACACATGGAAAAGAAAATCTCTATTTTGTCTTCATTTTTGAAAGCTATCTTTGCTAAGTATAGAATTCTACATGGACAGGTTTCTTTCTTCTTTTAGTACTTAAAATGTACTTTCCTACCTTATGGCTTCAATTGTTTCTAATAAGAATTCTGTCATTCTTTGATTGTATACTGTCTTTAAAAAAATTTTTTTTTCCTTTCTATGCTGGCGGAGAATGAACTCCATTGGACCTTCGAGTCTGGAGATTGTTTCCTTTAATCCTTTTGAATGATGTTTTTCCTTAAGCTTGGGTAGTTTCCCTGCATCCACGTGCTAATTTAGTACATAGTTAACAACTTGAGCAGGACCTTCTACATATCTTCAAAGCAATGTAGAAGAGCAGATTCTCTAACATAGCATCCTCTCCAGCTTTCTTGATCACACTGGAACCCAGGATCTTTCTCTTTAATTTAGGAAGATTTCCAGACTTCACTTAGGTTCTTCATTTCTGTGCTGTGGCTTATAAGTTCTCTAGGCAGCAAACTGGGGTAATTATAATTTTGTGTCCCCCTTCTCGGAGATGACATAGGTATATACCCAAGGTATAAAACCCATTTTTTGCATATATTGTTTAGTTTTTAATTATTCTATGGGAAGGGTAAATTTGGTCCCCCAGGCCTACTTTTATTGAACATATTTTCCCTGGATAAATCCCAAGCCTAGGTGAATAGAAACTTCTTGTAGTAGATATATTTTACTCCTGCTACCTATTTGCCTCTGGCTATTTTTACAAGTTAAACATATCCTTTGAGCATGTCCTCTGAAATCAGTTCTACCTCCTCTATATCTCCCATCTGAATGCCTTATGCCCCCATCACACTAAATGTCTTCACTGAAAATTACAGTTCATTGAGTAATAAATCGATACTGTAATCCCACCATCTCTGCCAAGAATTTAGCTATGTAGTAGAGATCTGAGCTGCTAAATGTGTGAGTAGCTAAGACAACAAGCCAAAATCAAAGTTATATATTTGCCTTTAATTATTTACTGAGATATTATAAGGAAGAGGCTGAAAAGGGGGAAGTGCCTACTTTTGTATTCTATTTTTCTCTCATCAGCACTGACATGGGAGTTGTCTTAATATCAAGTGAGCTCCAAACAAAAGTTTCCTTCCACTAGTTTTGTGTACCTTGAGCCTAAGACAAGAGCCAGGAGAAAAAAAGCACAGAATCAGATTTTTTTTAATATATATTTTTTAGTTGTAGTTGGTCACAATGCCTTTATTTTATTTATTTTTTTTTATGTGGTGCTGAGGATCAGACCCAGTGCACCACATGTGCTAGAGGAGTGCTCTACCACTGAGCCACGACCCCAGCTCCCACACTGGGTCTTTAAAATGAGGAAAAGTGTTTTCAAGTTTATTGCAAGTTCTCTACTTCCTAAGTAGATCTGTGCAGAGGAACCCTCAGCCAAAGGGTAACCAGTAAAGCAGCTTCCAAATGGAGAAAGGACAGAGGCTAGGGACACAGATGTTTCTAAGAGTATGTTGGCCAGGGAGTCTTGGGCACTTGCTCAGTGACCAAGTAACTCCCTTTAGATACTGCAGAACAGTGGCTATATGCCAACTCTGGTTGTAGGAGGGCAGCTTTCCCGTATAAGGCACACCATTTAAAGTCTATGTAATTACCTATGGTCAGGCCTGAAAAAGTGCATATCCAAGTTAGCCAGAAGCTAGACAGACTCCTCCATCTTTCTTACAACTCCAAGAATATTCATAAACATCACTTATGGTGTTCATTACTGAAAAACTGAGGGCCTGTGTTTCAATTAAACAATACAAGAAATAAGCGAATGGGAAAACTCATTCATAAAATAAGCATCTATTTATTGCATATGGGTATGTGAGTTGGTTGAAACAGTTATTCCTGTTGCGTGTCATCTAGTCCAGCTCCATTTCAGTCTAGTCTGTTAAAGTTAAGTTCATTTCTCCACATTTCTGATTCTTGACCACAAAGGTGCAAGTGTGTGTGTGTGTGTGTGTGTGTGTGTGTGTGTGTGTGTGTATATATATATATATATACACACACATATACATACACACATACACATACATACATACACACAGAGCCTTTGAGGCTTGGTTTTGGTACTGACATAATGTAACTTCCACCCACACAACTTTGGCTAAAGTAAGTCACCTTGCAAATTAGCAAAGACCCTTAGCATTTAGCAAGACCCTGTCTCAAAATTTTAAGAACAAGTAAGAAGGACCAGCAGTATGGTTCACTAATAAAGTACCCCTGGATTCAGTTCCCAGTACCAAAATAAATAAAGAAATAATAAAGGTGACAATATTTATGATACAACCTCAGTACCTCCTTAACATATGTCCATAACAATGTTTTCTTTTAAAAAATAAATGACATCGAGAAAGTTCTGGAGGGAAAAGATATTGTCCAATAAAATTATACCAAATTTATCCCTTAAAAATAAAGATAGTTGTAATATGTTCTCAAAAACATAGGCTCTAAGAAATACAGCAGTTGTGATTCCTTCTTGAAGGAAAGAATACAGTCAATTATATCTGGTTAACCAAGAAAAAAAATACATATACATGTGTGTGTGTGTGTGTGTGTGTGTGTGTGTGTGTGTGTGTAAATAATTAATTAAGTTAGGTGTGGAGGCACGTGCCTGTAATCCCAGTGGCTCAGGAAGCAGAGACAAGAGGATCATGAGTTCAAAGCCAACTTCAGCAATGGTGAGGGAGTAAGCAATTAAGGAAGACCCTGTGAGAAATGTTTTTGTAAAAATACTGGCATTTATCTTGCATAGCAATATTTTAATTTAAATGCCCCTTGTAGAGAGCAGGTATACCCTGTTCTGAGTTATTCCATGATGTACAAAATAGCAGTTTTCAGGCTGTGCCTAAATCTGAGTCACTCCATTTCATACAGCAATAGTTTGTCATCAGCTAGTTCATTTTGAGTTTAAGTGCTGAGGTAGAATGATTCTACACCTTGTTTATACAAGTAAACAACTACCATCTGCCTAGCAAAACCATAAGGCACAAATTGATAAATAAATTGTGTTAATAAAGATGACTATTTGTGAATTTACTGAATTACTCACAAGCCCTGCATGAATGTATCAAAATCATAGTGGAAAAATCAGGTTTACGAGCTAATCAAACCAGACCATCAAATAAAGCAAGCCTTTGGGCTGGGAATGTGGCTCAGGTGGTAGCGTGCTCGTCTGGCATGCGTGCAGCCGGGGTTCGATCCTCAGCACCACATACCAACAAAGATGTTGTGTCCGCCGAGAACTAAGAAATAAATATTAAAAATTCTCTCTCTCTCTCTCCTCTCTCACTCTCTCTTTAAAAAAAAAAAGCAAGCCTTTCACTCAAGGCCCATAAAAGGAGAAGTACCCTGAGACTGGACACAGCAGCACACTGACCCTGTTACCTGGTATTTTCAAGAGCCTTTCCTAGGAAAATTTCTACAATGATGAACCTTGGAATCTTTGTCCTTGAGCTTTAGCAGAGTACAGCTTCTCCTGCCCTTGATGACCACTTGTAGTCCACCTCAAAGTGACACCTCAAGCTGATACTCTGAAGCTGTCATCCATGTGGACCTTGGAACTTAGAATAAGTTCCTGAACTTTGATAGCTCTGCACCCTGAACAAGTTCTTTGGCTGGTTCTTAATTTTATGAACCACCTACAATAACAGCACTCATATCTGCTTTCTGCTTTTGCTCTCAGTTCAGCCTCCTAAAGCCCTGTGGCTGCCTTAACCCTTTCTCAGTTTTTCTATACATATATGTATGTATATGTTTATGTATATGTGTGTGCATATACTTTTGTATGGGTGAGTATATGTGTGTATATTTGTCCAAAGTATAATCTGAATGTTGCAGACATTGGAAATTAAGACTGGAATTAAAGAACCTGTAATTGTCTGGTTTATGACTACCAGGTAACCCACAAGTATTCAGTCAACTGCCATCAATAAATGTAGTGTGTAGTATGTGAATTTATTGCTATTAAATAAATTCTGACCCTGTGGAATGAAATAAACATGTTTGGTCTCTGTTAATGATACCCTGTTTACAATACTCCTAAACTGAAATACTTTAAAAAATACATGGTAGTTGTATCTTCTATAATTTTGTAACTTTTCTTGCTCAACATAGACAGAGTTATACTATCTCTTGAATCAAAATATTTATCTAAAGTTTAATAGTTCATTTACCTCTTTTTAAGTGAGTAGTCTTGGGAATTGAATCTAGCACTGCACATATGCTAGACAAGTGCTCTACCATTAAGCTAGACAAGTGCTCTACCATTAAGCTAAATCTTCAGCCCTTTTTAAAATTTCTTTAAAATTTTGAGGTAGCGTATCATTAAGTTATTCATGCTGGCCATCAACTTGTGATTCTCCCACCTCAGTCTTCCAAGTAGCTAGGATTATAGCCTTGTGCCACTGTGGCAACTCTGATTTGAATTCACCTCAACTTCTTTCTATTTCATTCGAAATAAATATAATCAATTTAAGCCTTTATGGGGGCTGTGGTTGTGGGCTCAGTGGTAGAGCAGTCACGTAGCATATGAGAGTCCCTGGGTTTGATCCTCGGCACCACATTAAAAGTAAATAAAATAAAGATTTTGTGTCCAATTACAGCTAAAAAATAAATATTCAAAAAATTTTAAGCCTTTTTAAAAAATTAAAGATGTAAAAATGGAAGGGTTCAGATACTGGTTTTTAAAAGTCAGTAATGACCTAAGTAAGAGCAAGTGGAACAATAGGAATTGAGACAAAAGCAAGAAGAAGGATAAAGGAAAATTAATTATTAAGTATAAACTGTCAACAACCAAAAGTACAAGGGAAATAATGAGACTGCAGAAAATTAGGTAATAATAAATCCTGTCATATCAATCTTTTTTTTATTGGTTGTTCAAAACATTACAAAGCTCTTGACATATCATATATCATACATTAGATTCAAGTGGGTTATTAACTCCCATTTTTTTACCCCAAATACAAGTTGCAGAATCACATGGGTTACACATCCACATTTTTACATAATGCCATATTAGTAACTGTTGTATTCTGCTACCTAGCGTATCCTCTACTATCCCCCCTCCCCTCCCCTCCCATCTTCTCTCTCTATCCCATCTGCTGTAATTTAATTCTCTCCCTTGCTTTTTTTTTTCCCTTTCCCCTCACAACCTCTTACATGTAGTTTTGTATACCAATGAGGGTCTCCTTCCATTTCCATGCAATTTCCCTTCTTTCTCCCTTTCCCTCCCACCTCATGTCTCTGTTTAATGTTAATCTTTTCCTCATGTTCTTCCTCCCTGCTCTGTTTTTAGTTGCTCTCATTATATCAAAGAAGACATTTGGAATTTGTTTTTTTAGGGCTTGGTTAGCTTCACTTAGCATAATCTGCTCTAATGCCATCCATTTCCCTACAAATTCCATGATTTTGTCATTTTTTAGTGCTGCGTAATACTCCATTGTGTATAAATGCCACATTTTTTTTGTACATTCATCTATTGAAGGGGATCTGGGTTGGTTCCACAGTCTAGCTATTGTGAATTGTACTACTATGAACATCGATGTGGCAGTATCCCTGTAGTAAGTACGCTCTTTTAAGGTTTTCAGGGAATAGTCCGAGAAGGGCAATAGCTAGGTCAAATGGTGGTTCCATTCCGAGCTTTCCAAGGAATCTCCATACAGCTTTCCAAATTGGCTACACCAATTTGCAGTCCCACCAGCAATGTTCAAGTGTACCCTTTTCCCCACATCCTCGCCAGCACTTGTTGTTGTTTGACTTCATAATGGCTGCCAATCTTACTGGAGTGAGATGGTATCTTAGGGTGGTTTTGATTTGCATTTCTCTGACTGCTAGAGATGGTGAGCATTTTTTCATGTACTTGTTGATTGATTGTATGTCCTCCTCTGAGAAGTGTCTGTTCAGGTCCTTGGCCCATTTGTTGATTGGGTTATTTGTTATCTTATTGTCTAATTTTTTGAGTTCTTTGTATACTCTGGATATTAGGGCTCTATCTGAAGTGTGAGGAGTAAAAATTTGTTCCCAGGATGTAGGCTCCCTATTTACCTCTCTTATTGTTTCTCTTGCTGAGAAAAAACTTTTTAGTTTGAGTAAGTCCCATTTGTTGATTGTTGTTTTTAACTCTTGTGCTATGGGCGTCCTATTAAGGAATTTGGAGCCTGACCCCACAATATGTAGATCAGAGCCAACTTTTTCTTCACCTCTTTTGTTAGGTTGATTCCCAAGTATTTTATTTTTTTTTTTTTTGAGGATATTGTGAATGGAGTGGTTGTCCTCATTTCCATTTCAGAAGATTTGTAGCAGATATAAAGGAATGCCTTTGATTTGTGCATGTTGATTTTATATCCTGCCACTTTGCTGAATTCATTTATTAGCTCTAGTAGTTTCTTTGTAGACCCTTTTGGGTCTGTTAGATATAGTATCATATCATCCGCAAATAGTGATAATTTAAGTTCTTCTTTTCCTATTTTTATGACTTTAATTTATTTTGTCTGTCTAATTACTCTGGCTAGTTTTTCAAGAACTAAATTGAATAGAAGTGGTGAGAGAGGGCATCCCTGTCTTGTTCCAGATTTTAGAGGGAATGCCTTCAGTTTTTCTCCATTCAGAATTATGCTAGCCTGAGGCTTAGCATATATAGCTTTTACAATGTTGAGGTAAGCTCCTATTATCCCTAGTTTTTCTAGGGTTTTGAACATAAAGGGATGCTGTACTTTGTTGAATGCTTTTTCTGCATGTATCGAGATGATCATATGGTTCTTATCTTTAAGTCTATTGATGTGGTGAATAACATTTATTGATTTCCGTATATTGAACCAGCCTTGCATCCCAGGGATGAATCCTACTTGATCATGGTGCACAATTTTTTTTATATGCTTTTGTTTTCAATTTGCCAGGATTTTATTGAGAATTTTTCCATCTAGGTTCATTAGAGATATTGGTCTGTAGTTTTCTTTCTTTGAAGTGTCTTTGTCTGGTTTCCGGATCAGGGTGATGTTGGCCTCATAGAATGAATTTGGAAGAGCTCCTTCTTTTTCTATTTCCTGAAATAACTTGAAAAGTATTGGTATTAATTCTTCTTTGAAGGTTTTGTAAAACTCCGCTGTATACCCATCCAGTCCAGGGCTTTTCTTGGTTGGTAGTCTTTTGATGGCTTCTTCTATTTCCTCCTTTCTCATTGGTCTGTTTAAATTGTGTGTATCTTCCTGAATCAATCTGGGTAAATCATATGACTTAAGAAATTTATCAATATCTTCACTATCTTCTATTGTATTGGAATATAGAGTTTCAAAATAATTTCTAATTATCTTCTGTATTTCTGTAGTGTCCGTTGTGATATTGCCTTTTTCATCCCGTATGTTAGTAATTTGAGTTCTCTCTCTTCTTCTCTTCGTTAGCATAGCTAAGAGTCTATCAATCTTATTTATTTTTTCGAAGAACTTTTAGTTTTATCAATTTTCTCAATGGTTTTCTTTGTTTCAATTTCTTTGATTTCCGCTCTGATTTTAATTATTTCTTGCCTTCTACTACATTTGATGTTGTTTTGCTCTTCCTTTTCTAGGGTTTTGACATGAAGTGTGAGTTCATTTATTTGTTGGTTTTTTCTTTTCTTGAGGAATGAACTCCAGGCAATGAATTTCCCTCTTAAACCTGCTTTCTTTGTGTCCCATAGATTCCGAAATGTTGTGTCTGTTTTTCATTTATCTCTAAGAATTTTTTGATTTCCTCCTTTATGTCTTCTGTAACCCATTGATCATTCAGTAACATATTGTTCATTTTCCAGGTGATGCAGGATTTTTCCTTCCTTCTTTTATCATTGATTTTCCAGTTTCATTCCATTATGATCAGATAAGATGCATGGTATTATCTCCACACCTTTATATTTACTAAGAGTTGCCCTATGGCATAATATATGGTCTATCTTTGAGAAGGATCCATGTGCTGCTGAGAAGAACGTGTATCCACTTGATGATGGTTGATATATTCTATATATGTCGGTTAAGTCTAGGTTATTGATTGTGTTATTGAGTTCTATAGTTTCTTTATTCAGCTTTTGTGTGCAGGATCTGTCCAATGGAGAGAGCCGTGTGTTGAAGTCACCCATAATTATTGTGTTGTGGTTTATCTGACTCTTGAACTTGAGGAGAGTTTGTTTTTTGAACATTGCAGCACCATTGTTTGGTGCACACATATTGATAATTGTTATGTCTTGGTGGATGGTTCCTTCTAACAGTATATAGTGTCCTTCTTTATCCCTTTTGATTAACTTAGGTTTGAAGTTGATTTTATTCGATATGAGTATGGCCACTCCTGCTTGCTTCCGAGGACCATGCGAGTGGTATGATTTTTCCCAACCTTTCACCTTCAGCCTGTGTATGTCTTTTCCTATCATATGAGTCTCCTGAAGGCAGCATATTGTTGGATTTTTTTTTAATCCAGGTTACTAGCCTATGTCTCTTGATTGGTGAATTTAAGCCATTAATGTTTAGGGTTACTATTGATATATGGTTTGCACTTCCAGTCATGCTTATTTATTTATTTATTTGAATATGGCTAGTTTTTCCTCTTTGGTTATTTTTTTATTCCCCTTTACTGAGTTACCTCCCACTGTTAGTTTTGGGTGCTGTTTTTCCATTCCTCTTCTTGTAGAGTTTTGCTCAAAATGCCTTGCAGTGCTGGTTTTCTGGCTGTGAATTCTTTTAACTTTTGTTTATCGTGAAATATTTTAACTTCATTGTCAAATCTGAAGCTTAATTTTGCTGGATACAGTATTCTTGGTTGGAATCCATTATTTTTCAGTGTTTGAAATACGTTTTTCCAGGATCTTCTCTCTTTCAACGTCTGTGATAAAAAATCAGCCGTTAACCTAATTGGTTTACCCCTGAATGTAATCTGCCTCCTTTCTTTCGTAGCTTTTAATATTCTCTCCTTGTTCTGTATGTTGTATATCTTCATAATTACGTGTCTTGGAGTTGGTCTATTATGGTTTTGTATGTTTGGGGTCCTGTATGCTTCCAGGATTTGGCAATCCATTCCCTCTTTCATATCCGGGAAGTTTTCTAAGATTATTTCATTCGATAGATTGTTCATTCCTTTGGTTTGAACCTCTATGCCTTCTTCTATCCCAATGACTCTCAAGTTTGGTTTTTTTATGACATCCCATATCTCTTAGATGGATTGCTCGTGATTTCTTAGCATCCTTTCTGTGTTGACTATATTCTTTTCAAGTTGATAAACTTTGTGTTCATTATCTGATGTTCTGACTTCTACTTGATCTAGTCTATTTGTAATATTCTCATTTGAGTTTTTAATTTGGTTTATGGTTTCCTGCATTTCTAGGATTACTGTTTGATTTTTTTAAAATCTCTATATCCTGGTAGAGCTCATTCTTTGCCATTTGAATTTGCTTATGTAATTCATTCTCAAAGTATATACTTTCATTGTTTGCACTTGCTGTCTAATGTCTTCTCTAAGATTCTGTTCCATCTGAGTTAGGTATGCCTTGAGTTCTTTCTCTGTCCATTTTTCTGATGCCTCTAGGTTCTGTGAATTTAAGTTGTCCTGCATTGTTTGTAATCCTTTTTTCCCTTGTTTTTTCATGGTGCTCATGTTACTTTGCAACTCTGTTTGACTGCTGTGTTTCTGTTTTTTCCATTAAATTTGTTTTGGTTTTTATAGTTCCAATGTCTCTTCTTTGTGTTGGGAGACAATGTTTATAGATGTTGGATTTAATTGTGATTTAAGGTAAATTCATTAGTTTCATTAAAGGCCTACATATTTTGATGGCATATAGAGAACTGAGGTTTGAACTTAGGATTTTATGTTAAGGTCGGGCGATTTGATGGTATGGAGGTTAGTATGTTAGCTTCTTTGGGGGGTTGCTCAAATGTAGGCGGATATTAACAAGAAAATATACAGGAGTACTTGGGGGTAGTTAAAGGCTTAGGTGGACTATAGACCGACTCGTAGTATTCGTCTATTTGCATTTAGTAGATTATATGTAATCTGGGTGGTCATGCTTAAGAGTAAAGATGGGGAAAAGGTAAGAAAGCAAACCAAGAAAGAGAGAGGGAGAGAAGAAAGAAAGAGGAAAGAATAGAAAAGAAAAAGAAATGATAAAAAATAATATGCAGTAAAATAAAAATTACAATTAAAAAATAATTTAAAAAAGAAAAAAATTAAAATTAAAAAATTTAAATAATTTTTTTAAAAAGGCACTGTTAGGCTTCTATTTTCTTGGCTTCCAGTAGGTGGTGCTGTGCCTCCCGGGCCAAGATTTTGCCTCCGGCTGTAGGAAACAATCCGTGTGAGGCCGCTCTCTCCTCGCCCCCCTGGTGTCTCTCAAAACCTGTTAGCTCAGGTTTATTCCTGGTCTCTAGTCTCCTCGCTTCTTCTGCCAGACAGGCTTCCCCAGTGTGATACCTCTCTGCAGTTCAAGCTACACTCTGGGCCTGCAGTTTCCTGGATGTGGAGCGAGGCTATTGGGAACTGGCCCCTTATTGTTTTGATTCCCTCTGCTAGAGAGCTGGCGAGACAGGTTTCGTTTTCACCGCTTGTGGGAGGGGGGAGTTGGAGGTCAGGTGCCTTTACCTTTCCCCATGCCTCTATTCATGCTCACTCTGATATTCACGCCCCCAGAAAGCCGGGGAGAGATTTTATGCGATTTCCCTGCTGTATGTGAGGAGGGCTAAATGCCACACACCTGTTCTATCTCTGAACTTGTTGCATTCTGTTGGAAACTGGCGATGGTGATGTCAGCTCTCCAAGATGGTGGCTGCTGGCTTCCTTGGTGGGTTTTCCAGTGTGGAGGGCAGACCTGGACTATTTCTCTCCCAGGTATCAAACCCAGAACTCAGCCTGGAGCACAGTGAGGGCACAGTTGGCAGGACCCCCCAGAATCCGCAGCACCATTACTCTGTGTTGCTGGCATGCCGTTTCTCATTGCGCTGCAGTTTCTGGCTGCGGGGCGGGCTGCCAATCAATCAGCCTGAATCTCCGGGTGCACGGTTCACTCGAGATTGAGCCCCAGTAATTGATCCTCGGGTGCTGGAAATCCTTCCTCTAGGTTTCAGTGCACCACAATTTTGCTGGAAATTCCTAACAAGATAGCTTTTGGCTGTTCTAACTCGTTATTCAACTGCGCAGTGATGCGGTACACGGGGGTGATGCAGTCTATTCGCCGCCATCTTCCAGCCCCCAGTTCATATCAATCTTATTTACTTTTTCTAATGAGTTACTGACTTTGTATGGTAAATATTGTTATTTATGTATTTATTTATTTACTTACTTAGATATAATCCCAGTTACTGAGATATAATCCCAGTTATTTTTATTTATGTATTTTTAAAATATTGATACAGGATCTTGCAGAATTGCTGAGCTTCTTGCTAACTTGCTTACATGGCCTAGAATATTCAGTCCTACCACCTCAGCCTCCCCAGTCAATGGGATTGCAGGGGGGTGCCACCATAGCCAGTAAATGTTTTTATCTTGATTAAGAATAATCTTACTTTCAGAGCAATGACCATATTTCATATTATAGAATAATTTTAGGTTGTTGGTGAGAGAGATTGCACATTTTAAGTTTTCCAAGTTTCGTTAAGTTTTCCAAGTTTCGTTTTAGATCTAGATTTTGATTACAATAAAATAGATGCTATCTAAATGATCTTTTAAAAATGTAATGTCAAGTGAAAATATTTAGAAAATATTAACCCCACATCTTTTACAGAACAGTAAATAAACATAACTAAGAAAATCTTAACAATAAACAGTAAAAATAAGTACTTTTTCTCCTTATCAAATCTCTCTTACAAAAAGTTTTCATAAATTAAAAATCATACCACAGTGGGATTTTTAAGTATTCAATCTGTGATTTTCTTATAAGAGGAAAAATGTTAATGAGCTATCCATAAGTGGTAAAAAAGAAAGAAAGGGGTAGATTTTTTAGAAGAAACAAACTAAAACATGAAGAACTATGAAATTTAACAATGCTTCTGTTAAATATTTTCAGAGAAAAAATTGTACCTTCTCTTTTCTCTGCCATACATCTATTCAATTCTTGTATTGTTGCCTTATCAATAGATATATGTACTTTAAGTTCATCCAATTCTTCCTGAAGATTCATTCTATGAAAATTAAAGCAATGAATAATTACATAAATATATATGTTAAGGAATGCAAACAAATATTTGTAGCAAATAAAAGTAATAAATATATTTGAAAATACATAAAATAGGAAAATGGTAAAATAAAAGCAAAAAATATATTAATCACATTAACATCCTCAAAATTATAATTGATTTTTAATGAGAATCTAGAAAGTAAAATACTTTAGTTAAGTGATTTCTGGTAACTTTATCATAATAAACAAGGTAAATACCTAAATTAGAGACTAATTTTTAAAAATCATTTACTGAGCTGCTTAACCACTTTCCAGTACAAAGATATGCCAAGTAAACTAGTACTAAAAAGTGTTACACTTCTCAGAAGATGATGTACAATCAATCAAAAAACACATAAAAAAAATTCATCATCACTAGCAATTAGAGAAATACAAATCAAAACCATTCTATGATTTCATCTCACTCCAGTCAGAATGGCAGCTATTATGCATATAAATAATAATAAGTGTTGTCAAGGATGTGGGGAAAAAGGTTCACACATACACCGATGGTGGGACTGCAAATTGGTGTAGCCAATATGGAAAGCAGTATGGAGATTTCTTGGAAAACTGGGAATGGAACCACAATTTTACCAAGCTGTCCCTCTCCTTGGTCTATACCCAAAGGACTTAAAAACAACATACTACAGGGATACAGCCACATCAATGTTTATAGCAGCAAAATTCACAATAGCTAAACTGTGGAACCAACCTAGATGCCCCCTCTAGTAGATAAAATAGATAAAATAAAATGTGGCATATATACACAATGAACTATTATTCAGGAATAAAAGAGAATAAAATAATGGCATTTGCAGGTAAGTGGATGGAGTTAGAGAAGACAATGCTAAGTGAATCCCACAAAACCAAATATCAAATGTTTTCTTTGATATAAAGAGGCTGATTCATAATGTGATAGGTAGAGGAAGCATGGGAAGAATAGAGGAACTGTAGACAGGGCAGAGGGGTGGGATAAGAAGGGACAGGGCATGGGGTAATTAATGATGGTGGAATATGATGATCATTATTACACAAAGTAAATGTATGAAGACACAAATGGGTATGAATATACTATGTATACAACCAGAGATATGAAAAATTGTGCTCTATATATGTACTAAGAATTGTAATGCATTCTGCTGTCATATACATGAAAAATAAAAATAAATTAAAAAATAAAGTTAGAGAAAAATAAAACAGTCAAATTACAAAAAAATATTGAATCTTATAGTTTGATGTGTTAACTTACACATTTTTGTTCATACAGACATAAATACATATACATAAGGAGTTTAAAAAAATTTAGATCCAATGATCATAGATTTTTTTTGTTTTTAAAAAATTTTATTGTGACATAAGTATACTTAATGTTGGGACTCATTATGCCATATTTACATATGCACATAATATAATTTGATCAATCTCATCCCTAGTACCTTCCCTTCCCTTCCCTTTCTCCCTGCTCCTACTCTGCTTGCTCTATTCTGATGATCTCCCTTTTATTGTTATTATTTTAATTAGTTTGTTTTAATTATATAGATAATTTGGATTCATTGTGGTATATCCATATATGTATATGGCATAATTTGGTATATTTCATCCCCAAGGACTTCTACAGGCCCTCCACTGGTCCCTCCATCTTGATCTTCTTCCTCTACCATTGGTCTGTCTTCTCTCTGTTTTCATAATATCCCCTTTTTATTCCTTTTTGTTTTTCTCTCTCTCTAGCTTTCCCATATGAGGCAAAACATTCAACCTCTGACTTCTGAGTCTGATTTATTTCATTTATCATGATGTTCTCCAGGTCTATCCATTTACCTGCAAATGCCATTTGAGATTACCAATTGAAAGGAGGAACACATACATAAGTATACATATACATTCAACACAGGATGATTTGGAGTAAGTTCCTCATTTGTTTAGATAACACTATGGACAATACTGAAGTAAGATGGCTCCTTCAAGGGAAAAGCAAATAAAATTTATCTCAACCCAATAAAGATACAGAATATTTGAGAAACACTATCAAAAACCTTGAACTTATTGACTTTTTAAAACACTTCACTCAAAGAATAGCAAGATAATATTTCTTTTCAAGTGCTGTGGAACATTCACCAAGTTTAGACAAATATACTAAATCATACATCAATTATACATGGACCAAAGTCATCTAAATAGTGCAAAGCATCTTCTACAACCTCAATATAATTAAATTAAAAACCACTATCAGAAGGATGTCTACAAAATCCCCTAATATTGGAAATTAAAGAACTTATTTCTCAGAAAGATTGACTGCTTGAGCAAACATAGTCAAGTTCCTGTAGCTTCTTAGACCCAACTGTGTATTTCCTTATAAAATCAAGTTTTAGCAAACAACCCCACTAAGTCAGTTTTACTACTCATAATATCTGATCACCATCAATATCTGACTGTATACCTCATCCTCCACTCTTCCCCATTTGATGTCTGAATCCCTGGTCTATCATTATGAAGATTCCAGTTAAGGCCATTTAGCCAGAGTCCCCTGATGCTTCCTTGGTAATTTTCCATCCACTGACTCTTACCCTGCTCTGGCTGTAAATTCTCACTTGTTCATGCAATGTTCAGAGACATTCCCAATCAATCTCTCTCCACTACAGTAAAATTCTATGTATTCTATGGTGAGAGTCCTGAATGAATTCTTCTGTACCATATTTTAATATGTTATCATGGAATAATTTTTTGATTAAAACTTTTAAATATATCTCATGAAGATGACTCAAAAAGGAGTTAGAAAATATTCTGAACTTATAAAAAATGAAAACAACATTTCAAAAATTGTTAGGTGCAGCTAACCCAATACTTAGATGGAAACACAAAATGTTAAATACTTATATTAGAAAAGAAAAAAGATCTACAATGATATAAGCTTCTAAAAGTGATTTGCTTATTTTTCTATAGAATCATCTATCCTTTTTAAAATTTATTCTTAATATATTCTGAATACTAATCCTTTGCTGGACATAAATAATGTAAACACCTTTTCTCACTCTGAAAGTTGCCTTTTAATTCATGTTGCCTTTCAAAGTTGCCTTTAATTCAATAGTATGTTTCAACGAACAGAGGCTCTTGGTTTTAGTACTCCCCAATTTATCAATTTTTAGTTTGTGTTTACTGCATTTTGTGTGGTTTAAAAAAATCTTTGTGTACTACAGGGTCACAAAACTGTCCCATGCTTTATTGCTTGGCCCATTATATCTAGACATATAATCAATATAGAATTTATTTTTGTTTTTGGTTTGAGGTAAAAATATCTTATTAAATAGGATTTTTAAGTCAAATTTCTTAGGATTTCTAGCTATATATAAATCATGTAACATTTACTTATTTCCATTTTTCATTTGATCATAGTGAACATACTTATATGATGATATACAAGATTTTCCTCACTATTTGTTGCTAGAAGTGAAACTATTATATCTTTGAGTATATTGTGAAACATATAGAAAGCATATTACAAACTTAAAAAATATAAAGAATAATATAACAAACATCATTATAACAACCAACTAGACTTAAAAACAACAACATTATGTCGTATTTAAGTAATTACTTTTATTTTGCGAAAAAAAACCAAAATGAACCAGGAATGGTGGCCCATGTCTATAATACCAGATGCTCACTGGGCTGACGCAGGAGGACTGCACACTCAAGGCTACATTTGATGAGGTATGGTGCTATTCTTTTTTTAAGAACCCAGGGCAGGGGCTGGGCTTGTGGCTCAATGGTAGAGTGTTTACATAGCATGTGGAGGTGCTGGGTTCAATCATTAGCATCACATACAAATAAATAAATAAAATAAAGGGGTTTTGTTTGTTTGTTTGTTTTGTTTTTTAAAAAGAACCCTGGGCAAGCAACTAATATACATTGAAAATATACTGTTAAAAAGCCTGAAGTGGTTTTTAGATAAAGAATCTTATAGATAACCTATCTCAAAAGAAAAAGGGTTATGGAGATGCAATGAAGTGGTAGAGCACTTGCCTAACATCAGCAGGCCTGGGGTTCATTCCCTGGTATTAGAATGAATGAAAGAATAAAAGAAAGAAAGAAAAATCAACCTGTAAGTAGTCTTACTCCATTCAATATTCGACCTTCCTTCAATCTCTGGAAATAACCAATATCTTAAATCTGCTTTTTTTTTCTTTCTGGTCCATGCCTTAATATTATCTGTGGATGTATGTGTACAGATATGTATAACTATATTTTTGTTAATTATTCATACAATTTTATGATTTAAACAAAATTATACTTTTTGTAGATGTATAATAATGTATGTACTATTATTCAACTTCTTTTAACTCAATGTTTGTTTTTTAAGCATTTCCATTTTAATGCATATAAATTTACTTTATTTATGCATGTTAGATGCAGTATTGTCTCTCATTATTTATATACCACAGAGCATTTATGTTATCTAAAGGACATTTAGATAATTTCTAATGCATCACTATTACAACACTATGGCAATAAATAGCCTTATTCATGTATAATGTTTTACTTCATTTAAAAAATCCTTAGAATCAATTTTGGAGTGAATTTTTCTTTTAAGAGTTTTTATATTTCCTAGATAGAAAAACACGGGGAGCACTATGTGTGTGTGACAGTGGTATAGCACTTGCCTAGCATTCTGTAGAACCTGGGATAAAAACCCAGCACGGTGAAACAAACTAAAATATTAGGAAAATAATTTGCCTATAATCTTACATTTTTTAAAGTTTTATATTTTTATTTTTGAAAATTTTTTCGAATTAATTAGGCATGACAATAGAATGCATTTTGAAACACTGTACACAAATGGAGCACAACTTCTCATTCCTCCAGATCCATCCATTTACTGTCAAATGCCATAATTTCATTCTTCTTTATGGCTGAGTAATATTTCCATTGTGTATATATACTGCATTTTCTTTATCCATTTATGTATTAAAGGGTATCTACGTTGGTTCCATAGCTTACCTATTGTGAATTGAACTAATATAAACATGATATGGGTTCATTGTTATAATATGCTGATTTGAAGTCATGTCAAGTGGTTCCATACCAAGTTATATGAGGAATCTCTATACTTCTTTCCTGAGTGGTTATACCAATTTGCAGTTCCACCAACAATGTATGAGTGTATCTTTTCCCCACATCCTGGCCAACATTTATTATTATCACAACGTAATTTTAATTTGTTTCTCTAATTGCTAGTGATATTTTTCATATATTTATTGACTAATTGTATATGTTCTTCTGTGAAGTGTCTCTGTTGTTCCTTTGCCCATTTGTTGACTAGGTTTTTTGGTGTTGTGTTTTTGAGTTCTTTATATATTCTGGAGATTAATGCTGTACCTGAGGTGCAAGTGGCAAAGATTTTCTTCCTTCCTCCTGTAGGTTCTCTCTTCATATTCTTGAATATTTCCTTTGCTATGAAGAAGATTTTTAGTTTGATACCCATTTATTGGTACATGATTTTGCTTCTTGCACTTTAGGAGTCTTTTTGAGGAATTTTGTTCCGAAAGCTGACACAATGGAGATTTGGTCCTGCTTTTTCTTCTAGTAGGCACAGAGTCTCTGGCCTAGTACCTAAGGTCTTTAAATAAATACCCTTTTCCAAGAAACGATAGCAAAAATTTTCAAACCTTGTGAATGAGATGCGGGCCACATAAGAAGGAATTTAGAACTGCAAGTACACAAAAATTTAAAAAAGAACCGTTCCATGAGCTATCATAATTAAATTGCCAAATATCCAGTGTAAGTATAGAATTTTAAAACCCTCAAGAGAAAAGATATCAGGTCACATTTAGAAGTAAACAAAGGAGGAAATGTCTGATTTCTTAACAGAAACCCTAAAAATCTTGCAGGACTTGGAACAATGTGTTTTAGGCCTGGAAGAAACATAACTGTCAAGCAAAATTGCTATATGCAATAAAGCTCTCATTCAGAATTCAAGAAATAAAAATCTTCTAAGATAAGCATAAACTTAAGAGAATTCATAACTATTAAGCCAGTATGACAGAAAATGTTTAAAGAAATTTTACATATAGAAAATTAAAACCAAACAGAACTTGAAAAATAATGAATCTTTTTTTTTAAGAGAGAGTGAGAGAGGAGAGAGAGAGAGAATTTTTAATATTTATTTCTTAGTTCTCGGCGGACACAACATCTTTGTTGGTATGTGGTGCTGAGGATCGAACCCGGGCCGCACGCATGCCAGGCGAGCGTGCTACCGCTGAGCCACATCTCCAGCCCCAAGAATGAATCTTAGTAGAAGAGAAGATACGCAAATGAGAATTAGAATACATATATTAGAATACATATTTATGCATTAGAAATAAATTTAAATGGCAGAAAAAAACAAACATCTATGATACTACTGAATGTAAATGTTCTCAATTCTCCAACTAAAAGACTTGGACTGGCAGACCAACTGTATGTTCTGTGTAAGAGACATAACAATAAGGCAAACATATCCATAGGCTGAAAGTAAAAGGATGGAAAATGATATTCCACACAAATGGAGCTCATAAAAGCAAGCAAAAGCAGCCAATTTCATATCTGACAAAGTATACATCATAATAAACACCAGAGACCAAAACACTTAATAAGGGAACAATTCAACAAAAGGATATAATAATAAATATGTATGCCCCAAATGTTGGTGCATCTAATTTTATATAAAAGACATTACTCAACATAAACATTCAGACAGACCCCAATGCAATAACACAAGGTGATTTAAACACATCTCTCACAGCAATAGATAGTTCATCCAGACATAAAATCAGTAAAGACACTTCAGACCTAAAGAATATTACGAATCAAATGGACATAACAGACATCTGTAAAATATTTTATCGAACAACAGCTGAATAAACTATTCTTAGCTATCATAAAACCTTCTCTAAAAATATCTTCACTCTTCATATTTTAGACTATGAAGCAAACCTTATCAAATGTAAGATAACTTATATAATCTCTTACATCTTTTCAAAACATAATAGAATCAAATTAAAATCAACATCAATAAAAACTACATTAATAAGGGAGACTGAGCTTTTAAATCATGAATAAATCATAGAAGAAACCAGGGGGGGAAATTTTTTTAAAAATAATGAAAATATAAATACAAAACCAAAATCTCTAGGATACTATAAAGGAGGTAGTAAGAAAAAAGTTTATAGCCCCAAGTACCTACATTAACAAAACCAGAACCAAAGATGCCTCTCAAGGTCCTACAAAAGGAAAAAACAGATAAACAGGACTATAAAAAACTTTGTGTATTAAAAGGAAACAGACAACTTAAAAAATACCAGAAAAAAACTGTAAATATCTAGTATCCAGAATATATAAAGCACTCTTGCAACTCAACAACAAAAAGACAAGTTAGTTTCAAAATAGGCAAAGGACTTGAACATATATTTCTTCAGTAAAGATAAATAAATTTTTGAACACATGAAAAGGTGCTCAGCATGATTAGCCATTAATAAAATGCAAATAAAACCACAATGAGATACCACTTCACACCACAAGAAACAAAAACAAAAATGGCTATTGACAAATGATAGAGAAGATGTAGGCAAATTTGGATCCTCATAGTTTACTAGTAGGGATGTAAATGATACAGCTACTGTAAAAACAGTTTGTCAGTTGCTTAAAAAATTAAATAATTAGTATATGACTCAGCAAGTCTACTTACAGGCATACAACTGAAAGAATTAAAAGCAAGTATTTGAATCAATATATATATACAAATGTTCTTAGCACTATTTATAAATAATAAAAATGTTGGAAGCTATTCAACTATCTATCAATGTACGTACTGATAAACAAATTGCAATATATTGTTACAATGGAATATTATCCCACTGTAAAAAGTAATTAAATTCTGAAATTTACCACAATGTGGATGAATCTTGAAATAAAAGAAGTAAAAGAAGCTAGACACAAAAGAGTATATATTGTATAATTCTATTTACTTGAACTATTTGGAATAGGTAAATCCCCAGAGGGATTAAAAAAAAATGTGGTGCCAAACAACTGGGGCAAGGGGAAAATGGGGAGATGTGAATGACGACTTAATGGGTATGAGGTCTCCTTTGGCAGTGATGAAAATGCTTTGGAATTAAACGTCATGGATGTATAACATAGTGAATGCACAAATGTTACTGAATTGTATGCTTTAAAATAAAATTAACATGTAATTCATATAGTTCTAACAATTATCCAGAAATAAATTTGCTTTTCAAAATATGCCACCATTGGCAAATAGGCTTTTCTAAGAATTTTATTTCCCCCTTGTTAGAGAAATATAATTCCTATAATCTTCATTTTGACATAGCAAACAAAAAAATTTTTTTTTTGATTGAGAAGACCAAGAGTCTCACTCTGCTAGGGGGAAAAAATGACTAAACTTTCCTAATATTCTAATTGTATTTCCTTAAGCAATTATCATTAAATTTTATAAAATATTCTTTGAAACTATGGCCTGCATATTTTTAACATTTATCCCAAAAGAGAAGAAAGTACTCCAATCTATGCTAGGCCATTGATCAGAAGATTCATTAAAATAAAGACAATTATATCTAATTAAAATATAGAGGGCAATATTTTCCATTTCTCTAAAATCAAATTGAAGGGTTTTTTGTGTGTGTGAATTTTAAATACCTTTACCAATGTCCCCAGCCCTAACTGGATCCACTGAGGATTTTACTAATCAGGAAATTGTCAACTAGAAAAAATATCAGTAACTCTTATATAGTTATACTTATTTTTAGACATAAAACAAAAGTGAAAGCATGGATAGTTAATTAAAAAAAGAATGTTTCACTTCAAGTATGTTGTATAAAGAATTTAGACTTTAAGACTAAAAGACACAACAGGTTTTAAAATGAGGAGAACCATGCTTAGAATTGTTTGTTGCTTGAGTGTATGTGCTATTAACGGAACCCAAGGTCTTGGGTATGTTAAGCACGTGCTACATGCCTAGTCCCTCAGAATTGTATTTTAAAAGATCACTTTGCAGAGTTGGATTTGAGGGGATAGGGCAGTTGTAGGTATTCAAATTTTACTCTAGGAGATGAGGGAAGAAATAATGGGGGTTTGAATAAGGTATTAAGAATAAGATGAAAAGAAATAGATATATTCTAGAACAACTGGTGGTGTGGAATGTTAAGACATATATGGGTTTTAATGAGGAGGTTGGAAAGAATGATAAAACAATTTTAGTACCCTAGATATCTTGTTTGAGCAAAAGTTATGGAGATGTAGAGTGCTAGATAAGGAGTAAATGTGTAGGAAAAGATCATGAATTTGTTGCAGACATGTTGTTATCTGGGTAAGACATCAAAGGGGAAACGTTTTGTAGACATTTGGATATATCGAGCTAATTCAAAAACAGGGTTTTATGCTAGAATTGTAGATTTGAATGCTAACTTAAATCATCAGAATAGATGAATCTGTCTTAAAGAAAACAGAGATTGTCTACCACAATCCAAAAATACTTTATCAAAAAGTAGCTGATTTCTGGGGGAAGAGATGACATAGGAGGATGTGAAGAAATGGCCAGAAATTCACAGAACAAAATCAGAAGATAATGGTGTCAGAGTTTTAATGGAAAAAAATGTTTTAAAGAGAATAAGATCAGCCTTGTTAACAGCAATGAGAATTTGAAGATGTGAAGTATCTTTTGGTTAACTCCTGGTTATTGACTGGTTTGCCTAGATTTCTCTGCTCTAGATTTAATTATTCTTAGCAAATAAGATTCTGTTTGTTGATTGCTATGAACCAATTTAAATTACATAAAAAATCATATATTGAAGCACAAATCTCTAATGTTATGGTGTTTGGAGATGGGGACTTTAAAAGGTAAATTGGATTATGTGGAGTCTTCGTGCTATTATGAGTGGCTTTTTGAGAAAGAAAGAGAGCAAACTCTCTGATTATGATAACAGAGAAAAGGTAGTCATCTACAAATCAAGGGGCAGGCCATTCTGAAGGAATCTAATCCATCTGCACCTTGATCTTGGACCACTCAGCTTTCAGAACTGTGAGAAAAAAATGTCTAATATTTAAATGACTCAGTCTATGGCATTTAGTTTTAGCAGTCTGATCTGCTAAGGCATTAAAAAATTCACAGTTCTCAATTTTTTATTCCCCATGCATATACTGAATTGTCTGTCTTTTCCTATAATATGATTTAGAAATATTAGAGGTATACACTTTTAGTTATTAAATAAATCATTATATTAGAACATGACAGGATAATGAAAAAAACAATTAATTAGGGTTTAGTTATTTTATTTTTTGTTGCTACCACAATCAGAATATGGATAAATGTCATAATGATAGAAACACTTGGACAAACATTTTATAAGTAATTTAAATTATGTATAGAATTTTATGGTATACATAAATAGGTAACTGAAGGCTGAAGGAAAATAAGTATAACTTCTGAGAAAGGGCAATTAAATTGAGGATACAAAGATAAAAGATCTACTAATTAACCAATGAATTTCTCTAAGACTAGAGCAGTTAAAGAGAAAATATAAATTTTATACCTTCCAGTAAATATGTAAGAATCAATAGAGGCAAAGAAAATCTTATATATATCTTAATTTTCATTTGTATATTTTATTATCATACATAAATAGGCATCGCTTCTTAATTTTTGTGACTGCCCTAATTCAGGCTCTCATGATACAGATTTAAAGTATAACTTTAGCTAGTATCTCAGATATTAGTCTTTTCACATCTACTTTTTAAGAGTAACTACCCTAAGTAATTGTAATTATGCAATATTTATATTCCACTATATACTAATGGAACAAATTGCCATAGTATATAGGATCTTATCAAGGTTCTTACATAGTCATTTAGCTCTGAGCTTGTAAGCAGTCAGTTCAAAGTGACATCATTTATCTTGAAACTTTGCTTCAGTTTTTTCCTACTCACAAATAGAAGAGAGCTTTCCCTGCTTTGTGTCACTACTATTCTCTAATTGTTCTTATGACACTTTGCTTGTCTTCTTTGCTAAGTTGTATCCTGATAAAACAGGGTGACATATTATTTCTCTCTGTGACACTGTGCCCAGCAGAGTGTCCAGCTGAGGAATTTTATACAGGCAATCGATTAGTTAAGGAGACAAAAATTACCAAATCATTGTAAATTGCTATTTCATTTGGTCAAGAATCCAAAGGACACATGATGAATGTCATCATACCTAGGATCACTAGAGCAGGGACATGTAACTGTGGTTTACAATGTGCGGTGTATGATTTGCTGGACTGGAAAAACGTAATTTCTTGCTGCCACTTTTATAGTTTTATATCACTATTCTGAAAGAATACACACTTCTTTTTTTTTCAAACAAACTTTCTCTATGTTGTCCATGCTAACTAACCTTAAACTCCTAGGCTCAAGCAGTCCTCTCTCAGCCTCCCAAGTAGCTGGGACTACAGGTATGTGGCTTCATGCCTAGCCACAAATATTTTTATTACAATGCAAAAATGTTAACACATATTTGACTCTGTAGGTTCCTAAGTCTAATTTAGCATTGGTATGACAACATCCTCAACTGAGAAAGAAAGCAGAGTATGTTCACTGGCATTTCTGAAAGCTTTTCTTGGTTCTTACAATCTAGTATACAAAGGGTGGTTTCATCTCACTAGGTTGTGGCAGGTAGATTTTGAAACCATTACACTTCAGTAAACCTCGGTATATCCAGCCCCTACTTTAGTGTCTGGCTCTAAATTATAGTGTTCTATTATTGAATGAATGAAAAACTATATGAATATACTAAGGAAGCCAGGCAACTTATTAGTTCATGGATTGTTAATTTCTTCATCTTTTATTAAAATATAGTTGAAATAATACATAGATGTATTTCATAAATCTAAATGAAGTACAGCAGGAACTATATTCCATGAAAAGTTTACAAGTCCTTAGAGTCCCATACTGTATAATAGTAACTAATACTTCTCAACATACTCAATACTTGAAAAAAACTACAATGTCAGCAGCAGCTTCATTCTTTTTTTTAAGAGAGAGAGACAGAGAGAGAGAGAGAGAGAATTTTTTTTAATATTTATTTTTTAGTTTTCGGCAGACACAACATCTTTGTTTGTATGTGGTGCTGAGGATCGAACCCAGGCCACACGCATGCCAGGCGAGCGCGCTACCGCTTGAGCCACATCCCCAGCCCAACAGCAGCTTCATTCTTTATAATCATGTTTTGTAAAGTATATTGTTTAATTAGATTCTTGAAAATTTCACAGCTAACTCAACTTTTAGATATATTTGGAAGCACAGTTAAAATGTGATTTAAAAGTAGTAGTAGCAGTATATCTTCTATTGTGGATTCTACTTAGGACAGCAGAAATCAAGTTCATATCATCCCTTAAAAACTCAAGGCTGAATGTTAAATTAAAGGGTAATATGTGACACAAAAATAAGACTTCTGAGATTACAGAAAAACAAGTTGAAACTTCTGGTTCCTAACAAGAAAGAATAAATACATCTATTCCTACTAATTATATATATAAACCCTAAAAATAATATGTTAAAAAATATGACTCTAAAAGGGACAGGCAAGAACAATAGAGAAGGAATCTCAGGAGTAGAGAACAACACTAGAAGAATAACTCACAGTAATGAGTTTCCTGGGTTTACTTCATTTTTTCACCCCAAATTAGGAACTAAAGAAATCCACAATCGGGCTGGGGTTGTGGCTCAGCAGTAGAGCGCTTGCCTAGCATGTGTGGGGCCCTGGGTTTGATCCTCAGCACCATATAAAAATAAATAAATAAAGGTATTGGGCCTAAGCACAATTAAAAATAAATAAATGAATAAATAAATAGATGGATGGATAAATAAATAAATAAAAGAAGCCCACAATCCAGAAATGCTAATGGACAACAAACAAACAAATCCTCAAGGAAAGCTTGCTCTCTTTAGCAAAGGACCAGTAAAAAATCAGATAAGCCAGAAAGAAATCTTGTTGATCTACCCTAATCCAGCCATAAACACTGGGGGAAAACAATTAGAAGTCCTGCACTCCAAGTTAATGAAAACAGAATAAGAATCCTAGACCTCTACCTACAACAAGTAGAAACCTCTTCAGTCTCCCTTCAATGCACTATCAGCAAAAGTCAAATTAGGAGGTTAGATTCCCACCCCTTACTAATACTAATAAGGTGACCCTTATGATGTCATGAGTCATGATGCCATCAGTAGCATGTTAAAATAAAAGATTTAAATAAGATCAAGATTCTTAACATAATATTCCAAAGTGCAGGAGACAGTTTTTAAAATCACTCATCAAACCAAGAACCAGGAAAATCACAACTTCAACTTTAACAATAAAAAACAACTATAATTGTTTTAATAACTAACCATTTTTATTGGGCAATTGATTTGAAAAGAATCAAAGAACAGAGACAGCAAATAAGCACATAAAAAACAATCAATACCATTAATCATTAGGGAAATGCAAATTAAAATCACAATGGGCTACTACTACATACCTATTTATTTTTAAAAATTAGTGACAACATCAAGAGTTGACAAGGATTTGACAGGTTCTGATACATATACTGATCATATGATCTAGCAATGAAACTCCTGAATATTTACCTTAAAGAATCAGAAAGTCATGCTCACACAAAACCTATGAGAGCAGCTATATTCATTAATGCAAAATAAGCATACAAAAAACCCTGGAAATGACCCAAATGTTGTTCAATGGAAAAACAAACTGTAATAAACCTTTATAATGGAATACCATTTATCAATAAAAAGGAACAAACTGGATATACTAAACTGAATGAATCTCGAAGGCACTGTACTTAGCAAAAGAGGCCAGTCCTCTAAAAGTTGGTTTATATGATTCTATGCATAGGACTCTGAAAAAGGCAAAGCTACAGGAAGGGAGAACAAATCAGTGGTTGTCAAGTGTAGGGATGGTAGAATGACTGGACTACAAAGGGGCAGAACAAGAAAAAAGTTTCTGAAATATATTTGGCATCTTGATTGTGGTATTAGTTACTCAAGTGTTAAATGTGTTATAGTTGATAAAACTGCACAGTAAAAAAGCCAATTGTACTGAATATAAATTTGAGGGTAAAAAAAAGGGAAACAAAACATTCCTGCCCTCATCAGTATACAAACATCAATGAATAAAAGACTGAGGGTTTGCAAATATTGTTTGAACATACTTTTTTATATGAATTTTATTTTGACATCACATTTCATTAAGAATGTTTCATACTGAACATGTGGTTCATGAAGTACTGCAAGTAGAACATTTGTCTAATGTTTTCTCATTTCATTCACCAAATAGAGTGCATGAGAGCAGAACTCAAACACATTTAGTTAACTGAATAAAGTTTCACAAAATAAACTTTCCCCAAGAAACTTCTACTAGACAACTTAAGGTTCATTCAATGCTTTATGAAAAACGTCATTACTATTTACTGAGACTGGTCTGAAAAATAACTCTTACAAATAACTATCACATTGACGAATTTAAAGAGATAAAAGGAAAACTTTCACGGTGTAATAATGACTCTTTGCATTACATTCAAAGAGCTATTTCCAATGTAAAAACACTACCCAAGTGAACAGAGTAGGATTTAAGAGCTCACTAATTTTCCTTAAAAGGCCTTATTACTTTTTCTTTCTATTCTATTTAACTAATGAATAAAATAAACCCCAAAATGTATACTTATAATATCTGACTGAATTTTCTTGAATAGATCTCAAAACTACTTAGATGAGGTCTCTCACTTAATTCACTTTAGTCAAAATTAACACTCAAATTTTTGGAGACAGATAGATGGTCATTAAAGATTACCAGAGAATGTATTGACATGTGCCACAATATGAATGAACGTTGGAAATATTATGCTAAGTGAAAGAAAATAGTAACAAAAGAATCATGTATTTTATGATTGTATTGATATGAAATATACAGAATAAGAAAATCCACAGACCCAGAACATAGGTTAATAAATAGTTACCTAGGTCTGGGAAAAGTGGATGGAAGTGTTAGGGGCACATCGGATAGCTTGTGTGAGGTCTTAACATTATTTTTTTGAAGACATGATGAAAATATTCTAAAATTAATTATAATGATAGATGGTGAACAACTCTTTGAATATAGCAAAAGCCACTGAAATATATCATTTGTATGGGTGAACTGTATGACTTCTGAGTTATATTTCAGTTAAACTATTAAAAATATCAGAAAATGGGAATAAATATATACAGTTCATAAGATCATTTTCAAGACAAGAGACTTCATTATCAGCATCAAATACTGAGAGCTAATAGAAGATATTGTATGTTGAGGTAAATGGGAGTATGGATTTAAATGTGATATGCTCTTTTCCTCAAAGATTATACTATTACATAGAAAAGGTTGTAATCACAAAAAGTTACAAGTTATAATATAGCGCATAAAACAAGTTTCTGATTTATAGCTAAGAAAAGTCAGTGACAATTATAATATGCCTGTGGCATATGCTGCTAAATTCTCGCAATCAAAAAGACATTCAGGCTTTCAAAAAGACCATATAGTCTGAGTGTTAAAAATTAACTCTAAATGATAAAATAGTTAAATAGCAAAAGAAGCTAATCATATTGTCTAACTCTTCTTTGTCTAAAAAAAAAAAAAAAAAACCTGCACACACAAAAAAATCTTTCTTTGCCAGGCTGAATATAATAGTCTGTGAATTATAAGATCAAGCAAGCAAACTGTATGTTTTCTAAAATATGAGTATCCTTCATCAAGTTTTATACTTAGGGCAGCTAAAAGACCTATGTGAAGGGATCAGCATTAAGCCCAAAGGACAGGCAGTGCAGAGCAAGAAAGAAAGCAATTCCCTCGTGTCTTTTGCAGGTCACTACCAAGGACCATGTTAGCAGATCCACACCAGACCCTTAACAGGCAGTTCTGCTGCTACCAGTAATTAGCTTGGACAGCTCTGGCTCCAAGAGTAGCAGCAAGGCTACACCATAATGAGCTCAGCTGGGATTAGCAGGACAGGGCAGGGAACCAAGAGAGCTCAGGCATTCTGCATTGCGTATGTATCTAGGAGATCAAACAAGGATGGCTGGCTAGGTTATCCCCTCTCCACCTCATTCCAAAAATGAAGCACGGCAGTGTCTAAAATACAGGCTAATGAAGAGCGACACCTCCAACAGATGAGAGCCACATTAATTAACACAATCCCTAGATCATATTATACAGTTTCTGTTAGAGCTAGCAAATGTGCAACTTGTTATTTCATAACACATATGTGTGTGTGTGCGGGTGTGTATGTGCGTGTGTGTGTGTATGCAAAGCTAATCTTTTGTTGTTGTTATTTCTATCGGCACAATCCAGATTATTTCATTTAAAATTTATTAGGTATTTGTCTAGTATCTTTAAGTCACAAATAATGCCTCCCAAATGTTTATCTACCTCTATATTGTAAAAATCAAAGCAAAACCAAAAACTCACTTTTGAATCATTAGTTCCTGGTTCTCTCTTTTGAAATATGCCAGTTCATTCCACACGGCATCAGAATCTTCTTGTCGAAGTTGTTGGGGATCTGCTCTCTTTATTTTTCTGATTTCAATCCTATTTTTAAAATAAAGTTGCTTTTTTCCTTAACATATTCAAAGTGCAATAAAAACTAAATAAAGTAAATTACATATTTCTTAAAATTATTATGTATCTAAGACCAAATTTTGAATTTGTAATTCACACTCACTAATAGATAAATGTGATAAATTTCCTAGAACTGAAGTGTGTAGAAATTAAAATCCTGTATTCTAATTTCCTAAAGTTAAACCTCTACAGTGAAAAGCAAAATTTTAATCAGACACATGATATTCTTAGGTTTATTCCTCTGATTCTAGTCCATTAGTAAAGAAAAATACACTATAGAACTATAGCAGTCTCAAAAAAAAAAAAAACAAAACTATAAGTGATCATCTAGAGTTTGTTGCCACCCAATCTGAATGTGGTATACATGCCCTATCTTAGAACAAGATTTTAGTGATGAACATGTCAGAAAAGAGATTTCACTCTTACACTGAGGAGATGCTAAAACTTAGGACAAATCACTTTATTGCTGCTCATTGACACACAATACGAAACACTCTCCATTCGTCAAAGGAAAAAATTAGATGTGACAATTATCTACAAGTGATGCCAAATGTCCTTTACATTTTCATTTTCTGTACAAAACAAACCCTTCATTTTTATTTTTAAAAAGTGCTGTACTGGCCAATTTAGAAACAGTATTTCTCTGCAGAGCAGACCAATGTGTATCATCAACATTGCCCTAAAGGATCCATCTCAGAAGATGAGAGGGTAGTAGATTTTCTGTACTCATTCAGTCCTTTGCCCTCTGTTAATACTGTTAACAGGGGAGCCACTTACGACTAACCAAGATCTGAACACCTGTTCAGAGCAATTGAACTGAGACCACCAATTCATTCAGATAAGCTGGAGAACAAACTGATGGATAGTAAAGATCTTCAAATTGCATACTAGCTTCAAGTAGTTTTAAGATAGTTAACTGTATGTGTGAATTTCATATTTCTCTTGTCTTTCCATTAAAACTTAAACCCTTTGGTGGTTATACACATTTTAAAGTATTTTATTCATTCAAAAGCAGGATTTCAAGCATATGAATATTAACTATTTTTGTATTAAATGTATGCTTTTATTTAGTTAGTCTATTAATTGTAAAAATACAATAATTCATAATCACCTGCTACTAATGTCATTGGCAAATGAGGAAAATCTAAGTTATAGCTAGTACATTTCTCTACTTTCATTCATTATGTTCTCTATTTAAAAACTCACAATAAAAATTTGACTACCAAATAATTTCTTTAAAACAAAACAAAAGCCATTAAAACACCTATATAATGCTACTCCATTCCATTTAATATTTAGGGAAATGTCTTTATGAGCTATGTAACTCACATGCCACTGCCTTCTTCCCACTGTTTTAATTGCTCTTTTACTGCTCTGTAGTTGGTCTGTAACATCTGTAGCCTTTCCTTGCGTTTTTCATGGGCATCTCTTAGCTCATCATTTTCTTGGCTCTACAGAACACAAAAAAAGCAAGTATAAAAGTTTGATGAAAACACTGGTGTAATTTTTCAAAGAAAAAGTTACCAATTTAAATATGAAATTTGAAAGTCTATAATAATATGTAAATATGAATGCATTTGTAATAGTTATTTAAGTGAAGAAAGGAAAGAATTCCTCAAGTTGAAGATTTGGTTTGCTTGATAAATATAACCTACTCAACTACAGTTTTTTAAATTGCTAATGTAATTTCCAAATTCTGCTATGAAATTAGTTTCATTTTTTTCCTTGTTAATTAATATACACATATCAGAAGGTCATTTAACACATTTTTATTTTTTTTTTATTTTTCACCAACAAAAGGATTTGACCCTACATAAAGTAAGAATATTTTGTTAAAATGTAGGGACATTAATCATAGTAGTAAGACCAATTCTTCAGGCCACAGAGCCATAAATTAATATAGAATAAAGCACAAGGATTACACAAAAGGAAGAAAATAAGGCTAGACTTATACAAAAAGTAGCATAATTTAATCTTTTCAGGTTCTACCATGAAGAACTGAAAGTGGAGAAATAGGCTTAGTGCTCTTGAGGTCGTATAATAGACAGTTCAAACACTATTTTGTTATCTCAAAATCTAGCTTAAACAATTAGTCAACTAATTCTAACTATATTGTACATGAGATAAATTTTCATCAGATGTGACAAACTCGTCAAGGCCACATTCCTTGTCCTCAAAAGATATATTCACATTACTTATTATTTGTGTTTTTTGAAGTAAACTTAATAAAGTTTCTTCCCTGTGAGAATTTCAATAATTTAGAAAACCTATTTGTATTTCTATATGAGTGAACTTTGATGCTTATTTGCTGGGAGAAACAGGTACTTGAGATGGGAAGCCTATGGTAACCAGGAAGATCAGAATTCCATTCTTGTTGTTTTTCTTGTTAGCTATATAATCTTAAGAACACTATTCAAACTAATTAAATTTCATTTCCTATAAAATAGAGGAAAGAAAAAAAAAAGGCTTAAGTAGGCTGAGGCCTTGGCACTTGTGCCTGTCCTAGAGAGGCACAAAACTAAAGTTAGCCTCTTATCATTTCCTTTTCCCAGGTATAAAAAGTACTGTACTATTCCTTTAAAATTCACTATTTCCTTGACCATTTACCTCCCACGAATAGGGAAATACTACTTTATAATACAGTCTACCTCATTTTACTGTAATTCTAGTTGTCTCAGCAGTATGGTATTTTGTTGTTCTACCTTGAATATGCTCCTAGCAAAATTCTTCTATTAAGTAGTTATTAGGAACTTGAACTTGAATTTCTAATACTGTTCAATAAACAGTCTAAATGTCACTTTACTCATCAAACTAAAAACTTCTAATCTCAAGTAGGTGAATAAATCCTAAGTAAGTGAAATTTAGTTATATAGAAAACTAACAATAATGTTAATATCTTGTCATAGGTGACATAAGGTAATTATGTTTAGTGGGATTCCTTGAGAACTAAAAGTTTCATTAGGAATTTTAACACAATGTATTAGAAATATTAATAAAATAATTAGGTTTACAGGTCATATTAGAAAAGAGTCATGTCAAAACAATTTTTGAATAAAGTCATAATTAAACTAAAATGATTACATCAAAGACTTTTAAAATAGCTGCTAAAATTATTATTTATGGAATAAAAATTATTGGCTATAAACTTTCATCTTACAATGAATTTCTTTAAAAGTATTGCATATAAAGCCCAGTGTTTTAGGGATCATTTAGTTCTGTGTTAAACATCATTAAAAATTCTAAGAAAATGGAACCTTTAAGTTTGATCAAAAAGTGAAAATTAATATAATGAGACATCCAAATATTCTCAATTACTATTCATGATTAATCCTCTGTTGAATTAATGAAATGAACTAAATTTCTAATTAGTATTGTCACTATTTCAGCACTTTTTAGTACTACCCCAGCTACTATTAATCACTGAATTTCTACCAATAGTTTTCCCTAATTCATCTCCTGAATCCATATATCATTTATGTTGTGTTAGGTTCTGTACTAGACATAACAAAGAATCAAATTACTGAATGCTACTACATCTGCTTCCCAAAGGTAAACTGTTCAATATTACCAAATAATATTAGAATTAGTGGCTCTTTTTATTATGTAGTGATTTTAGGAAAACAGTTTTATACATATGTTTTGTGCTTTAATTTTACTTGCTTTTTAATTTATTATAACTAAAACCAGAGTGTTTATATAATTTTTATAAAATTAAAATCTAAACCATTAAAAATGAAAGTAGATTATTCATAAAACATTTTAACAGATGTAATTTAAAATAATAATTCTTTTAAGATGGAACTTCAGTCACAGATTTTACTTTGTCCTATTTCAGAAATACTAAAATTTTTCAGAATGTAAATATGATAGAATTCACAAAAATATTTTCCTATTATAATACTGCAAGAACAGATGTTAGCTGAACCCATCTATCAAAAGTTGGTTATCTCAGAAAAAATAGTTTGAAGGAATAACCAAAATACTATTTCATAACCTTCTCACAAAGTCAGGCTAACTGTAGTTTGGATTATGATTCTTCAAATCTCATTTGACATATAGCCAAAATAAAAAAATAGTAGTTTATTTGGGAAATATTACCACCAAAGACCTTATAACAAAATCAAGTTTAAAGACTGATAAATACATTTTATAGCACTAATCAATGCATTTTCCTAAAAGGATACACACAAAGATATTCCATAGGCAGCTGCTGAATTAGAGCCACTCATAAAATCATTCTATAAATCATTTGTTGAGTATTTTCCAAGAAACTCGTAATTAAAATATAGGCTTTTGTGTACAAACAAGTCTGAAGACTGAACATTAGAAAATATAAAATAGGAAAACTGAATTGCTTGGCTATCCTTAAAAGTATTTTCAAATTCTGTTAAATAAGTTCATAAGAACAAAAACAATTCTTAACCTAATCTGGTTTGCTCAAAAGTTACTTCATAAGAATAAGGTGAATTAAGAGCATAAACTCTATTCATGAAATAGTAACTTGATTTTCAGGGAATAAAAACAAGGCTTTAGAGGAGTAGGAAAAAAAAATTTTAAATTTTAATATAATATCAAGGATTCCAGTGTGAATGTTTAATTTCAGCAGAATGTATAAAGTGTATATATATCAAAACATTGAAAAAATACATATAAAATTTATTCAACAAATTAATGCTGGTAAATGGCATTGAAAACTGCTAATAAAAATCATGTTGCCAGATGTAAGAAAATCAGTAAAACAGGGATTTTCATGGCATTAATAGTCCGAAGAATAGTAAGGATTTCATAGTCTCTAATTCAGATTTCCAAACTATATTTTATAAGTTGCTAGAATATTACATTTATGAAGTCAAGATTATAAATGGAAGTTTTATTAAAAATAACTTTAATTTCTTCCATACTATATCTGCTTATTTATTACAACAAGAGTCACCCACCTTGAAAATATGAATAGCTACTCACAAGAGTAAGTAGAACAACTTAATGGGTTAATATTTGTAGAAAATTAATAACCAGCATTAGAATATTTATATGCATAATTTACTGCTGACATGACACAGTACGTCATGTCAATGTACTAAAAATCCATATATACAGGTTCCATGGGCTGCTATTGAAACCTATTTGTCTCTCCCATCTTTTAATTTGCCTAGGTAAACAACTTGGAATCCTAGAGCTATCTACAATGCCTTGGAATATGACTTTTGTCTTTACTTCAGTATGTCTCATGGTATCTTCCATGGAAAAGCAGCCACCTTTTGGAAAATATTAATAGTAACATAACCAAGTAAATCTGGGAATACCTATTTATACATTCACAATGTGAACTGATATGTTAAAGATTCACAAAAAATAAACCTTTTAATCCATTGTTTACAATAATCATTTGAGCATGGACCATTTTTTATCTACCATATTCTCATGAGTCTCTACAGAGCAATATTTCATAGAATAACAAAGGCCACAACAAAACTTCCACATGTATAAGTGGGTAATGAACCACAAATAAAAATCAAGTTCAATAAATGTATTTTAAAATCCAACAGTTACTCATTATAGGTTGAACTGTGTTCACCTGCCTCCCCTCCTACAAAAAAAATTACATTGGATTTCTAACTCCCAATACTTCAGAACTTGTCTTATTTGGACACAAGGTCTTTACAGAGATAACCAAGTTAAACACATCATTAGGTGGGCCCTATTCCAATATGACTGATATTCTTAAAGTAAAGGGAATTTTAGACACAAGGAGATAGATATGCAGAGAGGGAAGATAATATGAAGACATAGGGAAAATGTAATCTATAAACCAAGGAAAATCTAAATTTACCAAAAGCTAAGAACGAAACTGATTCTCCCTCACAGACCTCAGAAGAAAGCAGTTCTTCTGACACCTGATTTTAGACTTTTCTAGCCTACAGAAACTTGCAACAATAAATTTCAGTTGCTCTAAGCTGCCCAGTTTGTGGTACTTGTTTACAGAACACTAAGAAAAAGTACAGTCACATTATTATTTTCTGTGTTTGCTGCCAGGGAATCCGAGGCCTGTCCTATGCTAAACATGTGTTCTACAACTGAACTGTACCCCCACTACCAAATAATTACTATTTTACTTTATATTTACATGCAACAGAGTAATAGAAATATTATTATGACAGAATAATAAATGAGATTATAAAGTGACATGTTCTATCTTTATTAAATACAATTACCATTACTAGACCAACATTAATCTATTGATTAAAAAGTTACTTTGAACGCAGTCACACTCTTTGGAATTACTTTACTATACAGATTTTGTTTATCTACTTCTTTTCCTAAGTGACCGTGATTATAATATATTTCTCTCCTTTAAAATAAAAAAATTCACTAAATGAGAATATACAGAAAAAAATATTTGCTCTAATTTTGCCTAATTTTGCAAATTTGCAGTGACATAAATTTGAAACTCATAATTATTAATTGACTTAAATTATGAATATAGGGGTGCTGGGACATGGCTCAGCAGTAGAGCACTTGCCTAGCACAGGCGAGGTCCTGGGTTTGATCCTCAGCACCACATAAAAATAAATAAGTAAAATAAAGTTATTGTGTCCAACTACAACTATAAAATAAATATTTTAAAAAATATGAATATAGGTAAACTATAAAAAAGTTTTATGAAAAAAAGTACTTTAAAAATAAAATTGGGGCTTCCTCCCAGAAGGGTGTGGTCAGAAAAAAAAAGGAGGAAATAAATCATATAATTATTTGATATTCTGTTTTTAAACAAGGAATTCAAGAGACAGATGATAAGAGACTAGATCTAAAATGCCACTGAATTGCTACACACTTACTGCCAAAATAAGGGATTTATAGATCTTTGAGAACAAATGGTTGAAGATCCTCTACTGTTGAATGGATATGTGGCTAATATGTCAATTTGCCAGATACTTGATTAAAACAGAATTTCTCCATCTTTCTGAATGAGAATAATATTTTAATGAATATACTGAATGCTATGGTTTGAGTGTGCCCATTGTGTGATATTAAGAAGGTGGAAACAATCTGACTATGGTGCTTACAGTTAGGAAGTTTGGAAGGTGCTTAAGATTAGACAAGATCATTAGGATGAAACCTCCGTGATTGAATCCCAGTCAGTGGCCGTATAAGAAGAGGGAGAAAGAGCAGAAGAGAACCATACATATGCACATCCTGTCTCCTGCCATGTAATGCCTTGTACTACTTGAGAACTCTACCATCAAGAAGGTATCATCTGATGTGATTCCTTAAGCTTCACCTTCAGAACTGTGAGACAAATCAAACCTGGTTTTTTCATAATTTACCATTAGCAACAAAAAATAGACTAATATACTGAGTAAAGCAGATGCCCTCCCTAATATTCAGGGCATTTAGTTGAAAGACCAAATAGAATTAAAAACTGAGTATAAAAAGATTTGATTCTGTTTACTCAAGTATCTTTGAGCTGGGACATTGGTCTTCTCTTGCCTTTGGACTCATACTGAAACATGGACTTGACTTGAACTTATACTATCAGTTCTCCTTTTTCTATAGCCTCAGTCTGGAGCTACATGATAGGCTCTCCTGGATCTCCAGCTTCACAGCTACATATCTTAGATTTCTTGGCCTCCATAATTGTGAGTCAATTCCTTATAGTAAATCATGTGTATGACACACACACATATATATTTTTATACACTCACACACATAAATATACACACATATATATCCCTTTGGTGTATATATGCACAGGCCCTGGGTTTAGGCCCTAACACTGGGTGGGGAAGGGAGGTGTGATTGATTATGTAATCACACATAAAGCATTGGACCTGACACAGAATGGTGTAAAACTATTGAGAATCAATTATATGACTGAAACTCAAATATGGAAAGGCTTTAGATGATTATAAATAAAAAATGAAGTTTGCTATTTTGAAGTCAGAGAAAAAATAAAAGCCTTTGAGGAGTTAGGGTGTAGTAATACAGCACCTGCCTAGCATGTGTGAGGCCCTGGGTTCAATTCCTAGCACTACAAAAATAAACAAAAATAAATAAATAAATAAAATAAACACTTAATGTAGTCACATAAAAATTGGTTCAATATGCATGAATGATCTCCTCTGTTTAAGAGAATTCATTAAGTCTGGAAAAGGAAGTAAAAGTTCTCAAAGACAAACCAATCAGAATACTCAAAAGTCACAAGTTCTGAGACAAATTCATTTGAAATGAAAAAAAAAAAAGGGATTTTTTTGCCACTTTGACTATGTAATTTTCATCCAAAGGATAACTTAACTGTATGTTATCTGAGCTAATTTGAAAGGTTTGGTTTTGTTTTTGAGATGGGATCTTTCTAAATCGCCCAGATTAACCTCAAACTCTCAGTCCTCCTGAGTTAGCCTCCAGAGTAGCTAGGATTATAGGCATATACTGCTGGGCCCAGCCTGTTAATATGATTTTTAACTCATTTTTATTTTCAGACATTTATCATATATAAAGAACAAGAAACTCTTTTCCATTTGTTATAGTTCTTTGTTTTTGTCTTTGAGGAAACAATAAGAAATTTAGTCCAAAGTTTAAATGAAAATATTCCAAATAATTTCAAAGTAGTGAATGAATATTTAGTTTTTAAATAGCAAATGTTTTTGTATTATTTTATGATCCTCAGAAAAATTAAAAACCAGATTAGCTGATTGCATGCTTTTGTACAGGTAATTAAATTCAGGAAAGAAATATGACAAGCCATTATTTGTGCAATATTTGTTTACTTTAGTATAGTTTTATCTTAGCATGTTTATTATTAAAGATATGATTTAATTTTCACCTTTAGTTGTAGGGCCTTCTCTAAGTTTTCAATCTTTCTTTCAGCTCTTCTCAGCTTCCTCAGCTCCTCTGAGTCTATGAAAGAGCTCTTTGGGGACAAAGACCTTGAACGTTTCACAGGTGGTTCCTCGAGAATAAAACAAGGACATGGTTGAACTAGTTGAAACACCGGATTATGAAAGACATGCAAAATTAAAGAACAAGTAATTTTGAATACTAATAATGAATTATAAAAAAAATCCTGCATGGAATACAGAGAAATAACAAGCGGAATTACCACAGTGCTACCGCTAAAGGTTTCTCTGTGACTCGTTAATGAGAATATTCATTTACATTTACATTGTTTCTTTCAGAATAATGATGTCCCATTAGGGAAGACTAAAGGGTTATAGACTCAGAAATGCAAGAAACCTCATTACAAAGGAGGGGATAGAGGCTGGTCTAATTGCTCTATAAGGGTCCAAGGTTACACTTGATAGGACAACCAGAAACAAGAGGGAAAGGATTTTTTTCCCTTTGAAATAGTTTAACACACAGTGAAGTTGAAGGAACAATATGCTTGAGGAATATAAATACAACAGACAGTAGATCTTATACCATAATGACCATATGGTCATTAACTACAATGTGGCTAACTAGAGACAAGAATGTGTGTTTGTATTATGTACAGCTTCATATACCAATCTGGAGAAGGAATATGTGAAAGCAACTATTAAGCTGGGCAACATAGTATTCATCCTCACAAAAAAGAAAGAAATTTTTCTTAAAATACACCTCTCCTCTTCTCAAATTTTATCAAAAACAGTAAAAAATCAAAGCAGTACTTTTTAAACTTCAGCAATTCAGCAAGAAGTCAAATTAGGCCCTATAATGATATATTTCAATTTTAGCTGTATTTACTTTCATTCAGATAAAGCCTGCAAACTATTTCAAAATGGTAAGAATACATAATACAGTTATGTTTTAGTAAATGAATAAAACTCTTTCCTCTGAAAATTATTAACAATTTTACAGGGAGTAAGAGTACTAAGTAATTAAAGAAACATGGGTCTAATTTTAAATGTTTTCTTTATTATGATAGTTTGTTCTATTCACAAGAAAAAATAGAATCAAAAATAATTTATCTTTAAAACAGTCTTTTACTTATAAAAAATATTTTTCCTCTACTGTTGATTAAATAAAGTATTAACAAAAATATATCTTAAACTCCTTATGTTTAGAGAAAATTATTTCAACTTACCTAGAAGTATTAGAATTATGATATGATATTATGGAATTTTTATATTGGTAACATTCTGTATAATCCTTTGCAGTATAATACAAATACATAAAAATAGTAAAAAAAAAAAGAGTAAAAGCTGAAACATTAAGAAAATTTTTACAATAATGTAAATATGCTAATTTTTCCTACTACCATCCTTTAAATACAAATAAATAAATGCACACGTTAATATTAAAATCCATTTATTATTTTATATTCTATATGTATTATACTATAAATATCATATCAGGATAAAAGAATACTGAATGCATTTTTCTTTTAATTAAAATTTAAAAAATGAGTAAATGAATATTAAAATAAACTTTTAATCAGATGATTATATCAGATAGATAAGGGATGCTTATCAAAAATTTTTAATATGGGCTGGGATTGTGGCTCAGTGGTAGAGCATTCGCCTAGCATGCATGAGGCACTGGGTTCAATCCTCAGCACCACATGAAAACAAAATAATATGTCCACCTAAAACTAAAGATACATAAATAAATAAATAAATAAATTTTTTAAAAAGTTTAAAGAAAAAAATTTTTAATATAAGAATATTAATGGAAAAATAGACACACTACTAATAACATCTTAGTACTGAATTAATTAATTTAGGATTATAGTATCCCATCTTTGAAAAGGGAAAACTCCCTTTTCCTAGGAGGCATTTTATCAAGTATTTAACATGTAATATTTATTTAAAATTTCCAGAAACATAATCAGAGAAGTATATGTTCTAAGTTGCTGAACATCATCTCTTGCCAAGCCAGTCTCATCTTGATAAATTCATAAAACACCAAAATGCCTCTACCTTAAGTTTTCCTTCAGTATTGGTCATGATGCTCTTCTCTGAGAAACTCTTGTTGGTAGACCTGTTCTCAGACAGCTTTTCATTTGCTATTTTCAGTTTCTCCTGTAAATACTCAATTTCAGACTTCTGTGAGACCATTAATGTTTCCAAGCTCGATAATGATGGCTGTAGAGATAACTATTTAAAAAAAATTTGTTGGTTTATATATTATTGTATTTACAAACATATGCAAATATATATTATATAAAGCCTAAATATTCAGAAATTTTTTATTATAACAATAAACTATAAACTACAAGAGGCTGGGGTCATAGTTCAGTAGTAGAATACATGCTTAGCATGTACAGGGGCCTGGGTTTGGGTTCTAAGATCAAACCATTTTTTAAAAAGGGAACTACAATTAGTTAAGCATTATTATTCAAGTGGAAAGCTATTTTTCAGTAAAATAACTAAGAGTCTACACAAATATTTTTATGAACAACATTATCACATACATGTGAAGAAGAAAAAAATTTAACTCATAAATGCATGGTACATATCACTCATCTGTAATTTAATTATCTTAAACTTATGATCAAGCATGTATTTCCTCACAAATTACTCAATCTACCATCTGGTCAAAAGTCATATAATATCACAGAATACAAAGCTGGAAAAAGGAAACCAGTAACACTGTAAATCCAATTACCTTTTAATGGATCATAATTTAACAATGATTTCTTAAGACCTCATGATATTTTAGAAGTCAATCCACTATTAACCATTCTCTTTTGAAATTTATTTATGTCAGATAAAGTCATAATGATAAACCCCCACTTTTAACAAAAGAAATCACAAAAAAATCAAACTTAGGAAATCTATTTATAATGATTAGGATTATACTAGAATACTGCTCCCTTTGCCACTGAATATGTATGATACCATAAAAACGATACATATGCTATTTCAATTAAACACTTACTTTACAAAAAATAAAAATACTGAATCATACTGAAAACAAAGGTTTTGCTGATTTACCCAAAGAATGTCAAACCTTTTGAATATTATCAATATGGATCAAGTAGCCCTGAAAATATTTGCATGTAATACAGAGTCCCAACTTCCTAAATGATATTCCTAAGGGAGAATATTATATATATGTTTGTATCAAGAAGAGTAAACATTGTCTCCTTTCCAAGTTTGCCTACATTTTGTTTTTTTGGTGGGATAGGCAGCATTTTCTTAATTATAACCTAGAAGTTTTGAGATGAGGGGACTACCTTAGATTTATATCATTTTATTTTCCTCATATTTACATAACCTGATTTATTTTTCTGCCTATGATACTATTAAACATTTTCTTCAAAGTGTTGTTTTTATTGTACTGTCATATTACTCCATTACCTTGTTTGGCACATTAAAATACTTAAAGCATTTTGATTTTTGTAAGAGCAAATGATTTTGCAGTATTTTTCCTTATTATTTTAAAATACTCCCCAAATTTTGCTATTTTGTTTTTCCCACTATTCTATAATCAAAATTTTGACATCTACACATATTTCCTTTGATTGGTAACTAATTTAAACAATTTCAAAGGCTTCCTGCTCTTGTCTAGTTTGCCATTAATAAAATAATTGAAGATATACCAACATCATTTGCTAAATAAATTCTGTATAATTTGTTCAAGGTCAAAGAAAAAAATTTAGATTAATACAGAAGAAATATAATTTTAGTTTATTGGTATATCCAATAAGCAATCTAGTTTTCTTTATAAAATAAATTATCTAAATCACCAATGGATTATAAGATTACAGTTAAGAATATAAAATAATTAATATTTTATCAAGAAGCTACAATAATAAAAAATAAAATATTCATGAATAGAATAAATGTTCCAATAATTCATATTACCACTGAAATCAACACTTATTTATAATAATATTTCTATTAATATTATTAATATTTCTAACAATAAAGATTATTTAGGCAGCATTCTTTCAAAATTCTCAATACAACATAAAGTACTATGAAAGTAATGATACCTCAAAATTTGCATAAGAATCAGAAAGAGAATAAAAATAAATAATATGGCTGTAATTGTTTTAAAATTATAGCATTTTAATTCATAAATAAGATATTTATACATGTTAAATCATAATGTATTCTTCATTTCCACAAAGTAACTTGTATTGCTTCCATTTCTTTTCACTCTTTTATCACTTTTCCTAGAAATATAGTCATAAGAAGTAAATTTTTAAAATAAACTATTTTTTAAAAACATTTATTTTTTAGTTGTAGTTGAACACAGTATCTTTATTTTATTTATCTATGTGGTGCTGAGGATCAAACCTAGGGCCTTGCATGTGCGAGGTGAGTACTCAACCATTGAGCCACAACCCCAGCCCTAAACCATTTTTTAGAAGTATAAGTAAAAGGAAGTGACAATAGTCACTTCCTTAGCTGTTCTTACTTAACTCCAGTCTACTGTTTTCATAGAAGAATGTGGCCCACTATTGCTTGATCTACTGATTTTTCAAAAGGAACCAAGGATTTATGGTTCATAAGGGAAATCCCCAGATCTTTAACTATTGGTTAGACCCAGTTTCTGACATCTGTACTTTGTGAACATGGTGATGGAAGTATAATCTGATACAATTTTTCTAAACTATAACCTGATACAATTTTTCTAAACTATAACCTGATACAATTTTTCTAAGTTGATACAACATATCAAAGCTAATGAAAATAGACCTTTGTCTTAGACTTAGCATTCTGATTATGCTAAGAGCAGAGAGGGCAAAATATCTATGATAAATTGAGAAAAGTTAAGGTAGAAAAGGCTATATTATACTGTATAGATATAGACTGCATCAAACCTGCACAGGAAAGAAGACCTTGAAATTATAAGATTATGGGCTGGGGATGTGGCTCAAGCGGTAGCGCGCTCGCCTGGCATGCGTGCGGCCCGGGTTCCATCCTCAGCACCACATACAAACAAAGATGTTGTGTCCGCCGAGAACTAAAAAATAAATATTAAAAATTCTCTCTCTCTCTCTCCTCTCTCATTCTCTCTTTCAAAAAAAAAAGTTTAAAAAAAAAGAAATTATAGGATTATTTCAATAAATGGAAGGATTGTATGTGAATTTTACGTTATATATATATCTCTAAATTTCTTTAACTTTTTTTTTACAGTAAGCATATTACTAAATGTGTTTCAAAGAATAAATATTTGTTTTTCTACAATTTTTATTAATTAATTTAGTTTCTCTACAAATAAGAAACTAAATTTTCTTCATAATATCATTCCTCAGAATTCTTAGAGATGTTTGTGACATTAAAAGATATAGTCACTTAATTTTGTCCTTTAACCTGCTTTTTTAAATTAATGACTATTTTTACAACAATTTTATCTGTATAGAAAAAGTTAGCAGATACTACATAGAGTTCCCTTATACTTCTCACTTCTACCCACCCAGTTCCCCCTTCTATTACCATCCTAAATTAGTATATATGGTACATTGATTACAACTAATTGATCTGTATAATACATTACTATTAATTTAAGTCCATAGTCCACTCAGATTTTCTTAGTTTTTACCAATGTTCTTTTTCTGTTTTGGCATCTCAACTAGAACTAATTACTATTAGTTGTCATGTCTCCTTGATCTCCTCTTGGATGTACCAGTTTCTCACAATTTCCTTATTTTTGATCAGCTTGCGAGTATTTTTAGAATATGTTTGATGTTTTTCTCGTGATTACACTGCAGATGTGAGTTTTAAGGAGGAAGGTAAATAGAGATGAACTATCATTTTCATCACATGGTATCACAGGTACTTTATTAGTTCATTTTCCGTTGCTATAATAAAATACCTAAAGGTGGGTACTTTGTAAAGAAAAGAGCTTTATTTGGCACACAGTTTTGGAAGTTGAATGTCCAAACCATATGATACTAGTTTTGGAAGGGGCCTCCTTGGCTACAGGAAATCATGGCAGATGGCATCAATGGTAAAAAAATATGTGAAAAGAAAAGATCATATGGTAAGACAGGAAGCAAGACCATGAAAGGGGTCAGAGTTTTTTTTTTTTTTTTTAAACAACTCACTCTCTCAAGTACTAACTGAAGGGGACCCACAAGAACTACACCAATTCCTTCCAAGGTCAGTGCCTCAATGACTTAATTATATTCCACTAGGCTCCACCTCTTAAAAGGCCTTACCACTTCCTAAAGACCCCACACTGGAGACCAAGCTTCCAACTTAAGAGTCCAGTGGAGAAAGATAATAACCAAGCCAATGCAGACATATACTATTAACATAAAGGAGGACAGTCGAGGTTGAACTTGATCACCTGGCTGAGGTACTATTTATCATCTTACTCTACTATGAAATGTACCAACCTTAATGGGTTAAAACAAAAAACAACTTTTTAAAACTTAATTCATATTATTACATATGGACATAAATACATAATATTTTTTAAAATATTTTATTTATTTAATGCAAGTATTAAAGCCAGGGGCACATAACCACTGAACCACATTCCCAATAATTTTTTATATTTTTTAAATTTTTTTTGTTTATTTTGAGACAGGGTCTTGTTAAGCTGCTTAGGGCCTATTTAAGCTATTGAGGCTGGCTTTGACTTGACTTTGACTCATAACTCTGCCTCCCCAGCTGCTGGGATTAAAGATGTGCACCACAGTGCCCAGCTATACATAATTATTAAGTGTAAATAACATAAATATGAGGATATATGTATATCCCTATAAGATCCATGTATAGCTTCATATACTCTTTTTAAGATATCCATATAGATCTTCATATTCTCTTTTTATGTACTCTTTTTGAAGGCTTTTATATCTCTAGCAATACCAAATTAACCAATGCCCCCTTCTACACAAGTTCATTTAATTACATGTAAAATCATAGAATTTTTGAAAAAATAACTTTTCTTGCTAGTAATTATTATGTTATAAATTTTATCTAATATTAAAAACTCATATGTACCTTATTTTTTTAAAAAAATAAGGTATGGTGCTAGATCATTGTTAATCTGATAAGAAATGATCAGTGGAGTATGTGTCTAAGGCATCTGATAGGGAATAATCATTATGATACACAACTTTTTGTTGTTGCTTTTTTTTTTGGTGCTGAGCATCTGAGCATTTACTCACTAATTAAAAAATCCTATAAAAGATATAGAAGTAGGTAAGAAACCATTAAGTGTTATGCCAATTGCTACTTAAAACATGACATAACTTAAACATCATCTTATTGCACTAAATCTAAAGAACATCATATAATATTACAGTGGAAGATGACTGAATATTGCTTGATAAATATAAAAGTGATTCATAGATATAATGATTAAAAATAGTATGTTAAATTGTTTTACCTTATTAGCCAATTTTAATTAAATGCTTATTTAATCCTATATTTAAGTAATAACTCCTTCCACATACTAGCATTTAATGGAGTATTTAGTTCCTACATATAGACATTATTTCACTTAAGAAATTTATAAATTCAAAACATATCAATACAAAACAAAAACATTTTTAAAGAATGTGATTTATTAACAAAATAAAGTTTTCCCTTATAGAATATTTCACTAAAAATCAAGTACAGTTCAAATGTGTATGTATGTGAGTGTGTGTATAATGTGTTTTTATGCTTATAAAATATCTAACATACACACATATATATCAGAGAAATTGACAAATTGATCAACTGTGCTCTGAAAAA